>NW_028322239.1:9696969-10000000 GCF_059928025.1 Delphinapterus leucas | reverse complement strand
CCAGAGTGGCTGTTGGCAATTTACATCCCACCCATCAGCATAACCAGGCTCCCTGTTCTCCATGGCCTGTGCTGCATTTCTGGATTTTACACTTTTTTCAGATGGCCCTTTTGACCGGGGGGCAGTGAGACTTGATTATAGTGCAGATTTCTTTCACATGCTTGCTTGGTTGGCCAAAAAGTGCGTATGCGTTTTTTCCTGAATATATTCAGGAAAAAACGCATATGCCCTTTTTGGCCAAGTGCATCATTGTCGACGTTCTACCTCTATTCCTATGCTTTAAATGCAACTCCAGTCTACCCCCTGAAATCGTTTTCCTGCAATTCTGTCCCGCTTTCAAGTCCTCTTCGCAGCCTTCCTTCAATATATTTTTGGACGATAGCTGTCATTTATAACTCTGCAGGTTTGTGAATTACAGTGCCCCTGAGCTCCTTTCTTCAAATCGCTTTCTTGTGAGCTGGCCGCAAACCCACAGGATTGCTTCAGGCCCTAATCTGGTTCCGGCACGGCATGCTGAGCCTTTGGTTAATTCCTCTTCCCGGTGGGACATGAGCATTAAATTTGCCCGTGCAGACACCTACAGCTAGTCTCTCATTGGTTCTCCCTATTCCTGTTCATCTTGCGCAGAAATTGCGAACTGTGCCAAACAGCAGGTTACAGGCACTGGCTCTCCATGTGGGGAGAGTGTTAGTTAAGCGTCTGGAATTGTGAACCCGACTAAATGGGGACGAAAACTGAGATGCATTTCAAAACGTTTCCCGGTCACACGGTGCACCATACTGTGGGTTTCCCATGCATGTTTTAGCTGAAGGAAGAATCGCTTAAACCTGGAGAGTTGGGACCCACGGAATGGGTACCATGCAGTATGACTTCAAATGGTCTGCATTTGCTCATCGAACCTCACCAATGCTATCAGCCCGAAGTGTCCAACCTTATGTCTCACTCAGCTCTGGGTGTAGATGAGGTAAATCCAGGTTGCATCACAAGCCCTGAATGAATTATTTAAGAATTGCTCTCTATTTCACTGTCATTGTGTTTTGGTTTTGTAATTCATTTTGATAATAGGATTTATCGGATTTTCTCTGCTGCCTTCATGCAGCTGTACACATGCTTGATTCTCTTATGGAGACATATAAATCCATGGGTTTGAAGATTCTTACTAGTCTGGTGTATTCCTAGGCGTTGAATAGAGGGTGTTTAGCCCATTTCGTTCAGCAAGGGGTAGGTCTTGACTATTACGTATGTGACGTATGAAATGGTATCTGTGCTAATTTCTATCTCTGGTTTTATGCAGCACCCCAACCCACCTTTCCCCTTAAGCAAACATAAGTTTTTTTCAAAATTTGAGACCCTGTTCTGTTTTGTAATTCAGTTCATGTGTAGCCAAGATTACATTCCGTGTATTAGTGATATGATGTTTCATTTTCTGTGTGACTTATTTCACTTAGAATCATTGTAACTGAATCCACTCATTATGCCACGACGGGCCTGATGATATAGATTTCATTGGTGAGTGATATTCCATTGTACGTACGTACCACAATTTCTTTATCCATTTTTCGCTTTCTGGGATATTTAACTTGTACCGTAAACGAGGTTCTTGTGAAGAGAGCCGTCTGAAACATTGGGGTGGGTGTGTGTTTTTGATTTTAATTTCCCTAAGTTATAGGACCATAAGTGGAAGTGCCGTAGGCTCTGTTGCTTTGTTTTTCAGGTGTTTCAGGAAACACCATACACTTCTCCAGAGTGGCTCTTGGCAATTTACATCCCACCCATCAGCATAACAAGGCTCCCTGTTCTCCATGACCTGTGCTGCCTTTCTGGATTTTACACTTTTTTCAGATGGCCCTTTTGACCGGGGGGCAGTGAGACTTCATTGTAGTGCAGATTTCTTTAACATGCTTGCTTGGTTGGCCAGAGAGTGCGTATGCGTTTTTTCCTGAATATATTACTGAAAAAACGCATACGCCCTTTTTGGCCAAGTACATCATTGTCGACGTTCTGCCTCTTTTCCTATGCTATAAATGCAATTCCAGTCTGCACCCTGAAATCGTTTTCCTGCAATTCTGCCCCGCTTTCAAGTCCTCTTCGCAGCCTTCCTTCAATATATTTTTGGACGATAGCTCTCATTTATAACTCTGCAGGTTTGTGAATTACAGTGCCCCTGAGCTCCTTTCTTCAAATCGCTTTCTTGTGAGCTGGCCGCAAACCCACAGGATTGCTTCAGGCCCTAATCTGGTTCCGGCACGGCATGCTGAGCCTTTGGTTAATTACTCTTCCAGGTGGGAAATGAGCATTAAATTTGCCCGTGCAGACACCTACAGCTAGTGTCTCATTGGTTCTCCCTATTCCTGTTCATCTTGCGCAGAAATTGCAAACTGTCCCAAACAGGAGGTTAAAGGCACTGACTCTCCAAGTGGGGAGAGTGTTAGTAAAGGGTCTGGAATTGTGAACCCGAGTAAAAGGGGCAAAAACTGAGATGCATTTGAAAACGTTTCCCGGTCACACTGTGCACCATACTGTGGGTTTCCCATGCATGTTTTAGCTGAAGGAAGAATCCCTTAAACCTGGAGAGTTGGGACCCATGGAATGGGTACCATGCAGTATGACTTCAAATGGTCTGCATTTGCTCATCGAACCTCACCAATGCTATCAGGCCGAAGTGTTCAACCTTATGTCTCACTCAGCTCTGGGTTTAGATGAGGTAAATCCAGGTTTCATCACAAGCCCTGAATGAATTATTTAAGAATTGCTCTCTATTTCACTGCCATTGTGTTTTGTTTTTGTAATTCATTTTGATAATAGGATTTATCGGATTTTCTCTGCTGCCTTCATGCAGCTGTACACACGCTTGATTCTCTTATGGACACATATAAATCCATGGGTTTGAAGATTCTTACTAGTCAGGTGTATTCCTAGGCGTTGAATATAGGGTGTTTAGCCCATTTCGTTGAGCAAGGTGTAGGTCTTGACTATTACATATTTGAAGTATGGAATGGTATCTGTGCTAATTTCTATCTCTGGTTTTATGCAGCACCCCAACTCACCTTTCCCCTTAAGTAAACATAAGTTGGTTTTCTAAATTTGAGACCCTGTTCTGTTTTGTAATTCAGTTCATGTATAGCCAAGATTACATTCCGTGTATTAGTGATATCTTATGATGTTTCATTTTCTGCGTGACTTATTTCACTTAGAATCATCGTACCTGAATCCATTTATTATGCCAGGATGGGCCAGATGACATAGACTTCATTGGTGAGTGATATTCCATTGTACGTACGTACCACAACTCCTTTATCCATTTTTTGCTTTCTGGGATATTTAACTTGTACCGTAGACGAGGTTCTTGCAAACAGAGCTGTCTGAAATTTAGGGGTGGCTGTGTGTTTTTGATTTTAATTTCCCTAATCTATAGGACCGTAAGTGGAAGTGCTGTAGGCTCCGTTGCTTTGTTTTTTAGGTGTTTCAGGAAACACCATACACTTCTCCAGAGTGGCTGTTGGCAATTTACATCCCACCCATCAGTATAACAAGGCTCCCTGTTCTCCATGGCCTGTGCTGCATTTCTGGATTTTACACTTTTTTCAGATGGCCCTTTTGACCGGGGTGCAGTGAGACTTCATTGTAGTGCAGATTTCTTTAACATGCTTGCTTGGTTGGCCAAAAAGTGTGTATGCGTTTTTTCCTGAATATATTTAGGAAAAAATGCATACGCCCTTTTTAGCCAAGTGCATCATTGTCGACGTTCTGCCTCTTTTCCTATGCTTTAAATGCAATTCCAGTCTACCCCCTGAAATTGTTTTCCTGCAATTCTGCCCCGCTTTCAAATCCTCTTCGCAGCCTTCCTTCAATATATTTTTGGACTATAGCTGTCAATTATAACTCTGCAGGTTTGTGAATTACAGTGCCCCTGAACTCCTTTCTTCAAATTGCTTTCTTATGAGCTGGCCGCAAACCCGCAGGATTGCTTCAGGCCCTAATCTGGTACCGGCACGGCATGCTGAGCCATTGGTTAATTCCTCTTCCTGGTTGGAAATGAACGTTAAATTTGCCCGTTCAGACACCTACAGCTAGTCTCTCATTTGTTCTCCCTATTCCTGTTCATCTTGCACAGAAATTGCAAACTGTGCCAAACAGCAGGTTAAAGGCACTGACTCTCCAAGTGGGGAGAGTGTTAGTAAAGGGCCTGGAATTGTGAACCCGAGTAAAAGGGGACGAAAACTGAGATGCATTTGAAAACGTTTCCCGGTCACATGGTGAACCTTACTGTGGGTTTCCCATGCATGTTGTAGAGAAGGAAGAACCACTTAAACCTGGAGATTTGGGACCCATGGAATGGGTACCATGCAGTATGACTTCAAAGGGTCTGCATTTGTTCATCGAACCTCACCAATGCTATCAGCCCGAAGTGCCGAACCTTATGTCTCACTCAGCTCTGGATGTAGATGTGGTAAATCCAGGTTGCATCAGAAGCCCTGAATGAATTATTTAAGAATTGCTCTCTATTTCACTGTCCTTGTGTTTTTTTGTTATTCATTTTGATAATGGGATTTATCGGATTTTCTCTGCTGCCTTCATGCCGCTGTACACACGCTTCATTCTCTTCTGGAGACATATAAATCCATGGGTTTGAAGATTCTTACTAGTCAGGTGTATTCCTAGGCGTTGAATATGTGGTGTTTAGTCCATTTCGTTGAGCAAGGGGTAGGTCTTAACTATTACATATTTGGCTTATGAAAAGGTATCTGTGCTAATTTCTATCTCTGGTTTTATGCAGCACCCCAATTCACCTTTCCCCTTAAGCAAGCATAAGTTGGTTTTCAAAATTTGAGACCCTGTTCTGTTTTGTAATTCAGTTCATGTGTAGCCAAGTTTACATTCCGTGTATTTGTGATATCTTATGATGTTTCATTTTCTGTGTGACTTATTTCACTTAGAATCATCATATCTGAATCCACTCATTATGCCGCGACGGGCCTGATGACATAGATTTCATTGCTCAGTGATATTCCATTGTACGTACGTACCACAACTTCTTTATCCATTTTTCACATTCTGGGATATTTAACTTGTACCGTAGACGAGGTTCTTGTAAAGAGAGCCGTCTGAAACTTTGGGGTGGCTGTGTGTTTTTGATTTTAATTTCCCTAAGCTATAGGACCATAAGTGGAAGTGCCGTAGGCTCCGTTGCTTTGTTTTTTAGGTGTTCCAGGAAACACCATACACTTCTCCAGAGTGGCTGTTGGCAATTTACATCCCGCCCATCAGCATAACAAGGCTCCCTGTTCTCCTTGGGTTGTGCTGCCTTTCTGGATTTTACACTTTTTTCAGATGGCCCTTTTGACCGGGGGGCCGTGAGACTTCATTGTAGTGCAGATTTCATTAACATGCTTGCTTCCTTGGCCAAAAAGGGCGTATGCGTTTTTTCCTGAATATATTCAGGAGAAACGCATACGCCCTTTTTGGCCAAGAACATCATTGTCAACGTTCTGCCTCTTTTCCTATGCTTTAAATGCAATTCCCGTCTACCCCCTGAAATCGTTTTCCTGCAATTCTGCCCCGCTTACAAGTTCTCTTCGCAGCCTTCCTTCAATATGTTTTTGGACGATAGCTGTCATTTATAACTCTGCAGGTTTGTGAGTTACAGTGCCCCTGAGCTCCTTTCTTCAACTCGCTATCTTGTGAGCTGGCCGCAAACCCGCTGGATTGCTTCAGGCCCTAATCTGGTTCCAGCACGGCATGTTGACCCTTAGGTTAATTCCTCTTCCTGGCAGGAAATGAGCGTTAAATTTGCCCATGCAGACACCTACAGCTAGTGTCTCATTGGTTCTCCCTATTCCTGTTCATCTTGTGCAGAAATTGCAAACTGTGCCAAACAGGGGGTTAAAGCACTGACTCTCCAAGTGGGGAGAGTGTTCGTATAGGGTCTGGAATGGTGAATCCGAGTAAAAGGGGATGAAAACTGAGATGCATTTGAAAACGTTTCCCGGTCACACAGTGCACCATACTGTGGGTTTCCCATGCATGTTTTAGCTGAAGGAAGAATCCCTTAAACCTGGAGAGTTGGGACCCATGGAATGAGTACCATGCAGAATGACTTCAAAGGGTTGCATTTGCTCATCGAACCTCACCAATGCTATCAGCCCGAAGTGCCCAACCTTATGTCTCACTCAGCTCTGGGTATAGATGTGGTAAATCCAGGTTGCATCACAAGCCCTGAATGAATTATTTAAGAATTGCTCTCTATTTCACTGTCCTTGTGTTTTGTTTTCGTAATTCATTTTGATAATGGGATTTATCGGATTTTCTCTGCTGCATTCATGCCGCTGTACACAGGCTTAATTCTCTTCTGGAGACATATAAATCCATGGGTTTGAAGATTCTTACTAGTGAGGTGTATTCCTAGGCGTTGAATATGTGGTGTTTAGTCCATTTCATTGAGCAAGGGGTAGGTCTTAACTATTACATATTTGGCTTATGAAAATGTATCTGCGCTAATTTCTATCTCTGGTTTTATGCAGCACCCCAATTCAACTTTCCCCTTAAGCAAGCATAAGTTGGTTTTCTAAATCTGAGACCCTGTTCTGTTTTGTAATTCAGTTCATGTGTAGCGAAGTTGACATTCCGTGTATTAGTGATATCTTATGATGTTTCATTTTCTGTGTGACTTATTTCACTTACAATCATCATACCTGAATCCACTCATTATGCCGCAATGGGCCTGATGACATAGATTTCATTGCTGAGTGATATTCCATTGTACGTACGTACCACAACTTCTTTATCCATTTTTCACATTCTGCGATATTTAACTTGTACCGTAGACGAGGTTCTTGTAAAGACGGCCGTCCGAAACTTTGGGGTGGCTGTGTGTTTTTGATTTTAATTTCCCTAAGCTATAGGACCATAAGTGGAAGTGCCGTAGGCTCCATTGCTTTGTTTTCTAGGTGTTCCAGGAAACACCATACACTTCTCCAGAGTGGCTGTTGGCAACTTATATCCCGCCCATCAGCATAACAAGGCTCCCTGTTCTCCATGGCCGGTGCTGCCTTTCTGGATTTTACACTTTTTTCAGATGGCCCTTTTGACCGGGGGGCAGTGAGACTTCATTGTAGTGCAGATTTCTTTAACATGCTTGCTTGGTTGGCCAAAAAGGGTGTATGCGTTTTTTCCTGAATATATTCAGGAAAAAACGCATACGGCCTTTTTGGCCAAGAGCATGATTGTCGACGTTCTGCCTCTTTTCCTATGCTTTAAATGCAATCCCCGTCTACCCCATGAAATCGTTTTCCTGCAATTCTCCTCCGCTTACATGTTCTCTTCGCAGCCTTCCTTCAATATATTTTGTACGATAGCTGTCATTTATAACTCTGCAGGTTTGTGAGTTACAGTGCCCCTCAGCTCCTTTCTTCAACTCGCTATCTTGTGAGCTGGCCGCAAACCCGCTGGATTGCTTCAGGCCCTAATCTGGTTCCGGCAGGGCATGCTGAGCTTTTGCTTAATTCCTCTTCCTGGTGGGAAATGAGCGTTAAATTTGCCCGTGCAGACACCTACAGCTAGTCTCTCATTGGTTCTCCCTATTTCTGTTCATCTTGCGCAGAAATTGCAAACTGTGCCAAACAGGAGGTTAAAGGCACTGACTCTCCAAGTGGGCAGAGTGTTAGTAAAGGGTCTGGAATTGTGAAACCGAGTAAAAGGGGACAAAAACTGAGATGCATTTGAAAACGTTTTCCGGTCACATGGTGCACCATACTGTGGGTTTCCCATGCATGCTTTAGCTGAAGGAAGAATCACTTAATCCTGGAGACTTGAGACCCATGGAATGGGTACCATGCAGTATGACTTCAAATGGTCTGCATTTGCTCATCGAACCTCACCAATGCTATCAGCCCGAAGTGTCCAACCTTATGTCTCACTCAGATCTGGGTGTAGATGAGGTAAATCCAGGTTGCATCACAAGCCCTGAATGAATTATTTAAGAATTGCTCTCTATTTCACTGTCATTCTGTTTGCTTTTTGTAATTCATTTTGATAATGGGATTTATCGGATTTTCTCTGCTGCCTTCATGCAGCTGTACACACGCTTGATTCTCTTATGGAGACATATAAATCCATGGGTTTGAAGATTCTCTCTAGTCAGGTGTATTCCTAGCCGTTGAATATAGGGTGTTTAGCCCATTTGGTTGAGCAAGGGGTAGGTCTTGACTATTACATATTTGACGTATGGAATGGTATCTGTGCTAATTTCTATCTCTGGTTTTATGCAGCACCCCAACTCACCTTTCCCCTTACGCGAACATAAGTTGGTTTTCAAAATTTGAGACCCTGTTCTGTTTTGTAATTCAGTTCATGTGTAGCCAAGATTACATTCCGTGTATTAGTGACATCTTATGATGTTTCATTTTCTGTGTGATTTATTTCACTTAGAATCATCGTACCTGAATCCACTCATTATGCCACGACGGGCCAGATGACATAGATTTCATTGCTGAGTGATATTCCATTGTACGTACGTACCACAACTTCTTTATCCATTTTTCGCTTTCTGGGATATTTTACTTGTACCGTAGACGAGGTTCTTGTAAACAGAGCCGTCTGAAACTTTGGGGTGGCTGTGTGTTTTTGATTTTAATTTCCCTAAGCTATAGGACCATAAGTGGAAGTGCCGTAGGCTCCGTTGCTTTGTTTTTTAGGTGTTTCAGGAAACACCATACACTTCTCCAGAGTGGCGCTTGGCAATTTACATCCCACCCATCAGCATAACACGGCTCCCTGTTCTCCATGGCCTGTGCTGCATTTCTGGATTTTACACTTTTTTCAGATGGCCCTATTGACCAGGGGGCTGTGAGACTTCATTGTAGTGCTGATTTCTTTAACATGCTTGCTTGGTTGGCCAAAAAGGGGGTATGCGTTTTTTCCTGAATATATTCAGGAAAAAACGTATACGCCCTTTTTGGCCAAGTGCATCATTGTCGACGTTCTGCCTTTATTCCTATGCTTTAAATGCAATTCCAGTCTACACCCTGAAATCGTTTCCCTGCAATTCTGCCCCGCTTTCAAGTCCTCTTCGCAGCCTTCCTTCAATATATTTTTGGACTATAGCTGTCATTTATAACTCTGCAGGTTTGTGAATTACAGAGCCCCTGAACTCCTTTCTTCAAATCGCTTTCCTGTGAGCTGGCCGCAAACCCGCAGGATTGCTTCAGGCCCTAATCTGGTTCCGGCACGGCATGCTGAGCGTTTGGTGAATTCCTCTTCCTGGTTGGAAATGAGCGTTAAATTTGCCCGTGCAGACACCTACAGCTGGTCTCTCATTGGTTTTCCCTATTCCTGTTCATCTTGCGCAGAAATTGCAAACTGTGCCAAACAGCAGGTTAAAGGCACTGTCTCTCCAAGTGAGGAGATTGTTAAAAGGGTCTGGAATGGTGAACCCGAGTAAAAGGGGACGAAAACTGAGATGCATTTGAAAACGTTTCCCGGTCACACAGTGCACCATACTGTGGGATTCCCATGCATGTTTTAGCTGAAGGAAGAATCGCTTAAACCTGGAGAGTTGGGACCCATGGAATGGGTTCCATGAAGTATGACTTCAAATGGTCTGCATTTGCTCATCGAACCTCACCAATGCTATCAGCCCGAAGTGTCCAACCTTATGTCTCACTCAGCTCTGGGTGTAGCTGAGGTAAATCCAGGTTGCATCACAAGCCCTGAATGAATTATTTAAGAATTGCTCTCTATTTCACTGTCATTCTGTTTGCTTTTTGTAATTCATTTTGATAATGGGATTTATCGGATTTTCTCTGCTGCCTTCATGCAGCTCTACACACGCTTGATTCTCTTATGGAGACATATAAATCCATGGGTTTGAAGATTCTTTCTAGTCAGGTGTATTCCTAGACGTTGAATATAGGGTGTTTAGCCCATTTGGTTGAGCAAGGGGTAGGTCTTGACTATTACATATTTGACGTATGGAATGGTATCTGTGCTAATTTCTATCTCTGGTTTTATGCAGCACCCCAACTCACCTTTCCCCTTACGTGACCATAAGTTGGTTTTCTAAATTTGAGACCCTGTTCTGCTTTTTAATTCAGTTCATGTGTAGCCAAGATTACATTCCGTGTATTAGTGACATCTTATGATGTTTCATTTTCTGTGTGAGTTATTTCACTTAGAATCATCGTACCTGAATCCACTCATTATGCCACGACGGGCCAGATGACATAGATTTCATTGGTGAGTGATATTCCATTGTACGTACGTACCACAACTTCTTTATCCATTTTTCGCTTTCTGGGATATTTAACTTGTACCGTAGACGAGGTTCTTGTAAACAGAGCCGTCTGAAATTTTGGGGTGGCTGTGTGTTTTTGATTTTAATTTCCCTAAGCTATAGGACCATAAGTGGAAGTGCCGTAGGCTCCGTTGCTTTGATTTTTAGGTGTTTCAGGAAACACCATACACTTCTCCAGAGTGGCTGTTGGCAATTTACATCCCACCCATCAGCATAACATGGCTCCCTGTTCTCCATGGCCTGTGCTGCCTTTCTGGATTTTACACTTTTTTCAGATGGCCCTTTTGATTGGGGGGCAGTGAGACTTCATTTTAGTGCAGATTTCTCTAACATGCTTGCTTGGTTGGCCAAAAAGGGCGTATGCGTTTTTTCCTGAATATATTCAGGAAAAAACGCATACGCCCTTTTTGGCCAAGTGCATCATTGTCGACGTTCTGCCTCTTTTCCTATGCTTTAAATGCAATTCCAGTCTACCCCCTGAAATCGTTTTCCTGCAATTCTGCCCCGCTTTCAAGTCCTCTTCGCAGCCTTCCTTCAATATATTTTCGGACGATAGCTGTCATTTATAACTCTGCAGGTTTGTGAATTACAGTGCCCCTGAGCTCCTTTCTAAAAATCGCTTTCTTGTGAGCTGGCCGCAAACCCGCAGGATTGCTTCAGGCCCTAATCTGGTTCCTGCACGGCATGCTGAGCCTTTGGTTAATTCCTCTTCCTGGTTGGAAAGGAGCGTTAAATTTGCCCGTGCAGAGACCTACAGCTAGTCTCTCATTGGTTCTCCCTCTTCCTGTTCATCTTGCGCAGAAATTGCAAACTGTGCCAAACAGGAGGTTAAAGGCACTGACTCTCCATGTGGGGAGAGTTTTAGTAAAGCGTCTGGAATTGTGAACCCGAGTAAAAGGGGACAAAAACTGAGATGCATTGGAAAACGTTTCCCGGTCACATGGTGCACCATACTGTGGGTTTCCCATGCATGCTTTAGCTGAAGGAAGAATCACTTAAACCTGGAGAGTTGGGACCCATGGAATGGGTACCATGCAGTATGACTTCAAATGGTCTGCATTTGCTCATCGAACCTCACCAATGCTATCAGCCCGAAGTGTCCAACCTTATGTCTCACTCTGCTCTGGGTTTTGATGAGGTAAATCCAGGTTGCATCACAAGCCCTGAATGAATTATTTAAGAATTGTTCTCTATTTCACTGTCATTCTGTTTTGTTTTTGTAATTCATTTTGATAATGGGATTTATCGGATTTTCTCTGCTGCATTCATGCAGCTGTACACACGCTTGATTCTCTTATGGAGACATATAAATGCATGGGTTTGAATATTCTTTCTAGTCAGGTGTATTCCTAGGCGTTGAATATAGGGTGTTTAGCCCATTTGGTTGAGCAAGGGGTAGGTCTTGACTATTACATATTTGACGTATGGAATGGTATCTGTGCTAATTTCTATCTCTGGTTTTATGCAGCACCCCAACTCACCTTTCCCCTTAAGCAAACATAAGTTGGTTTTCTAAATTTGAGACCCTGTTCTGATTTGTAATTCAGTTCATGTGTAGCCAAGATTACATTCGGTGTATTAGTGATATCTTATGATGTTTCATTTTCTGTGGGACTTATTTCACTTAGAATCATCGTACCTGAATCCACTCATTATGCCACGACGGGCCAGATGACATAGATTTCATTGGTGAGTGATATTCCATTGTACGTACGTACCACAACTTCTTTATCCATTTTTCGCTTTCTGGGATATTTAACTTGTACCGTAGACGAGGTTCTTGTAAACAGAGCCGTCTGAAACTTTGGGGTGGCTGTGTGTTTTTGATTTTAATTTCCCTAAGCTATAGGACCATAAGTGGAAGTGCCGTAGGCTCCGTTGCTTTGTTTTTTGGTGTTTCAGGAAACACCATACACTTCTCCAGAGTGGCTGTTGGCAATTTACATCCCACCCATCAGCATAACAAGGCTCCCTGTTCTCCATGGCCTGTGCTGCATTTCTGGATTTTACACTTTTTCAGATGGCCCTTTTGACCGGGGGGCAGTGAGACTTCATTGGAGTGCAGATTTCTTTAACATGCTTGCTTGGTTGGCCAAAAAGGGCGTATGCGTTTTTTCCTGAATATATTCAGGAAAAAACGCATACGCCCTTTTTGGCCAAGTGCATCATTGTCGACGTTCTGCCTCTTTTCCTATGCTTTAAATGCAATTCCAGTCTACCCCCTGAAATCGTTTTCCTGGAATTCTGCCCCGCTTTCAAGTCCTCTTCGCAGCCTTCCTTCAATATATTTTCGGACGATAGCTGTCATTTATAACTCTGCAGATTTGTGAATTACAGTGCCCCTGAGCTCCTTTCTTCAACTCGCTATCTTGTGAGCTGCCTGCACACCCGCAGTATTGCTTCAGGCCCTAATCTGGTTCCGGCATGGCAAGCTGAGCCTTTGGTTAATTCCCCTTCCTGGTGAGAAATGAGCATTAAATTTGCCCGTGCAGAAACCTACAGCTAGTCTCTCATTGGTTCTCCCTATTCGATTTCATCTTGCGCAGAAACTGGAAACTGTGCCAAACAGAAGGGTAAATGTACTGAATCTCCAAGTGGGGAGAGTGTTAGTAAAGGCTCTGGAATGGTGAACCCAAGTAAAAGGGGACGAAAATTGAGATGCATTTGAAAAAGTTTCCCGGTCACACAGTGCACCATACTGTGGGTTTCCCATGCATGTTTTAGCTGAAGGAAGAATCCCTTAAACCTGGAGAGTTGGGACCCATGGAATGGGTACCATGCAGTATGACTTCAAAGGGTCTGCATTTGCTCATCGAACCTCACCAATGCTATCAGCCCGAAGTGTCCAACCTTATGTCTCACTCAGCTCTGGGTGTAGATGTGGTAAATCCAGGTTGCATCACAAGCCCTGAATGAATTATTTAAGAATTGCTCTCTATTTCACTGTCCTTGTGTTTTGTTTTTGTAATTCATTTTGATAATGGGATTTATCGGATTTTCTCTGCTGCATTCATGCCACTGTACACACGCTTCATTCTCTTACAGAGACATATAAATCCATAGGTTTGAAGATTCTTACTAGTCAGGTGTATTCCTAGGCATTGAATATGGGGTGTTTAGTCCATTTCGTTGAGCAAGGGGTAGGTGTTGACTATTACATATTTGGCTTATGGAAAGGTATCTGTGCTAATTTCTATCTCTGGTTTTATGCATCACCCCAACTCACCTTTCCCCTTAAGCAAGCGTGAGTTGGTTTTCTAAATTTGAGACCCTGTTGTGTTTTGTAATTCAGTTCATGTGTAGCCAAGTTTACATTCCGTGTATTAGTGATATCTTATGATGTTTCATTTTCTGTGTGACTTATTTCACTTAGAATCATCGTGCCTGAATCCACTCATTGTGCCGTGACGGGCGTGATGACATAGATTTCATGGATGAGTGATATTCCATTGTACTTACATACCACAACTTCTTTATCCATTATTCACATTCTGGGATATTTAACTTTTACCGTAGACGAGGTTCTCGTAAACAGAGCCGTGTGAAACATTGGGGTGGCTGTGTGTTTTTGATTTTAATTTCCCTAAGCTATAGGACCATAAGTGGAAGTGCCGTAGGCTCCGTTGCTTTGTTTTTTAGGTGTTCCAAGAAACACCATACACTTCTCCAGAGTGGCTGTTTGCAATTTACATCCCGCCCATCAGCATAACAATGCTCCCTGTTCTCCATGGCCTGTGCTGCCTTTCTGGATTTTACACATTTTTCAGATGGCCCTTTTGACCGGGGGGCAGTGAGACTTCATTGTACGGCAGATTTCTTTAACATGCTTGCTTGGTTGGCCAAAAAGTGTGTATGCGTTTTTTCCTGAATATATTCAGGAAAAAACGCATACGCCCTTTTTGGCCAAGAGCATCATTGTCAACGTTCTGCGTCTTTTCCTATGCTTTAAATGCAATTCCCGTCTACCCCCTGAAATCGTTTTCCTGCAATTCTGCCCTGCTTACAAGTCGTCTTCGCAGCCTTCCTTCAATATTTTTTTGGACGAGAGCTGTCATTTATAACTCTGCAGGTTTTTGAGTTACAGTGCCCCTGAGCTCATTTCTGCAACTCGCTATCTTGTGAGCTGGCCGCAAACCCGCAGGATTGCTTCAGGCCCTAATCTGGTTCCGGCACGGCATGCTGAGCGTTTCGTTAAATCCTCTTCCTGGTGGGAAATTATCGTTAAATTTGCCCGTGCAGACACCTACAGCTAGTCTCTCATTGGTTCTCCCTATTCCTGTTCATCTTGCGCAGAAATTGCAAACTGTGCCAAACAGGAGGTTAAAGGCACTGACTCTCCAAGTGGGGAGAGTGTTATTAACGCGTCTGGAACGGTGAACCCGAGTACCAGGGGACGAAACCTGAGATGCATTTGAAAACGTTTCCCAATCACATGGTGGACCATACTCTGGGTTTCCCATGCATGTTTTAGCTGAAGGAAGAATCCCTTAAACCTGGAGAGTTGGGACCCATGGAATGGGTACCATGCAGTATGACTTCAAAGGGTCTGCGTTTGCTCACCGAACCTCACCAATGCTATCAGCCCGAAGTGTCCAGGCTTATGTCTCACCCAGCTCTGGGTGTAGATGTGGTAAATCCAGGTTGCATCACAGGCCCTGAATGAATTATTTAAGAATTGCTCTCTATTTCACTGTCCTTGTGTTTTGTTTTTGAAATTTACTTTCATAATTGGATTTATCGGATTTTCACTGCTGCCTTTAGGCCGCTGTACACAGGCTTGATTTCCTTATGGAGACATATAAATCCATGGGTCTTAAGATTATTACTTCTCAGGTATATTCCCAGTCGTTCAATATGGGGTGTTGAGTCCATTTCATTGAGCAAGGAGTAGGTCTTGTCTATTATATATTTATCTTATGGAACGGTATCTGTGCTAATTTCAATCTCTGGTTTGATGCAGCACCCCAACTCACCTTTCCCCCTAAGCAAGCATAAGTTGGTTTTCTAAATTTGAGACCCTGTTCTGTTTTGTAATTCAGTTCATGTGTAGCCAAGTTTACGTCCCGTGTATTAGTGATATCTTATGATGTTTCTTTTTCTGTGTGACTTATTTCTCGTAGAATCGTCCTACCTGAATCCACTCATTATGCCGCTATGGGGCTGATGACGTGGATCTCATTGCTGAGTGATATTCCATTGTACGTACGTACCACAACTTCTTTATCCATTTTTTGCTTGCTCGGATATTTAACTTGTACCGTAGACGAGGTTCTTGTAAACAGAGCCGTCCCAAACTTTTGGGTGGCTGTGTGTTTTTGATTTTAATTTCCCTAAGCTATAGGATCGGAAGTGGAAGTGCCATAGGCTGTGTTGCTTTGTTTCCTACGTGTTTCAGGAAACAACATACAGTTCTCCAGAGTGGCTGTTGGCAATTTACATTCCGCCCATCAGCATAACAAGGCTCCCTGTTCTCCATGACCTGTCCTGACTTTCTGGATTTTACACTTGTTTCAGATGGCCCTTTGGACCGGGGGGCAGTGAGACTTCATTGTAGTGCAGATTTCCTTTACACGCTTGCTTCGTTGGCCAAAAAGGGCGTATGCGTTTTTTCCTGAATATATTCAGGAAAAAACGCATACGCCCTTTTTGGCCAAGTGCATCATTGTCGACATTCTGCCTCTTTTCCTAGGCTTTAAGTGCAATTCCAGTCTACCCCCTGAAATCGTTTTCCTGTAATTCTGCCCCGCTTTCAAGTCCTCTTCGAAGACTTACTTCAATATATTTTTGATGATAGCTGTCATTCATAACTCTGCAGGTTTGTGAATTACAGTGCCCCTGAGCTCCTTTCTTCAACTCGCTTTCTTGTGAGCTGGCAGCAAAACCTCAGGATTGCTTCAGGCCCTAATCTGGTTCCGGCAGGGCACGCTGAGCCTTTGGTTAATCCCTCTTCCTGGTGGGAAATGAGCGTTCCATTTTCCCGTGCAGACACCTACAGCTAGTCTCTCATTGGTTCTCCCTATTCCTGTTCATCTTGCGCAGAAATTGCAAACTGTGCCAAACAGGAGGTTAAAGGCACTGACTCTTCAATGGGAAGAGTGTTAGTAAAGCGTCTGGAATTGTGCACCCGAGTACCAGGGGACGAAACCTGAGATGCATTTGAAAACGTTTCCCAATCACACGGTGGACCATACTGTGGGTTTCCCATGCATGTTTTAGCTGAAGGAAGAATCCCTTAAACCTGGAGAGTTGGGACCCATGGAATGGCTACCATGCAGTATGACTTCAAAGGGTCTGCGTTTGCTCACCCAACCTCACCAATGCTATCAGCCCGAAGTGTCCAGCCTTATGTCTCACCCAGCTCTGGGTGTAGATGTGGTAAATCCAGGTTGCATCACAAGCCCTGAATGAATTATTTAAGAATTGCTCTCTATTTCACTGTCATTGTGTTTTGTTTCTGAAATTTATTTTGATAATGGGATTTATCGGATTTTCACTGCTGCGTTTAGGCCGCTGTACACACGCTTGATTTCCTTATGGAGACATATAAATCCATGGGTCTTAAGATTCTTACTTGTCAGGTATATTCCCAGGCGTTGAATATGGGGTGTTGAGTCCATTTCGTTGAGCAAGGAGTAGGTCTTGTCTATTATATATTTGGCTTATGGAACGGTATCTGTGCTAATTTCAATCTCTGGTTTTATGCAGCACCCCAACTCACCTTTCCCCATAAGCAAGCATAAGTTGGTTTTCTAAATTTTAGACCCTGTTCTGTTTTGTAATTCAGTTCATGTGTAGCCAAGTTTACGTTCCGTGTATTAGTGATATCTTATGATGTTTCTATTTCTGTGTGACTTATTTCTCGTAGAATCGTCGTACCTGAATCCACTCATTATGCCGCTACGGCCTGATGACGTAGATCTCATTGCTGAGTGATATTCCATTGTACGTACGTACCACAACTTCTTTATCTATTTTTTGCTTTCTCGGATATTTAACTTGTACCGTAGACGAGGTTCTTGTAAACAGAGCCGTCCCAACCTTTGGGGTGGCTGTGTGTTTTTGATTTTAATTTCCCTAAGCTATAGGACCCTAAGTGGAAGTGCCATAGACTGTGTTGCTTTGTTTCCTACGTGTTTCAGGAAACACCATACACTTCTCCAGAGTGGCTGTTGGCAATTTACATCCCGACCATCAGCATAACAAGGCTCCCTGTTCTCCATGGCCTGTCCTGCCTTCCTGGATTTTACACTTTATTCAGATGGCCCTTTTGACCGGGGGGCAGTGAGACTTCATTGTAGTGCAGATATCCTTTACACGCTTGCTTGGTTGACCAAAAAGTGCATATGCCCTTTTTGGCCAAGTGCATCATTGTCGACATTCTGCCTCTTATCCTATGCTTTAAGTGCAATTCCCGTCTACCCCTGAAATCGTTTTCCTGAAATTCTGCCCCGCTTTCAGGTCCTCTTCGAAGACTTACTTCAATACATTTTTGGACGATAGCTGTCATTCATAACTCTGCAGGTTTATGAATTACAGTGCCCCTGAGCTCCTTTCTTCAACTCGCTTTCTTGTGAGCTGGCCGCAAAACCGCAGGATTGCTTCAGGCCGTAATCTGGTTCCGGCAGGGCACACTGAGCCTTTGGTTAATTCCTCTTCCTGGTGCAAAATGAGCGTTCCATTTGCCCGTGCAGACACCTACAGCTAGTCTCTCATTGGTACTCAGTATTCCTGTTCATCTTGCGCAGAAATTGCAACCTGTGCCAAACAGGAGGTTAAAGGCACTGACTCTCCAATGGGAAGCGTGTTAGTAAAGCGTCTGGAATTGTGCACCCGAGTACCAGGGGACGAAACCTGAGATGCATTTGAAAACGTTTCCCAATCACACGGTGGACCATACTCTGGGTTTCGCATGCATGTTTTAGCTAAAGGAAGAATCCCTTAAACCTGGAGAATTGGGACCCATGGAATGGGCACCATGCAGTATGACTTCAAAGTGTCTGCCTTTGCTCACCGAACCTCACGAATGCTCTCAGCCCGAAGTGTCCAGGCTTATGTCTCACCCAGCTCTGGGTGTAGATGTGGTAAATCCAGGTTGCATCACAGGCCCTGAATGAATTATTTAAGAATTGCTCTCTATTTCACTGTCATTGTGTTTTGTTTTTGAAATTTATTTTGATAATGGGATTTATCGGATTTTCACTGCTGCGTTTATGCCGCTGTACACACGCTTGACTTCCTTATGGAGACATATAAATCCATGGGTCTTAAGATTCTTACTTGTCACGTATATTCCAAGACGTTGAATATGGGGTGCTGAGTCCAATTCACTGAGCAAGGAATAGGTCTTGTCTATTATATATTTGGCTTATGGAACGGTATCTGTGCTAATTTCAATCTCTGGTTTTATGCAGCACCCCAACTCAGCTTTCCCCATAAGCAAGCATAAGTTGGTTTTCTAAATTTGAGACCGTGTTCTGTTTTGTAATTCAGTTCATGTGTAGCCAAGTTTACGTTCCCTGTATTAGTGATATCTTATGATGTTTCTTTTTCTGTGTGACTTATTTCTCGTAGAATCGTCGTACCTGAATCCACTCGTTATGCCGCTACGGGCCTGATGTCGTAGATCTTATGGCTGAGTGATATTCCATTGTACGTACGTACCACAACTTCTTTATCCATTTTTTGCTTTCTCGGATATTTAACTTGTACTGTAGACGAGGTTCTTGTAAACAGAGCCGTCCCAAACTTTGGGGTGGCTGTGTGTTTTTGATTTTAATTTCCCTAAGCTATAGGACCGTAAGTGGAAGTGCCATAGGCTGTGTTGCTTTGTTTCCTACGTGTTTCAGGAAACACCATACACTTCTCCAGAGTGGCTGTTGGCAATTTACATCCCGCCCATCAGCATAACAAGGCTCCCTGTTCTCCATGACCTGTCCTGCCTTTCTGGATTTTACACTTTTTTCAGATGGCCCTTTTGACCGGGAGGCAGTGAGACTTCAATGTAGTGCAGATTTCCTTTACACGCTTGCTTGGTTGGCCAAAAACTGTGTATGCATTTTTTCCTAAATATATTCAGGAAAAAGCATACGCCCTTTTTGGCCCAGTGCATCATTGTGGACATTCTGCCTCTTTTCCTATGCTTTAAGTGCAATTCCAGTCTACCCCATGAAATCGTTTTCCTGAAATTCTGCCCCGCTTTCAAGTCCTCTTCGAAGACTTACTTCAGTACATTTTTTGACGATAGCTGTCATTCATAACTCTGCAGGTTTGTGAATTACAGTGCCCCTGAGCTCCTTTCTTCAACACGCTTTCTTGTGAGCTGGCCGCAAAACCGCAGGATTGCTTCAGGCCCTAATCTGGTTCCGGCAGGGCACGATGAGCTTTTGGTTAATTCCTCTTCCTGGTGGGAAATGAGCATTCCGTTTGCCCGTGCACACACCTACAGCTAGTCTCTCATTGGTTCTCCCTATTCCTGTTCATTTGCGCCGAAATTGCAAACTGTGCCAAACAGGAGGTTAAAGGCACTGACTCTCCAAGTGGGGAGAGTGTTAGTAATGCTTCTGGAATGGTGAACCCGAGTACCAGGGGACGAAACCTGAGATGCATTTGAAAACGTTTCCCAATCACATGGTGGACCATACTCTGGGTTTCCCATGCATGTTTTAGCTGAAGGAAGAATCCCTTAAACCTGGAGAGTTGGGACCCATGGAATGGGTACCATGTAGTATGACTTCAAAGGGTCTGCATTTGCTCACCGAACCTCACCAATGCTATCAGCCCGAACTGTCCAGCCTTATGTCTCACGCAGCTCTGGGTGTAGATGTGGTAAATCCAGGTTGCATGACAAGCCCTGTATGAATTATTTAAGAATTGCTCTCTATTTCACTGTCATTGTGTTGTGTTTTTGAAATTTATTTTGATAATGGGATTTATCGGATTTTCACTGCTGCGTTTAGGCCGCTGTTCACACACTTGATTTCCTTATGGAGACATATAAATCCATGGGTTTTAAGATTCTTACTTGTCAGGTATATTCCCAGGCTTTGAATATGGGGTGTTGAGTCCATTTCATAGAGCAAGGTGTAGGTCTTGTCTATTATATATTTGGCTTATGGAACGGTATCTGTGCTAATTTCAATCTCTGGTTTGATGCAGCACCCCAACTCACCTTTCACCATAAGCAAGCATAAGTTGGTTTTCTAAATTTGAGACCCTGTTCTGTTTTGTAATTCAGTTCATGTGTAGCCATGTTTACGTTCCATGTATTAGTGATATCTTATGATGTTTCTTTTTCTGTGTGACTTATCTCTCGTAGAATCGTCGTACCCGAATCCACTCATTATGCCGCTATTGGCCTGATGACGTTGATTTCATTGCTGAGTGATATCCATTGTATGTATGTACCACAACTTCTTTATCCATTTTTTGCTTTCTCGGATATTTAACTTGTACCGTAGACGAGGTTCTTGTAAACAGAGCCGTCCCAACCTTTGGGGTGGCTGTGTGTTTTTGATTTTAATTTCCCTAAGCTATAGGACCCTAAGTGGAAGTGCCATAGGCTGTGTTGCTTTGTTTCCTACGTGTTTCAGGAAACACCATACACTTCTCCAGAGTGGCTGTTGGCAATTTACCTCAAGCCCATCAGCATAACAAGGCTCCCTCTTCTCCATGACCTGTCCTGCCTTTCTGGATTTTACACATTTTTAGATGGCCCTTTTGACCGGGAGGCAGTGAGACTTCATTTTAGTGCAGATTTCCTTTACACGCTTGCTTGGTTGGCCAAAAAGGGCGTATGCGTTTTTTCCTGAATATATTCAGGAAAAAACTTATACGCCCTTTTTCGCCAAGTGCATCATTGTGGACATTCTGCCTCTTTTCCTATGCTTTAAGTGCAATTCCAGTCTACCCCCTGAAATCGTTTTCCTGAAATTCTGCCCCGCTTTCAAGTCCTCTTCCAAGACTTACTTTAATACATTTTTGGACGATAGCTGTCATTCATAACTCTGCAGGTTTGTGAATTACAGTGCCCGTGAACTCCTTTCTTCAACTCGCTTTCTTGTGAGCTGGCCGCAAAACCGCAGGATTGCTTCAGGCACTCATCTTGTTCCGGCAGGGCACGCTGAGCCTTTGGTCAATTTCTCTTCCTGGTGGGAAATGAACATTCCGTTTGCCCGTGCAGACACCTACAGCTAGTCTCTCATTGGTTCTCCCTATTCCTGTTCATCTTGCACAGAAATTGCAAAGTGTGCCAAACAGGAGGTTAAAGGCACTGACTCTCCAAGTGGGGAGAGTGTTAGTAACGCGTCTGGAACGGTGAACCCGAGTACCAGGGGACGAAACCTGAGATGCATTTGAAAACGTTTCCCAATCACATGGTGGACCATACTCTGGGTTCCCATGCATGTTTTAGCTGAAGGAAGAATCCCTTAAACCTGGAGAGTTGGGACCCATGGAATTGGTACCATGCAGTATGACTTCATAGGGTCTGCGTTTGCTCACCGAACCTCAGCAATGCTATCAGCCCGAAGTGTCCAGCCTTATGTCTCACCCAGCTCTGGGTGTAGATGTGGTAAATCCAGGTTGCATCACAGGCCCTGAATGAATTATTTAAGAATTGCTCTCTATTTCACTGTCCTTGTGTTTTGTTTTTGAAATTTACTTTCATAATTGGATTTATCGGATTTTCACTGCTGCCTTTATGCCGCTGTACACAGGCTTGATTTCCTTATGGAGACATATAAATCCATGTGTCTTAAGATTATTACTTCTCAGGTATATTCCCAGTCGTTGAATATGGGGTGTTGAGTCCATTTCGTTGAGCAAGGAGTAGGTCTTGTCTATTATATATTTATCTTATGGAACGGTATCTGTGCTAATTTCAATCTCTGGTTTGATGCAGCACCCCACCTCACCTTTCACCATAAGCAAGCATAAGTTGGTTTTCTAAATTTGAGACCCTGTTCTGTTTTGTAATTCAGTTCATGTGTAGCCAAGTTTACGTTCCGTGTATTAGTGATATCTTATGATGTTTCTTTTTCTGTGTGACTTATTTCTCGTAGAATCGTCCTACCTGAATCCACTCATTATGCCGCTACGGGGCTGATGACGTGGATCTCATTGCTGAGTGATATTCCATTGTACGTACGTACCACAACTTCTTTATCCATTTTTTGCTTTCTCGGATATTTAACTTGTACCGTAGACGAGGTTCTTGTAAACAGAGCCGTCCCAAACTTTGGGGTGGCTGTGTGTTTTTGATTTTAATTTCCCTAAGCTATAGGATCGTAAGTGAAGTGCCATAGGCTGTGTTGCTTTGTTTCCTACGTGTTTCAGGAAACACCATACAGTTCTCCAGAGTGGCTGTTGGCAATTTACATCCCGCCCATCAGCATAACAAGGCTCCCTGTTCTCCATGACCTGTCCTGCCTTTCTGGATTTTACACTTTTTTCAGATGGCCCTTTGGACCGGGGGGCAGTGAGACTTCATTGTAGTGCAGATTTCCTTTACAGGCTTGCTTGGTTGGCCAAAAAGGGCGTATGCGTTTTTTCCTGAATATATTCAGGAAAAAACGCATACGCCCTTTTTGGCCAAGTGCATCATTGTCGACATTCTGCCTCTTTTCCTATGCTTTAAGTGCAATTCCAGTCTACCCCCTAAAATCGTTTTCCTGAAATTCTGCCGCGCTTTCAAGTCCTCTTCGAAGACTTACTTCAATATATTTTTGGACGATAGCTGTCATTATAACTCTGCAGGTTTCTGAATTACAGTGCCCCTGAGCTCCTTTCTTCAACTCGCTTTCTTTTGAGCTGGCCGCAAAACCGCAGGATTGCTTCAGGCCCTCATCTGGTTCCGGCAGGGCACGCTGAGCCTTTGGTTATTTCCTCTTCCTGGAGGGAAATGAGCATTCCATTCGCCTGTGCAGACACCTACAGCTAGTGTCTCATTGGTTCTCCCAATTCCTGTTCACCTTGCGCAGAATTTCCAAACTGTGTCAAACAGGAGGTTAAAGGCACTGACTCTCCATGTGGAGAGAGTGTTATTAAAGGGTCTGGAATGGTGAACACGAGTAAATGGGGACGAAAACTGAGATGCATTTGAAAACGCTTCCCAGTCACACGGTGGACCATACTTTGGGTTTCCCATGCATGTTTTAGCTGAAGGAAGAATCTCTTAAACCTGGAGAGTTGGGACCCATGGAATGGGTACCATGCAGTATGACTTCAAAGGTTCTGCATTTGCTCATTGTACCTCACCAATGCTATCCGCCCGAAGTGTCCAACCTTATGTCTCACTCAGCTCTTGGTGCAGATGTGGTTAATCCAGGTTGCATCACATGCTCTGAATGAATTATTTCAGAATAGCTCTCTATTTCACTGTCATTGTGTTTTGTTTTTGTAATTCATTTTGATAATTGGATTTATTGGATTTTCTCTGCTGCATTCATAAATCTATACACACGCTTGATTCTCTTACGGAGACATATAAATCCATGGGTTTGAAGATTTTTACTAGTCAGGTGTATTCCTAGGCGTTGAATATGGGGTGTTTAGTCCATTTCGTTTAGCAAGTGGTAGGTCTTGACTATTACATATTTGGCTTATGGAAAGGTATCTGTGCTAATTTCTATCTCTGGTTTTATGCAGCACCCCAACTCTTCTTTATCCTTAAGCAAGCATATGTTGGTTTTCTAAATTTGAGACCCCGTTCTGTTTTGTAATTCAGTTCATTTGTAGCCACGTTTACATTCCATGTATTAGTAATATCGTATGTCTTTTTCTTTTTGAATTATGTGACTTCGAATGATCATACGTAACTCCTCTGGGGTTGTTACAACTGGCCATATTTCATTGATTTCCAGGCTGAGTAATATTCCACTCTACATAAGTGCCACATCTCTATCCATTTTTTCCCTCCAGAGACATATATATTATATCCTAGTCGAGGATCTTTTAAACATAGAGGCGGTAAACATTGGGGTGCCTGTGTCCTCTCGATTTTTGTTTTTCCCAAGATATACGTCCATGAGTGCAAGTGCCCTGTGCTCTGTAGCTCATTTTTTAGGTGCTTTAGTAAACACAATACACTTCTCCAGAGTGACCGTTGGCAATATACATTTCCAGTATAAGCCTCAGAGGGCTCCCTTTTCTCCTTGCCCTGTCCTGCATTTCTGGTGTTTACAATTTATGAGGAAGGCCCTTCTGACTGATGCGAAGTGATATCTTTTGTAGTATTGATTTCCAGTGCCCACCTGTTTGGTTGGCTAAAAATGTATATGCCCTTTTCTTGAATACATACAGAAAAAGACGCATACACCCTTTTTAGCCAACTGCAATGTTGGCAATGTTCAGCCCCTTTTCTTGTGCTTAATGGCGAGTCCTTTCTACCTCTTCCAATCCCTTTCCTGCCATTTTCCATTGCTTACAAGTCCTTTTCTCTGACTTTCCTCAAGACATTTTTCAGTGATAGATATTTTCAACTCTGCAGTTTTGTGAATTTTAGTGTCCCTGAGTTCCATTTTTCAACTTGTGTTTATGGGAACTGGCCACAAAGCAGCGAGATTTCCTCAAGCCCTATTCTGTTTCCATGGGCAACACTAGCCTTTGGTCACTTCGTCTTCCTGATTGGAAATAAGAGTGACATGTGCCTGTCCGAACACCTAGGACTTGTCTCTCATTGTTCCTCCTCCTTCTGCTTCATCCTCTGGACAAATTCCAAACTGTCTGCAACAGGATGTTGACAGTGCTGACATCTCCAAGTGGGGAGACTGTTCGTAAAGACGCTGGAGGGGTGAACCCGAGCACCAGGAGATGAGGAGATGAGATGCCTTTTCCAAACTCTTCCCGATCAGACGGTATACCATCCTCTGGATGTGACAGGCATGTTTTAGCTGTAGGAAGTGTCCCATTCATGTGAGGAGAACACCAGGGCTTTTACAAAATCAGTGTCTCTCCACAACCCAAACTGGGGAATTTTTTAAGCTACGGCTACACATATGTTCATTAAGGGCCTTGGGAAGTAGGCAGAGTCCAAACTTTAGATGATTGAAGTCTTCAGGGTCAGAAGCACTCACCACCGGCTTCCCTTAGGTTCCATTTTAACTGTCATTAATAGATGATGTCAATAAAAATATCTATTCTTTTTCAGATTATTTCCCCTTATAGGTTATTGTAAAATATTGAGTGTAGTTCCCTGTGCTATACAGTAGTTCCTTGTTGATGATCGATTTTATACATAGCAGTGTGTATGTGTTAATCCCAAACTGTTAATTTATCCCTCCTCCCACCTTTCCCCTTTGGTAATAATAAATTATAAGATTTTATACTTCTCAGAATTGTGGGAGCTGAAAGAGAGGTATCATTTTCAATGGAAAAGCATTTAAAACAAGATTGAAGCTTTAACCAAGATTATTAGATATACATCCTTGGAAAGAAATCACTTCATTTCTCTAATATTGACCTGACAAATAAGACAAACCTTTTCACTGAACTTGCTTATAATAAAGTGATGGAAATATCAAATGGGAGTGTTAGAAACATCTTATTTTACCCGAGCCTTATACACTGTTCTATGTTAATTACAGTTTGGCTCAAACATCTGTTCATTGAAGTTACAATGTTCTCAATTTCTGTTACTGATCCTCCAGAGTGGACCCCAACAAGTGTCCCCCTGCCCAGTGTCATTGGAGCCAACAGATTGAGACTGAGTTTGGTTCAGAAGCAAAGGAAACTTTATATTTTGATCAGAGAATGGAGAGGTGAGAGCATGTGCTACCCTGTGGGCTGTGGGCTGGGCTGCTGTGTAGAGATCCTGTCAGAGTCAGTGGGAGGGAGGGGGCGGAGCTCTCGAGGGCCCGGTTGGCTGCAGCTCAGGCTCTATATCGCGGAGTGTGCACTGTGCCCCAGGAGCTGAGTTGTCGACCCAGCCATTCCGCACTAGGAAATCTGGTCTGAAGCGCCAGCTGTTGAACCTCTGTATGCGGGACCCTAGGAGCACGTGAAATTAGACAAAGCACAAAGGATAAAAAAGGTTAGACTTTATTTTATTGCCCAGATTCTATTTTTATCTCCCAGGGATTTTTAAGGGGCTTTGCCTGGGACAAAGCCCTCTTCTGCCTTTTTCCCCTTCCTCATTCTTAGAGTGCTGAGGGTGCAGACCCTTCTTCTCTAACTGCTGAGTGCTGAGTTAGGAGCCCTCATACCCGTTGGCGAGGGTCAGAACTTCTCCCCAGCAGCCTCCAGGTGACGTTGATTGTCCCCAGGCCTCCTGCCTCACTGCTCGTCCGCCTGAGCACCAGTATTGGAAGCGTTATAGATTCTAATGACCTTTAAGGTTCCAGGAAGGAGATGTGCAGTGACGCTGTGAGGTCCAGTTTCACCCCGCCCCACATTTGTTCGGCCACCTTAGGCTGACCGTTTCTGCCAGCCTAGATGCTCTGACCAGTAGTCTGTGCTTTCTTCAATTAGGCCCCTGAATTAACGTAAAAACAGCACCAGGTGTCAGGACCCTGCCTGCTCAATTCCCAGACAGTCCAGCGTCAGTGGTGATGAAGGACCATGATGGCCACTGAGTCAACAGCCTTTTGAAGTAAACAGCAGTCCAGCCAGTCTTATTGGCCACCATCATCACAGTGTCTGTAGGCTTTTCTATGGTTACAGCGTGATATACGGTTCCCCCGCCAAGATTATTAGGTCCGCTCTGGGTGCAGTAAGTCCTGCAAGCAGTAGTCTACTCTTTTGGGACACACTCTTGTTGTTTTATGAGAGAAACTCCAGGTCAAGTGATGGTCACACGAGTCGTCATGGTGCCCCTTTGCCCCGGTTATCTCTCTGGAGGTTGGAGTTGGAGGGCCTCCTCACTCGAGGTCAGTGTGCCCACGGAGCAAACCCTGCAACTTCAGGGCATGGTTGGGGGTTAGGATCACCACGTGGGGTCCTTTTCCCTTAGGAGGGAGGTGGCCTTTTGGGCTGCTGATTTCCAGGTTTTCAGATACCGCCAGTATCTTGGCCAGATGTGGCGGTGGGCCAAGCCCATTGGTGACCGTAGTTTATCCTACCGGGATGGCATTCTTGCATTGTTCCATTTCAAGTGGTCCCAGTTTTTGCACTAATACTCCAATAGCGATTCACCATTCACGAGGAATGTAAAAGTCAAAGGGTTTAGCTAAATTAGGGAGTTCTAGGGCAAGGGTCTGAATTGACTGCTCTTTCCATTCTTGAAAGGCCACTTCTGGATTCTATTCAAAAGGATCATCATCTTTTCCTTTCAGTGTTTCATATAGAGGCCCAGCTAGTAGACTGTAGTTAGGGATCCAGAAGCACCAACCCTGGCCTCCCCAGGAACCCCTAAGCTGTCTTCTAGTTTTAGAAATGGGTAAGGCTGTAAATTGTTTCTTCCCTTTCCTGAGATGGGCTTCTCCGACCTTCTGTGAGAATGAAGGCCAGGCAGGTCACCGTAGTCTGTGATATTTGAGCTTTTTATTTGACAACTTGTATCCTTTATTGGCTTGGTAGTTCAGAGGTCTCCTTAGTAGGGCTGGCGATCAGAATGTCGTCTGCATATTGAAGGAGTGTTTCCTTTTCCAGAGGTAGAACTTTTAGGTCTTTAACTGAGCTTTCCCCAAAGATGGTGTGGGAATTTTTGAACCCTTGGGGCAACACGGCCCAGAAGTATTGTTTTAGTTGTATGTTGAGTCCTGCCACTCACAAGCCAAAATTTCTTGTGACTCTCGGACTAATAGAATACAAAAGAAGGCATCATTGAAGACTAATACAGAATACCATGTCCCGGTGGTTGGTAGAATGACCAGCAGGGTGTAGGATTTAGGAACTACTGGAGGCATATCCTCTGTGGCTTCACTGACTGTCCTGACATCCTTTACCAGGACTCCAGCAGCCCATGGGGCTCTCGAGGTCAGGCCAATCCCAGGATATGGAGCTCACCTGGGCAGGTACCCCACCCCCACCGCAGCCCACGGTGCTCTCCTGTTCAGGCCCATCCCAGGATATGGGGTTCCCTGGGCAGGTTCCCCTGCAGCCCATGGGGCTCTCGTGGTCAGGCCCCTCCCAGGATACAGAGCTACCCGTGCAGTTACCCTGGCAGGGCTGGGCACACAGGTACCGTGCACATCGCCCTCATTGCAGAGCACTTCCAGCTCACCTGTCACTCAGATCTGACACAGAGCACCTCAGAGCAGGACTTGAACTAAGAAACAGCAGCTCCAACAGGTCTGTGACCCTGGGCATCACTCTGTGTGGCCTCCCTCCACCTGGTCTTCCAGAGACTTCCACTGCACCTGGGGCACCAGGCCTCTGTCTAGACCCACCACCCACCCATCCTCTCCCTGACTCCTGGGTTCCTCTCATTAGGAGAGGGTTTTCTTGAAGTTGTCTCCCACTCATGGGCCAGATAATATAATTAGAAAACAAGCCAGAGCTGCAACCCCTTTTCTATCCTGACTCTCAGGAGCCCACACCTGTTCCTTGGACCTGGCCGATTCAGCAAGTTCCAGTTTCTGCAACTGTGAGTGCCTGAGGGGTGATTATTGGCTGGCCTGGGAAGCCTGACCGTGCCGGCCAGCCCTCCCCAGGTGTGCCTGTTTGAGATCAATATAAACACCGCTGCAGGCAGCAAGAGCCCCTGCAGCTGTGCCTGACGCCATTTTCTCTGCCCTGTCAGCAGTCTCGGGGCTGGACTGGTGGGAGGGAGTGAGAGGCCACGGCTTTGTGGGTGGCCCAGTGTGAGTGGGGCTCTGCTGGACTTTCTGCAGCAGTTACCAAGATGCCACCTGCTAAAGAAGAGGATGTGTCACCCATACCTGCCTCTGGAATTTCTCCCTGGGCAGAGGTGAGTGAGGAAGAAAGCAGTGGGGGCCCGGACAGCAGGGGTATCTCAGGCAGGGAAATGGAAAGCTTCCAGAAGAGCACCCAGGGCCAGGACCATCCTGGCTGGCCTGCAGGCACCAAGTCGGCTGGCATGCTGTCGCTCATGTGGCTCCATGGCCCTTCCTCTAGGCTTTCAAGTCCTTGTACATATTCAGGTGTTTTACCTGGGAAGGGTGGGAACATTTCAGCAGCAGCTGGCCTGGGGCTCAGCCCACGTTTACTCACAGATGTCTCGGCACGGTCTCCCAGCTTTGCAATGAGGACGCTTGTTGTGTGGGGCCTGCTGGCTGAATGGGAGATGATTCCCCACCACTGACCAACTTCAGAATTGTATACAACTGGAGCAAGTGCCCTGATAGGGTTTTCCTCTCTGTAACTGGTGGGTTCTGTCTTTTTTTTTCTTTTTTCCGTTTTTAGTTCAAGGTAGATTTTATTCCTCTTTTTTGTATTTACAGATATAAGCATGGAAATAATTTATTCATATAAATACATGTATGTGAAGGGAAGAATATTTTTTCTGTTTTAATTTTTTTAATTTTATTTTTTTAATTTTTAATTTAATTTTATTTTTTTATAAAGCAGGTTGTTTTTGGTTATCTCTTTTATCCATATAAATGTATATATGCCAATCCCAATCTCTCAACTCCTCCCACCACCCCCCCCAACAGCTTTCCCCCCTTGGTGTCCATACGTTTGTTGTCTACATCTGTTGCTCTATTTCTGCCTTGCAAAACGGTTCATCTGTACAACTTTTCTAGTTTCCACATATATGCATTAATATGCAAGATTTGTTTTTCTCTTTCTGACTTACTTCACTCTGTATGACAGTCTCTAGATCCATCAACATCTCTACAAATGACCCAATTTCATTCCTTTTTATGGCTTAGTAATATTCCATTTTATATATGTACCACATTTGTATGCATTCGTCTGTCTGTGGGCATTTAGGTTGCTTCCATTACCTGGATATTGTAAATAGTGATGTAATGAATATTGCGGTAAATGTCTCTTTTTGATTTATGGTTTTGTCTGGGTATATGCCCAGTAGTGGGATTGCTGTATCATATGGTAATTCTATTCTTAGTTTTATAAGAAACTCCATAATGTTCTCCACAGTGACTGTATCAATTTACATTCCCAACAGTAGTGGAAGAGGGTTCCTTATCTCCACACCCTTTCCAGCATTTGTTGTTTGTAGATTTTCTGATGATGCCTATTCTAACAGATGTGAGGTGATACACCATGGATGAGTCTATTTCGTTGAGCAAAGTGTAGGTCTTGTCTATTACATATTTAGCTTATGGAACGGTATGTGTGCTAATTTCAATCTCTGGTTTTATACAGCACCCTAACTCAACTTTGCCCTTAAGCAAGCATAAGTTTTTTATCTAAATGTGAGACTCTGTTTGGTTTTGTAATTCAGTTTATGTGTAGCCAAGTTTACACTCCCTCAATTAGTGATATCTTATGATAATTATCTTTCTGTGTGTGACATATTTCTCTTAGAATCATCATACTTAAATCCACTCAATTTGCTGCTACAGGCCTGATGACATTGATTTCATTGCTGAGTGATATTCCGATGTACGTAAGTAGCACAACTTCTTTATCCATTTTTTTCTTTCTGGGATATTTAATTTGTACTGGACTCGAGGTTCTTGTAAACACAGCAGCCCTAAATTTTGTGTTGGCTGGGTTTTGTTGATTTTAATTTTCCTAAGCTATAGGGCCAAAAGTGGAAGTGCCCTAGGCTCTGTAGCTTTGTTTTTTAGATGTTTCAGGATACACCATAAATATCTCCAGAGTGTCTGTTGGCAAATTATATCCCGCCCATCAGCATAGCAAGGCTCCCTGTTCTCCATGGCCTCTCCTCTGTTTCTGGTTTTTACACTTTTTTCAGATGTCCCTTTTGACGAATGGGAAATGAGACTTCATTGTAGTGCGGATTTCCATTGCTCGAGTGCTTCGTTGGCCAAAAAGTGCATATTTGTTTTTTCCTGAATATATTCAGGAAAAAATGTATATGCACTTTTTGTCCAAGTGCATCTCTGTCAAAGATCTGCCGATTTTCATATGTTTTAAATGCAATTCCAATCTACCTCCTGAAATATGATTCCTGCAATTCTGCCTCGTTTTCAAGTCCTCTTTGCAGCCTTACTTCAATATATTTTTGCCAATAGCTGTCATTTATAACTCTGCAGATTTGTGAATTACAGTGCCCGTGATTTCCTTTCTTAACTCGCTTCCTTGTAAGCCGGCCCCAAAACCCCAGGTTTGCTTCAGGCTGTTCTCAGGGTGCGGCACAGCACTCTGAGCCTTTGGTTAATTCCTCTTCCTGGTGGGAAATTAGAGTTAAATGTACCCCTCCAATCACCTGCCTCACTCCCAGCTCCCTGGTGATGTGTGTCCTCTGGTTTGAGGCTACATATGATGGGTTCCTCATCTTTTGATGATGTGGCCCCAATGATGTGAGGACACTCCTGCCTGGTTCCCATCCACTTGGTGATGTGGGCCCTCTGATGAGACTCTGATCCTGGTTGGGTTCCTCACACTTCTGTGAGGTGGGCCCTCTTCTCTGAGGTCACTCTTGCCTGGCTGGCACACCCTGCCTTGGCGACGTCGGCCCTATGGTGGCAGTTGGAGCCTGCTGGGAGCCTCCTTCCCTCGGTGATGAGGCCATCTGGCGTCAGGCCCTAACGGTTGGGTTCCCACATTTTCTGATACGTTCTAAGTGGTGCAAGGGCACTCCTGCCAGGTTCCCATCCCCATGGGCATGTGGGCCTTCTGTTCTGAGGTCCCAACGGCTGGGTTGCTCACACTTTCATGATGTGGGCCCTCTGCTGTGAGGTCAATCCTGCCTGGCTGGGACACGTCGCCTTGGCGACGTGGACCCTCTGGTGGCAGTTGGAGCGTTCTGGGGCCTCCTGCCCTCAGTGATGAGGGCCCTCTGGTGTCAGGCCCTAAGTGCTGGGCTCCACACATTTTCTGATGTGTGCCCAGCGGTACCAGGACACTCCTGCCAGGTTCCCATCTCCATGGGCATGTGGGACTTCTGTTCTGTGATCCCAACGGCTGGGTTGCTCACAGTTTCATGATGTGGGCCCTTTGCTGTGAGTTGACTCCGCCCTGTATCCCATAGCGTCAGTGCTCTGGGCCTCCTGCTTTGAGTTTCCAACTCCTGGATTCCTCACCTTTTTTATTCTATTTGCCCTCTGTTGTGCGTCTCCTCCTGCATGTCTCACTCCCAGCCCCTTCGTGATGTGTTTCCCCTTGTTTGAGGCCACATGTGCTGTGTTCCTCACCTTTCTATAATGTGGCCACACTGGTGTGAGGACACTCCTGCCTTGTTCCGATCCCCTTGGTGATGTGGGCTGTCTGGTGAGAGCCTTATCCTGGCTGGGTTCCTCACACTTCTGGGAGGAGGGCCCTCTGCTGTGAGGTCACTCCTGCCTGGCTGGCACACGTTGCCTTGGCCACATGTGCCCTCTGGTTGCAATTGGAGTGTGCTGGGAGACTCCTCCCCTCGGTGATGAGGGCCCTCTGGCCTCAGGCCCTAACTGCTGGGCTCCCCACATTTTCTGATGTGTGCCCACTGGTGCGATGACCCTCCTGCCAGGTTCCCATCCCCATGGGGATTTGGGCCTTCTGCTATGAAGTCCCAACGGCTGGGGTGCTCACAGTGTCAGGATGTGAGCCCTCTGCTGTGAGTTCACTCTGGCATGGATCCCATAGCCTCGGTGATCTGGGCCACCTGCTTGGAGCTTCCAACTGCTGGATTCCTTACCTTTTTTATTCTATGGGCCCTGTGTTGTGAGACAACTCCTGCCTGCCTCACTCGGAGCCCCTTGGTGATGTGGGTCTTCTGGTTTGAGGCCACATGTGCTGGGTTCCTCACCTTTCGCTGATGTGGCCCCACTGGTGTGAGGACACTCCTGCCTGGTTCCCATCCCCTTGGTGATGTTGGCGCCACTGGTGTTAGGACACTCCTGCCTGGTTCCCATCCCCTTGGTGATGTTGGCCCTCTGGTGAGAGTCTGATCCTGGTTGGGTTCCTCACACTTCTGTGAGGTGGGCCCTCTGCTCTGAGGTCATTTCCTGCCTGGCTGACACACCCTGCCTTGGTGACGTCGGCCATATGGTGGCAGTTGGAGCCTGCTGGGAGCCTCCTCCCCTCGGTGATGAGGGCCCTGTGGCCTCAGGCCCTAACTGCTGGGCTCCCCACGTTTTCTGATGTGAGCCCAGTGATGCCAGGACATTCGTGTAAGGTTCCCTTTCCCATGGCGATGTGGGCCTTCTGCTCTGAGGTCCCAACGCCTGGGTTGCTCACAGTTTCCTGATGTTGGCTCTCTGGTGTTAGTTCACTCATTCCTGGATCCCGTAACCTCTGTGCTCTGGGCCACCTGCTGGTAAGTTCCAACTGCTGGGTTCCTCACCATTTTTATCCTTTGAGCCCTGTGTTGTGAGGCTCCTCCTGCCTGCCTCACTCCCAGCCCCTTGGTGATGTGTTTCCTCTGGTTTGAGGCCACATGTGATGGGTTCCTCATCTTTTGATGATGTGGCCCCACTGGTGTGAGGACACTCGTGCCTGGTTCCAATCCCCTTGGTGATATGGCCCTCTGGTGAGAGTCTGATCGTGGCTGGATTCCTCACCATTCTGTGAGGTGGGCCCTCTGCTGTGAGGTCAATTGTGCCTGGCTGGCACACGTCGCCTTGGCGACGTAGGCTCTCTGGCTGCAGTTGGAGCGTGCTGGGGACTCCTCTTCTCAGTGATGAGGGTCCTCTGGTGTCAGGCCCTAAGTGCTGGGCTCCACACATTTTCTGATGTGCGCCCAGTGGTGTGAGGACACTCCTGCCAGGTTCCCATCCCCATGGGCATGTGGGACTTCTGTTCTGTGGTCCCAACGGCTGGGTTGCTCACAGTTTCATGATGTGGGCCCTCTGCTGTGAGTTCACTCTGGCCTGTATCCCATAGCGTCAGTGCTCTGGGCTGCCTGCTTTGAGTTTCCAACTCCTGGATTCCTCACCTTTTTTATTCTATGGGCCCTCTGTTGTGAGTCTCCTCCTGCATGCCTCACTCCCAGCCCATTCGTGATTTGTGTCCCCTTTTTTGAGGCCACATGTGCTGGGTTCCTCACCTTCTGCTGATGTGGCCACACTGGCGTGAGGACACTCCTGACTGGTTCTGATTCCCTTGTTGATGTGGGCCCTCTGGTGAGAGTCTTATCCTGGCTGGGTTCCTCACCCTTCTGTGAGGTAGGCCCTCTGCTGTGAGGTCACCCCCGCCTGGCTAGCTCACGCCGCCTTGGTAATGTGGGCCCTCTGTTGGCCAATAGAGCATGCTGGGAGCCTCCTGCCCTCGTTAATAAGGGCCCTGGAAAAAACGTATACGTCCTTTTTGGCCAAGTGCCTCACTGTCGAGGTTCTGCCTCTTTTCCTATGCTTTCAGAGGAATTCCCGTCTACCTCCTGAAATCGGATTCCGGCAATTCTGCCCCGCTTTCAAGTCTTCTTCGCAGCCTTACTTCAATATATTTTTGGATGATAGCTGTCATTTATAACTCTGCAGGTTTGTGAATGACAGTGTCCCTGAGCCTCCTTCTTCAACTCGCTTTCTTGTGACCTAGCTGCAAAACCGCAGGATTGCTTCAGGCCCTAATCTGGTTCCGGCACGGCACGCTGAGATTTTCATTAATTCCTCTTCCTGGAGGGAAATGAGCATTAAATTTGCCCGTGCAGACGCCTACAGCTAGTCTCTCATTAGTTCTCCCTATTCCTGTTCATCTTGTGCAGAAATTGCGAACTGTGCCAAACAGGAGGTTAAAGGCACTGACTCACCAAGTGGAGAGAGTGTTAGTAAAGCGTCTGGAATGGTGAACAGAGTACCAGGGGATGAAAACTGAGATGCATTTAAAAACGTTTCCCGGTCACAAGGTGGACCATAATCTGGGTTTCCCATGCATGTCTTAGCTGAAGGAAGAATCCCTTAAACCTGGAGAGTTGGGACCCATGGAATGGGTACCATGCAGTATGACTTCAAAGGGTCTGCATTGCTCACCGAACCTCAATAATGCTATCAGCCCGAAGTGGTCCAGCCTTATGTCTCACCCAGCTCTGGGTGTAGATGTGGTAAATCCAGGTTGCATCACAAGCCCTGAATGAATTATTTAAGAATTGCTCTCTATTTCGCTGTCACTGTGTTTTGTTTTTGTAATTTATTTTGATAATGGGATTTATCGGATTTTCACTGCTGCCTTTAGGCTGCTGTCCACAGGCTTGATTTCGTTATGGAGACATATAAATCCATGGGTTTTAAGATTCTTACTTGTCAGGTATATTCCCAGGCGTTGAATATGGGGTGTTGATTCCATTTCGTTGAGCAAGGAGTAGGTCTTGACTATTACATATTTGGCTTATGGAATGGTATTTGTGCTGATTTCAATCTCCGGTTTTATGCAGCACCCCAACTCACCTTTCCCCATAAACAAGCATAAGTTGGTTTTCTAAATTTGAGACCCTGTTCTGTTTTGTAATTCAGTTCATGTGTAGCCAAGTTTACATTCCTTGTATTAGTGATATCTTATTATGTTTCTTTTTCTGTGTGACTTATTTCACTTAGAATCATCGTACCTGAATCCCCTCATTATGGCGCGACGGGCCTGATGACATAGATTTCATTGCTGAGTGATATTCCATTGTACGTACGTACCACAACTTCCTTATCCATTTTTCGCTTTCTGGGATATTTAATTTGTACTGTAGATGAGGTTCTTGTAAACAGAGACGTCCGAAACATTGGGGTGGCTGTGTCTTTTTTATTTTAATTTCCGTAAGCTATAGGGCTGTAAGTGGAAGTTCCATAGGATCCGTTGCTCTGTTTTTTACGTCTCTCAGGAAACACCATACACTTCTCCAGAATGGCTGTTGGCAATTTACATCCCGCCCATCAGCATAACAAGTCTCCCGCTTTTCCATGGCCTTTTCTGCCTTTCTGGATTTTACACTTTTTTCAGATGGCCCTTTTGAGCTGGGGGCAATGAGACTTCATTTTAGTGCAGATTTCCTTTACACGCTTTCTGGGTTGGCCAAAAAGAGCGTATGCATATTTTCCTGAATATATTACAATATAATATTATATTTAGATATATATATATATTTACATTATATATTATATTTAGTTTGAGTGTATGTGTTAGGGTATGGGTTAGTGTTAGCGTACGGGTTAGGATTAGGGGACAGGTTAGGGTAAGGCTTCGGGTAAGGGTTTGGGTTAGGGTTAGGGTTAGGGGACGGGAACTGTTTAGGGTACAGGTTAGGGTACGACAACGGTTTAGGGTGAGCGTACATGTTAGGGTATGGGTTAGTGTTAGCATACGGGTTAGGATTAGGGGATGAGTTAGGGTAAGGCTTCGGGTAAGGGATATGGTTAGGGTTAGGGTTAGGGTTTTCGGACGAGGATGGTTTAGGGTACAAGTTAGGTTACGACAACGGTTTAGGGTGAGTGTACGTGTTAGCGTACGGGTTAATGTTAGCGTACGGGTTAGGATTAGTGTAAGGGTTAGGGTGAGGCTTCGGGTAAGGGTTAGGGTTAGGGGACTGGGACGGTTTAGGTTACAGGTTAGTGTACGACAAAGGTTTAGGGTGAGCATAAGTGTTAGCGTACAGGTTAGTGTTAGCGTATGAGTTAGTGTTAGCGGACGGGTTAGTATTAGGGGAAGGGTTAGGGTAAGGCTTCTAGTAAGGTTTAGGGTTAGGGTTAGGGTACGGGGATGGTTTAGGGTACAGGTTAGTGTACGACAACGGTTTAGGGTGAGCGTACGTGTTAGGATTAGGGGACGTGTTAGGGTAAGTCTTCGAGTAAGGTTTATGGTTAGGGTTAGGGTTAGGGTTAGGGGATGGGGACGGTATAGGGTACATGTTAGCGTACGACAACGGTTTAGGGTGAGCGTACGTGTTAGGGTATGGATTAGTGTTAGCGTACGAGTTAGGGTTAGTGGATGCATTAGGGTAAGGCTTCGGGTAAGGGTTAGGTTTAGGGTTCATGTTAGGGGACGGAGACGGTTTAGGGTACAGGTTAGGGTACGACAATGGTTTAGGGTGAACGTACGTGTTAGGGTACGGGTTACTGTTAGCGTACAGGTTAGGATTAGGGGACGGATTAGGGTACGGCTTCCGGTGAGTCTTAGGGTTAGGGTTAGGGGATGGGGACGGTTTAGGGTACAGGTTATTGTATGTCAACGATTTAGGGTGAGCGTACATGTTAGGGTACGGGTTAGTGTTAGCATACGGGTTAGGATTAGGGGACGGGTTAGGGTAAGGCTTCGGGTAAAGATTAGGGTTAGGGTTAGCGTTAGGGAATGGGGACAGGGACGGGGACACTTTAGTGTACAGGTTAGTGTACGACAACAGTTTATGGTGACCGTATGTGTTAGGGTACGGGTTAGTGTTAGCGTTTGCCTTAGGATTAGCGGACGGTTTAGGGTAAGGCTTCGGGTAAGTGTTAGTGTTTGGGTTAAGGTTAGGGAATGGGGACGGTTTAGGGTACAGGTTAGCGTATGACAACGGTTTAGGGTGAGCGTACGTGTTATGGTAAGGGTTAGTGTTAGCGTACGGTTTAGGATTAGGGGACGGGTTAGGGTAAGGTTTCGGGTAAGTGTTAGGGTTAAGGTTAGGGGACGGGAACGGCATAGGGTACAGGTTAGGGTATGACAAAGGTGTAGGATGAGCATACGTTTTAGGGTATGTGTTAGTGTTAGCGTACGTGTTAGGATTAGGGGACAGTTTGGGGTAAGGCTTCGGGTAAGGGTTGGGGTTAGGTTTAGGGTTATGTGACGGGGATGGGGACGGTTTAGGGTTCAGGTTAGTGTACAACAATGGTTTAGAGTGAGCGTATGTGTTAAGGTACGATTTAGTGTTAGCGTATGGGCTAGGATTAGGGGACAGGTTAGGGTAAGGCTTCGGGTAAGGTTTATTGTTAGGTTTAGGGTTAGTGTTAGGCGAAGGGGACAGTTTAGGGTACAGCTTAGGGTACGACAATGGTTTAGGGTGAGTGTACGTGTTACGTTACGGATTAGTGTTAGCGTACAGGTTAGGATTATGGGAGGGGTTACGGTAAGGCTTCGGGTAAGGGTTAGGGTCAGTGTTAGGGTTAGAGTTAGGGGAAGGGGACGGTTTAGGGTACAGGTTAGGGTACGACAACGGTTTAGGGTGAGCATACGTGTTAGGGTACGGGTTAGTGTTAGCGTACGTGTTAGGATTAGGTGACGGGTTAGGGTAAGGCTTCGGGTAAGGGTTAGGGTCAGGGTTAGGGTTAGGGTTAGGGTTAGGGGACGGTTTAGGGTACAGGTTAGGGTAGAACAAAGGTTTAGTTTGAGCGTACGTATTAGGGTACGGGTTAGTGTTAGCGTACGGGTTAGGATTAGGGGACGGGTTAGGGTAAGGCTTCCGGTAATGGTTAGGGTTAGGGTTAGGGGACAGGGACGGTTTAGGGTACAGGTTAGGGTACGACCACGGTTTAGGGTGAGCGTACGTGTTAGGGTACAGGTTAGTGTTAGCGTACGGGTTAGGATTAGGGGACGGATTAGGGTAAGGCTTCAGGTAAGGGTTAGGGTTAGGGTTAGGGGACGGGGACGGTTTAGGGTACAGGTTAGGGTACGACAATGGTTTAGAGTGAGCGTACGTGTTAGGCTACGGGTTAGTGTTAGCGTACGGGTTAGGATTAGGGGACGGGTTAGGGTAAGGCTTCGGGTAAGGGTTAGGGTTAGGTTTAGGGGACTGGGACGGTTTGGGGTACAGCTTAGTGTACGACAACAGTTTAGGGTGAGTGTACGTTTTAGGGTATGGGTTAGTGTTTGCGTACGGGTTAGGATTAGGGGACGGGTTAGGGTAAGGCTTCGGGTAAGGGTTAGGGTTACGGTTAGGTTATGGGACGGTGACAGTTTAGGGTACAGTTTAGGGTATGACAATGGATTAGGATGAGCGTACGTGTTAGGGTATGGGTTAGTGTTAGAGTACGGGTTAGGATTAGGGGACGGGTTAGGGTAAGCCTTCGTTTAAGGGTTAGGGTTAGGGTTAAGGTTAGGGGATGGGGATGATTTAGGGTAAGGGTTAGGGTACGACAACGGTTTAGTGTGAGCTTACCTGTTAGGGTACGGGTTAGTGTTAGCGTACGGGTTAGGATTAGGGGACAGTTTAGGGTAAGGCTTCGAGTAAGTGTTAGGGTTAGGGTTAGTTTTAGTGTTAGGTTTAGGGGATGGGGACCATTTAGGGTACAGTTTAGGGTACGACAACGGTTTAGGGTGAGAGTACGTGTTAGGGTACGGGTTAGTGTTAGCGTACGGTTTAGGATTAGGGGACGGGTTAGGGTAAGGCTTCAGGTAAGTGTTAGTATTAGGGTTAGGGTTAGGGGACGGGGACGGGGACGGGGACTGTTTAGGGTACAGTTTAGGGAACGAAAACGGTTTAGGGTGAGCGTACGTGTTAGGGTATGGTTTAGTGTTAGCGTACAAGTTAAGATTAGCGGACTGGTTAGGGTAAGGTTCGGGTAAGGGTTAGGGTTAGGTTTATGGGACTGGGACGGTTTGGGGTACAGCTTAGGGTACGACAAAGGTTTAGGGTGAGCGTACGTTTTAGGGTATGGGTTAGTGTTAGCGTACGGGTTAGGATTAGGGGACGGGTTAGGGTAAGGTTTCGGTTAAGGGTTAGGGTTACCGTTAGGTTAGGGGACGGTGACGGTTTAGGGTACAGGTTAGGGTACGACAACGGATTAGGATGAGCGTACGTGTTAGGGTATGGGTTAGTGTTAGAGTACGGGTTAGGATTAGGGGACGGGTTAGGGTAAGGCTTCGAGTAAGTGTTAGTGTTAGGGTTAGGGTTAGGGTTGGGGAGGGGGACGGTTTAGGGTACAGGTTAAGGTACGACAACGGTTTAGTGTGAGCTTACATGTTAGCGTACGGGTTAAGTTTAGGGGACGGTTTAGGGTAAGGCTTCGAGTAAGTGTTAGGGTTAGGGTTAGTTTTAGGGTTAGGTTTAGGGGACGGGGACGGTTTAGGGTACAGTTTAGTGTACGACAACGGTTTAGGGTGAGAGTACTTGTTAGGGTACGGGTTAGTGTTAGCGTATGGTTTAGGATTAGAGGATGGGTTAGGGTAAGGCTTCGGGTAAGGGTTAGGGTTAGGGGACAGGGACGGGGACGGTTTAGGGTACAGTTTAGGGAACGAAAACGGTTTAGGGTGAGCGTATGTGTTAGGGTACGGTTTAGTGTTAGCGTACAAATTAGGATTAGGGGACGGGTTAGGGTAAGGCTTCAGGTAAGCGTTAGGGTTAGGGTTAGGGGACGGGGACAGTTTAGGGTGCAGGTTAGGGTACGACAATGGTTTAGGGTGAGCGTACGTGTTAGGGTACGGGTTAGTGTTAGCGTATGGGTTAGGATTAGGGGATGGGTTAGGGTAAGGCTTCGGGTAAGGTTTAGGGTTAGGGTTAGTGTTAGGGTTTGTGGACGGGGACAGTTTAGGGTACAGGTTAGTGTACGACAACGCTTTAGGGTGAGCATACGTGTTAGGGTACGGGTTAGTGTTAGCGTACGGGTTAGGATTAGGGGACGGGAGAGTGTAAGGCTTCGGGTAAGCGTTAGGGTTAGGGTTAGGGGTAGGGGACGGGGACGGGTACGGTTTACGGTACAGGTTTGGGCACGACAACGGTTTAGGGTGAGCGTATGTGTTAGGGTACGGGTTAGTGTTAGCGTACGTGTTAGGATTATGGGACGGGTTAGGGTAAGGCTTCGGATAAGGGTTAGCGTTAGGGTTAGGGTTAGGGTTAGGGGACGGGGATGCTTTAGGGTACAGGTTAGTGTACGAAAACTGTTTAGGGTGAGCGTACGTGTTAGGGTACGGGTTAGTGTTAGCGAACGGGTTAGGATTAGGTGACGGGTTAGGGTAAGGCTTCGGGTAAGGATTAGGTTTAGGGGTACGGTTAGGGTTAGGGGACGGGGACGCTTTAGGGTACAGGTTAGGGTACGACAACGGTTTAGGGTGAGCGTATGTGTTAGGGTATGGGATAGTGTTAGCGTACGGGTTAGGATTAGGGGAAGTGTTAGGGAAAGGTTTCGGGTAAGGGTTAGGGGACGGGGACGGGGACGGGAAAGGCTTAGGGTACAGATTAGTGTACAACAAGAGTTTAGGGTGAGCAAACGTGTTAGGTTACGGGTTAGTGTTAGCGTACTGGTTAGCATTAGGGGACGGGTGAGGGTAAGGCTTCGGGTAAGGTCTAGGTTTAGGGTTAGTGTTAGGAGACGGGGACCGGGACGGTTTAGGGTACAGGTTAGGGTACGACAACGGTTCAGGGTGAGCGTACGTTTTAGGGTACAGGTTAGTGTTAGCGTACGTGTTAGGATTAGGGGAAGGGTTACGGTAAGGCTTCAGGTAAGGGTTAGTGTTAGGGTTAGGTTTAGGGGACAGGGACAGTTTAGGGTACAGGTTAGGGTACGACAACGCTTTAGGGTGAGCGTACGTGTTAGGGTACGGGTTAGAGTTTGCGTACGGGTTAGGATTAGGGGACGGGTTAGGGTAAGGCTTCGGGTAAGGGTTAGGGTTAGTGTTAGGGTTAGTGGAAGGGGACGGGGATGGTTTAGGGTACAGGTTAGTGTACGCCAACGGTTTAGCGTGAGCGTACGTGTTAGGGAACGGGTTAGTGTTACAGTACGTGTTAGGATTAGGGGATGTGTTAGGGTAAGGCTTCGGGTAAGTGTTCCGGTTAGGGTTAGGGTTAGGGTAAGTGTTAGGGAACGGGTACGGTTTAGAGTAGAAGTTAGGGTACGACAACGGTTTAGGGTGAGCGTACATCTTAAGGTACGGTTTAGTGTTAGCGTACGGGTTATGGTAAGGCTTCGGATAAGGGTTAGGTTTAGGGTTAGGCTTAGGGTTAGGTGACGGGGACGGTTTAGGGTACAGGTTAGGGTACGACAACGGCTTAGGGTGTGCGTACGTGTTAGCGTACGGGTTAGTGTTAGTGTACGGGTTAGGATTAGGGGACGGGTTAGTGTAAGGCTTCGGGTAAGGTTTAGGGTTAGAGTTAGGGTTAGGGTTAAGGGACGGGGACGGTTTAGTGTACAGGTTAGGGTACGACAACGGTTTAGGGTGAGCGTACGTGTTAGGGTACAGGTTAGTGTTAGCGTACGGGTTAGGATTAGGGGATGGGTTAGGGTAAGGTTTCAGGAAAGGGATAGGGTTAGAGTTAGGGTTAGGGTTAGGGGACGGGGACGGTTTAGTGTACAGGTTAGGGTACGACAACGGTTTAGGGTGAGCATACGTGATAAGGTACGGGTTAGTGTTAGCATACGGGTTAGGATTAGGGGACGGGTTAGGGTAAGGCTTCGGGTACGGGTTAGGGTTAGGGTTAGGATTAGGGGACGGGGACGGTTTAGGGTACAGGTTAGGGTACGATAACGGTTTAAGGTGAGCGTACGTGTTAGTGTATGTGTTAGAGTTAGCGTACGGGTTAGGATTAGGGGACGGGTTAGGGTAAGGCTTCGGGTAGCGGTTAAGTTTACGGTTAGGGTTAGGGTTAGGGGACGGGGACAGTTTAGGGTACAGGTTAGGGTACGACAACGGTTTAGGGTGAGCGTACCTGTTAGGGTATGGTTTAGTGTTAGCGTACGGGTTAGGATTAGGGGATGGGTTAGTGTAAGTCTTCGGGTAAGGGTTACGGTTAGGGTTAGGGGACAGAGACGGTTTAGGGTACAGGTTAGGGTACGAAAAAGGTTTAGGGTTTGCGTACGTTTTAGTGTACGGGTGAGTGTTAGCGTACGGGTCAGGATTAGGGGATGGGTTAGGGTAAGGCTTCGGGTAAGGGTTAGGGTTAGGGTTAGGGGACGGGGACGGTGACGGTTTAGGCTACAGGTTAGGGTACGACAAAGGTTTCGAGTGAGCGTACGTTTTAGGGTACGGGTTAGTGTTAGCGTACGTGTTAGGATTAGGGGATGGGTTAGGGTAAGACCTCGGGTAAGTGTTAGGGTTAGGGTAAGGGTTAGGGTAAGTGTTAGGGTACGGGGACGTTTTAGGGTACAGGTTAGGGTACGACAACGGTTTAGGGTGAGCGTACGTGTTAGGGTACGTGTTAGTGTTAGCGTACGGGTTAGGATTAAGGGACAGGTTAGTGTAAGGCTTCGGGTAAGTGTTAGGGTTAGGGTTAGGGTTAGGGGATGGGGACGGTTTAGGGTACAGATTAGTGTACGACAACGTTTTAGGGTGAGCGTACGTGTTAGGGTACAGGTTAGTGTTAGCGTACGGGTTAGGATTAGGGGAGGGATTAGGGTAAGGCTTCGGGTAAGGGTTAGGGTTAGGATTAGGGTTAGGGTTAGGGTTAGGTTTAGGGTTAGGGTTAGTTGACGGTGACGGTTTAGGGTACAGTTTAGGGTACGACAACGTTTTAGGGAGAGCGTACGTGTTAGGGTACGGGTTACTGTTAGTGTACGGGTTAGGATTAGGGGACAGTTTAGGTTAAGGCTTCGGGTAAGGGTTAGGGTTAGGGTTAGGGTTAGGGGACGGGGACAGTTTAGGGTACAGGTTACTGTACGAGAACGGTTTAGGGTGAGCGTACGTGTTAGGGTACAGGTTAGTGTTAGTGTACGGGTTACGATTAGGGGACGGGTTAGGGTAAGGCTTCCGGTAAGGGTTAGGGTTAGGGTTAGGGTTAGGGGACGGGGACGGTTGAGTGTACAGCTTAGGGTATGACAACAGTTTAGGTTGAGGGTACGTGTTAGAGTACGGGTTACTGTTAGCGTACGGGTTAGGATTAAGGGACGAGTTAGTGTAAGGCTTCGAGTAAGGGTTAGGGTTAGGGTTATGGTTAGGGGACGGGCACGGGGATGGGGACAGTTTAGGGTACAGGTTAGGTACGACAACGGTTTAGGGTGAGCGTACGGGTTAGGGTACGGGTTCGTGTTAGTGTACGGTTTAGGATTATAGGAAGGGTTAGGGTAAGGCTTCAGGTGAGGGTTAGGTTTAGGGTTAGGGTTAGGTTTAGGGTTATGGGATGGGGATGGATTAGGGTACAGGTTAGGGTACGACAACGGTTTAGGGAGAGCCTACGTGTTATGGTACGGGTTAGTGTTAGCGAACGGGTTAGGATTAGGAGACGGGTTAGGGTAAGGCTTCGGGTAAGGGTTAAGGTTAGGTTTAGGGTTAGGTTTAGAGGATGAGGACGGTTTAGGGTACAGGTTAGGCTATGACAACGGTTTAGGTTGAGCGTACACGTTAGGGTACGGGTAAGTGTTAGCGTACGGGTTAGGATTAGGGGACGGGTTAGGGTAAGGCTTCGGGTAAGGGTTAGGGTTAGGGTTAGTGTTAGCGTTCGGGTTAGGGGATGGGGACGGTTTAGGGTACAGGTTAGTGTACGACAATGGTTTAGGGATAGAGTACGTGTTAGGGTACGGGTTAGTGTTAGCGTACGGGTTAGGATTAGAGGACGGGTTAGGGTAAGGCTTCGGGTAAGGGTTAGGGTTAGGGTTAGGGGATGGGGATGGGGACGGTTTAGGGTACAGGTTAGATTACGACAATGGTTTAGGGTGAGCGTACGTGTTAGGGTACGTGTTAGTGTTAGCGTACGGGTTAGGATAAGGGGACGGGTTAGTGTAAGGCTTCGGGTAAGTGTTAGGGTTGGGGTTAGGTTTATGGGACGGGGACAGTTTAGGGTACAGGTTAGGGTACGACAACGGTTTATGGTGAGCGTACGTGTTAGGGTACGTGTTAGTGTTAGCGTACGTGTTAGGATTAAGTTACGGGTTAGTGTAAGGCTTCGGGTAAGTGTTAGGGTTAGGGTTAGGGTTAGCGTTAGAGTTAGGCTTAGGGGACGGGGATGGTTTAGGGTACAGGTTAGGGTACGACAGCGGTTTCGGGAGAGCATACGTGTTAGGGTACGGGTTAGTGTTAGCGTACGGTTTAGGATTAGGAATCGGGTTAGGGTAAGGCTTCGGGTAAGTGTTAGTGTTAGGGTTAGAGTTAGGGTTAGGGGACGGGGACGGGGACAATTTAAGGTACAGGTTAGGGTACTACCATGGTTTAGGGTGAGCATATGTGTTAGGGTATGGGTTCGTGTTAGTGTACGGTTTAGGATTAGGGGACGGGTTAGGGTAAAGCCTCAGGTAAGGTTTAGGTTTAGGTTTAGTGTTAGGGGTCGGGGACGGGGACGGTTTACGGTACAGGTTAGGGTATGACAACGGTTTAGGGTGAGCGTACATGTTAGGGTACGTGTCAGTGTTAGTGTATGGGTTAGGATTAGGGGACGGGTTAGGGTAAGGCTTTGGGTAAGGTTTAGGGTTAGGGTTAGGGTTATGGGACGGTGTCGGGGATGGTTTAGGGTACAGGATAGTGTACGACAACGGTTTAGGGTGAGCGTACGAGTTATTGTACAGTTTAGTGTTAGCGTACGGGTTAGGATTAGGGGACAGGCTAGGGTATGGCTTCGGGTAAGGGTTAGGGTTAGGGGTAGTGTTAGGGTTAGGGTTAGGGGACAGGGACGGTTTAGGGTACAGGTTAGGGTACGACAAAGATTTAGGGAGAGCGTACATGTTGGGTACGGGTTACTGTCAGCCTACGGGTTAGGATTAGGGGACGGGATAGGGTAAGGCTTCGGGTAAGGCTTCGGGTAAGGGTTAGGGTTAGGGTTAGGGGACGGGGATGCTTTAGGGTACAGGTTACGGTAAGACATCAGTTTAGTGTGAGCGTACGTGTTAGGGTACGTTTTAGTGTTAGCGTACGGGTTAGGATTAGGAGACGGGTTAGTGTAAGGCTTCGGGTAAGTGTTAGGGTTAGGATTAGGGTTAGGGTTAGGGCACGGGGACGATTTAGGGTACAGGTTAGTGTACGACAACGGTTTAGTGTGAGCGTTTGTGTTAGGGTACAGGTTAGTGTTAGCATACGGGTTAGGATAAGGGACGGGTTAGGGTAAGGCTTCGGGTAAGGGTTAGGGTTAGGGTTAGTGTTAGGGTTAGGGTTAGGGGACGGAGACGTTTTAGAGTACAGGTTAGTGTACGACAACGGTTTAGGGAGAGCGTAAGTGTTAGGGTACGGGTTAGTGTTAGCATACGTGTTAGGATTAGGGGACGGGTTACCGTAAGGCTTCGGGTAAGGGTTAGCATTAGGGTTAGGGTTAGAGGACGGGGACAGTTTAGGGTACAGGTTAGGGTACGACAACGGTTTAGGGTGAGCGTACGAGTTAGGGTACGTGTTAGTGTTAGCGTACGGGTTAGGATTAGGAGACGGGTTAGGGTAAGGCTTCGGGTAAGGGTTAGGGTTAGGGTTAGGTTTAGGGTTAGGGTTAGGGCACGGGGATGGTTTAGGGTACAGGTTAGTGTATGACAACGGTTTAGGGTGAGTGTTTGTGTTAGGGTACAGGTTAGAGTTAGCATACGGGTTAGGATTAGGGGACGGGTTAGGGTAAGGCTACAGGTAAGTGTTAGGCTTAGGGTTAGTGTTAGGGTTAGGGTTAGGGGACGGGGACGTTTTAAGGTACAGGTTAGGGTACGACAATGGTTTAGGGAGAGCGTACGTGTTAGGCTACTGGTTAGTGTTAGCGTACGGGTTAGGATTAGGGGACGAGTTAGGGTAAGGCTTCAGGAAAGGGTTAGGATTAGGTTTAGGGTTAGGGTTAGGGGACGGGGACGGGGACGGTTTAGGGTACAGGTTAGGGTACGACAACTGTTTAAGGAGAGCGTACGTGTTAGGGTATGGGTTAGTGTTAGCGTACAGGTTAGGATTAGGGGACAGGTTAGGGTAAGGCTTTGGGTAAGGGTTAGGGTTAGGGTTAGGGTTAGAGGATGGGGACGGTATAGGGTAGAGGTTAGGCTATGACTATGTTTTAGGGTGAGCGTACGTGTTAGATTACGGGTTAGTGTTAGCGTACGGTTTAGGATTAGGGGACGGGTTAGGGTAAGGCTTCGGGTAAGTGTTAGGGTTAGGGTTAGGGTTAGGGTTAGGTTTAGGGGGCGGGGATGGTTTAGGGTACAGGTTAAGGTATGACAACGGTTTAGGGTGAGCGTACGTTTTAGGGTACGTGTTAGTGTTAGCGTATGGGTTAGGATTAAGGGACGGGTTAGTGAAAGGCTTCGGGTAAGGGTTAGGGTTAGGGTTAGGGGACAGGCACGGGGACAGGGACAGTTTAGGGTACAGGTTAAGGTACGACAACTGTTTAGGGTGAGCATACGTGTTAGGGTATGTGTTAGTGTTATCATACGATTTAGGATTAGGGGACGTGTTAGGGTAACGCTTCGGGTAAGGGTTAGCGTTAGGTTTAGGGTTAGGGTTAGGGGACGGGGACGGGGATGGTTTAAGGTACAGGTTAGGGTACGACAACGGTTTAGGGTGAGCGTACGTTTTAGGGTATGTGTTAGTGTTAGCGTACGGGTTAGGATTAGGGGACGGGTTATTGTAAGGCTTCGCGTAAGGGTTAGGGTTAGGGTTAGGGTTAGGGTTAGGGAATGGGGACGGTTTAGGGTACAGGTTAAAGTACGACAACGGTTTAGGGAGAGCATACGTGTTAGGGTACGTGTTAGTGTTAGCGTACGGGTTAGGATTAGGGGATGGGTTAGGATAAGGCTTCGGGTAAGGGTTAGGGTTAGGGTTAGGGTTAGGGTTAGAGGACGGATACGGGGACATTTGTGGGTACAGGTTAGGGTACGACAACGGTTTAGGATGAGCGTACATGTTAGGGTACGGATTCGTGTTAGCGTTCGGTTTAGGATTAGGGGAAGGGTTAGGGTAAGGTTTCGGGTAAGGGTTAGGGTTAGGGTTAGGGTTAGAGGACGGGGAGGGTTTAGGGTACATGATAGGCTATGACAACGGTTTAGGGTGAGCGTACGTGTTAGGGTACGGGTTAGTGTTAGCGTACGGGTTAGCATTAGGGGACGGGTTAGGGTAAGGCTTTGGGTAATGGTTAGGGTTAGGGTTAGGGGACGGGGACGGTTTAGGGTACAGGTTAGTGTACGGCAACGGTTTAGGGTGAGCGTACGTGTTAGGGTACGTGTTAGTGTTAGCGTACGTGTTAGGGTTAAGTGACGGGTTAGTGTAAGGCTTAGGGTAAGTGTAAGGGTTAGGGTTAGGGTTAGGGTTAGGGGACGGGGATGGTTTAGGGTACAGGTTAGTGTACGACAACTGTTTAGGGTGAGCATACGTATTAGGGTACAGGTTAGTGTTAGCATAGGGGTTAGTATTAGGGGACGGGTTAGGGTAAGGCTTCGGGTAAAGGTTAGGGTTAGGGTTAGGGTTAGGTTTAGGGTTATGGGACGGGGATGATTGAGGGTACAGGTTAGGGTACGACAACGGTTTAGGGAGAGCATACGTGTTAGGGTACGGGTTAGTGTTAGCGAACGGGTTAGGATTAGGGGACGGATTAGGGTAAGGCTTCGGCTAAGGGTTACGGTTAAGGTTAGGGTTAGGGTTAGGGTTAGGGTTAGTTGACGGCGACGGTTTAGGGTACAGGTTAGGGTACGACAACGGTTTAGGGAGAGCGTACGTGTTAGGGTAAGGGTTACTGTTAGCGTTCGGGTTAGGATTAGGGGACGGGTTAGGGTAAGGCTTCGGGTAAGGGTTAGGGTTAGGGTTAGGGTTAGGGTTATGGTTAGAGGATGGGGATGGTTTGGGGTACAGGTTAGGCTATGACAACGGTTTAGGGTGAGTGTACGTTTTAGGGTACATGTTAGTGTTAACGTACGGGTTAGGATTAAGGGACGGGTTAGTGAAAGGCTTCGGGTAAGGGTTAGGGTTAGGGTTAGGGGACTGTCAGGGGGACGGGGTCAGTTTAGGGTACAGGTTAGGGTACGACAACTGTTTAGGGTGAGCATACGTGTTAGGGTACGGGTTAGTGTTAGCATACGTGTTAGGATTAGGGGACGGGTTAGGGTAAGGCTTCGGGTAAGGGTTAGGGTTAGGTTTAGGGTTAGGTTAAGGGGACGGGGACGGTTTAGTGTACAGGTTAGTGTACGACAATGGTTTAGGGTGAGCGTACGTGTTAGGGTACAGGTTAGTGTTAGGGTACGGGTTAGGATTAGGGGATGGTTTAGGGTAAGGCTTCAGGTAAGGTTTAGGGTTAGGGTTACTGTTAGGGTTAGGGTTTGGGGAAGGGGACGGTTTAGGGTACAGATTAGGTTACGACAACAGTTTAAGGAGAGCGCACGTGTTAGGGTACTGGTTAATGTTAGCGTACGGGTTAGGATTAGGGGACGGCTTAGGGTAACGCTTCGCGTAAGTGTTAGGGTCAGGGTTAGTGTTACGGTTAGGGTTAGAGGATGGGCACGGTTTAGGGTACAATTTAGGCTATGACAATGGTTAAGGTGAGCGTACGTGTTAGGACACAGGTTAGTGTTAGCGAACGGGTTAGGATTAGGTGACGGGTTAGGGTAAGGCTTCGGGTAAGGGTTAGGGTTAGGGTTAGGGGATGGGGACGGGGACAGTTTAGGGTGCAGGTTAGGGTACGACAACGGTTTAGGGTGAGCATACGTGTTAGCGTACGGGTTAGTGTTAGCGTACGGTTTAGGATTAGAGATCGGGTTAGGGTAAGGCTTCGGGTAAGTTTTAGGGTTAGGGTTAGGGTTAGGGTTAGGGAACAGGGACGGGGACATTTTAAGGTACAGGTTAGGGTACGACAATGGTTTAGGGTGAGCATATGTATTAGGGTACTGGTTCGTGTTAGCGTACGGTTTAGGATTAGGGGACGGGTTAGTGTAAGGCTTCGGGTAAGGTTTAGGGTTAGGTTTAGGGTTAGGGTTAGGGGACGGGGACCGGGACGGTTTAGGGTACAGGTTAGTGTACGAAAAGATTTAGGGTGAGCGTACATGTTAGGGTACCTGTCAGTGTTAGCGTACGGGTTAGGATTAGGGGACGGGCTAGGGTAAGGCTTTGGGTAAGCTTTAGGGTTAGAGGACAGGGTCGGGGATGGTTTAGGGTACAGGATAGTGTACGATAACGGTTTAGGGTGAGCGTACGAGTTAGGGTACAGTTTAGTGTTAGCGTACAGGTTAGGATTAGGGGACGGGTTAGGGTAAGGCTTCGGGTAAGGGTTTGGGTTAGGTTTAGTGTTAGGGTTAGGGTTAGGGGATGGAGACGGTTTAGGTTACAGGTTACGGTACGACAAAGTTTTAGGGAGAGCGTACGTGTTAGGGTACGGTTTAGTGTTAGCGTACGGGTGAGGAATAGGGGACCGGTTAGGGTAAGGCCTCGGGTAAGGGTTAGGGTTAGGTTTAGGGTTAGGGTTAGAGGACTAGGACGGTTTAGGGTACAGGTTAGGATATGACAACGGTTTAGGGTGAGCGTACGTGTCTGGGTACGGGTTAGTGTTAGCGTACGGTTTAGGATTAGGGGATGGGTTAGGGTAAGGTTTCGGGTAATGTTTAGGGTTAGGGTTAAGGTTAGGGTTAGGGGACGGGGACGGTTTAGGGTACAGGTTAGGGTACGACAACGGTTTAGGGTGAGCGTACATATTAGGGTAGAGTTTAGTGTTAGCGTACGGGTTAGGATTTGGGGGCGGGTTAGGGTAAGGCTTTGGGTAAGGGTTAGGGTTAGGGTTAGTGTTAGGGTTAGGGGACGGGGATGGTTTAGGGTACAGGTTAGTGTACGACAACAGTTTAGGGAGAGCATACGTGTTACGGTACGGGTTAGTGTTAGCGAACGGGATAGGATTAGGGGATGTGTTAGGGTAAGGCTTCGGCTAAGGGTTAGGGTTAGGGTTAGGGTTAGGGTTAGGGGAAGGGGGCGGGGACGGGGACGGTTTAGGGTACAGGTTAGGGTACGACAACGATTTAGGGACAGCGTACGTGTTAGGGTAGGTGTTAGTGTTAGCGTACGTGTTAGGATTAGGGGACGGGATACGGTAAGGCTTCGGGTAAGGGTTAGTGTTAGGGTTAGGGTTAGGGTTAGAGGACGGGGACGGTTTAGGGTGCAGGTTAGGCTATGTCTACGGTTTAGGGTGAGCGTACGTGTTAGGGTACGGGTTAGTGTTAGCGTACGGGTTAGAATTAGGGGACTGGTTAGGGTAAGGCTTCGGGTAAGTGTTAGAGTTATGGTTAGGGGACGGTGACGGGGACAGTTTAGGGTACAGGTTAGGGTACGACAACGGTTTAGGGTGAGCATACGTGTTAGGGTACGGGTTAGTGTTAGCGTACGGTTTAGGATTATGGATCGGGTTAGGGTAAGGCTTCGGGTAAGTGTTAGAGTTAGGGTTAGAGTTAGGGTTAGGGGACGGGGACGGGAACAATTTAAGGTACAAGTTAGGGTACTAAAATGGTTTAGGGTGAGCATATGTGTTAGGGTACGGGTTCGTGTTAGTGTACGGTTTAGGATTAGGGGACGGGTTAGGGTAAGGCTTCGGGTAAGGTTTAGGGTTAGGGTTAGGATTAGGGTTAGGGGACGGGGTAGGGGACGGTTTAGGGTACAGGATAGTGTACGACAACGGTTTAGGGTGAGCGTAAGAGTTATTGTACAGTTTAGTGTTAGCGTACGGGTTAGGATTAGGGGAGGGGCTAGGGTAAGGATTCGGGTAAGGGTTAGGGTTAGGGTTAGGGGATGGGGACGGGGACGGTTTAGGGTATAGTTTAGATTATGACAACGGTTTAGGGTGAGCGTACGTGTTAGGGTACGTGTTAGTGTTAGCGTACGGGTTAGGATTAGGGGATGGGTTAGTGTAAGGCTTTGGGTAAGGGTTAGGGTTGGAGTTAAGGTTAGGGGATGGGGATGGTTTAGGGTACAGTTTAGGGTACGAAATCGGTTTAGGGTGAGCTTACGTGTTAGGGTACGTGTTAGTGTTAGCGTACATGTTAGGATTAAGTGACGGGTTCGTGTAAGGCTTAGGGTAAGTGTTAGGGTTAGGGTTAGGGTTAGGGTTAGGGGACGGGGACGGTTTAGGGTACAGGTTAGTGTACGACAATGGTTTAGGGTGAGCGTACGTAGTAGGGTACAGGTTAGTGTTAGCGTACGGGTTAGGATTAGGGGACGGGTTAGGGTAAGGCTTCGGGTAAGGGTTAGGTTTAGGGTTAGTGTTAGGGTTAGGGTTAGGGGCGGGGATGGTTTAGGGTACAGGTTAGGGTACGATAACGGTTTAGGGAGAGCATACGTGTTAGGGTACGGGTTAGTGTTAGCGAACGGGTTAGGATTAGGGGACGGGTTAGGGTAAGGCTTCGGGTAAGTGTTAGGGTTAGGGTTAGGGTTAGGGTTGGAGGATGAGGACGGTTTAGGGTACAGGTTAGGCTATGTCAACAGTTTAGGGTTAGCGTATATGTTAGGGTACGGGTATGTGTTAGCTTACGGTTTAGGATTAGGGGACGGATTAGGGAAAGGCTTCGGCTAAGGGTTAAGGTTAGGGGACGGGGACGGGGACGGGAACGGTTTAGGGTACAGGTTAGGATACGACAATGGTTTAGGGTGAGCGGACGTGTTAGGGTATGGGTTAGTGTTAGCATACGTGTTAGGATTAGGGGACGGGATAGGGTAAGGCTTCGGGTAAGGGTTAGTGGTAGGGTTAGGGTTAGGGTTAGGGTTAGGGGACGGGGACAGTTTAGGGTACAGGTTAGTGTACAACAACGGTTTAGGGTGAGGGTACGTGTTAGGGTACAGGTTAGTGTTAGCGTACGGGTTAGGTTTATGGGACGGATTAGGGTAAGGCTTCGGGTAAGGGTTAGCGTTAGGGTTAGGGGACGGGGACGGGGACGGTTTAGGGTACAGGTTAGGGTACGACAACAGTTTAGGGTGAGCGTACGTGTTAGGGTATGTGTTAGTGTTAGCGTCCGGGTTAGGATTAAGGGACGGGTTAGTGTAAGTCTTCGGGTAAGGGTTAGGGTTAGAGTTAGGGGACGGGGACGGTTTAGGGTACAGGTTAGTGTACGACAATGGTTTAGGGGGATCGTACGTGTTAGGGTACTGGTTACTGTTAGCGTACGGGTTAGGATTAGGGGACGGGTTACGGTAAGGCTTCGGGTAAGGGTTAGGGTTAGGGTTAGTGTTAGGGTTAGGGTTAGGTGACGGCGACGGTTAGGGTACAGGTTAGGGTACGACAACGTTTTAGGGAGAGCGTACGTGTTAGGATACGGGTTAGTGTTAGCGTACGGGTTAGGATTAGGGGACGGGTTAGGGTAAGGCTTCGGGTAAGGGTTAGGGTTAGGTTTAGGGTTAGGGTTAGGGGACGGGGATTGTTTAGGGTACAGGTTAGTGTACGACAATGGTTTCGGGTGAGCGTACATGTTAGGGTACAGGTTAGTGTTAGCGTACGGGTTACAATGAGGTAACGGGTTAGGGTAAGGCTTCGGGTAAGTGTTAGGGTTAGGGAAAATGTTAGGGTTAGGGTTAAGGACGGGGACTGTTTAGGGTACAGGTTCGTGTACGGCAACGTTTTAGGGGGAGCGTACGTGTTAGGGTACAGGTTAGTGTTACCGTACGGGTTAGGATTAGGGGACGGGTTAGGGTAAGGCTTCGGGTAAGGGTTAGGGTTAGGGTTAGGGTTAGGTAAAGGGGACGGGGATGGTTTAGTGTACAGGTTAGTGTACGACAACGGTTTAGGGTGAGCGTACGTGTTAGGTTACAGGTTAGTGTTAGGGTACGCGTTAGGATTAGGGGACGGTTTAGGGTAAGGCTTCAGGTAAGGTTTAGTGTTAGGGTTAGTGTTATGGTTAGGGTTAGGTGACGGGGACGTTTTAGGGTACAGGGTAGGGTACGACAACGGTTTAGGGTGAGCGTACGTGTTAGGGTACGTGTTAGTGTTAGCGTACGGGTTAGGATTAGGGGACGGGTTAGGGTAAGGCTTCGGGTAAGTGTTAGTGGTAGGGTTAGGGTTAGGGTTAGGGTTAGGGGACGGGGACAGTTTAGGGTACAGGTTAGTGTACAACAACGTTTTAGGGTGAGGGTACGTGTTAGGGTACAGGTTAGTGTCAGCATACGGGTTAGGTTTCGGGGACGGGTTAGGGGAAGGCTTCGGGTAAGGATTAGCGTTAGGGTTAGGGTTAGGGGACGGGGACGGGGACGGTTTAGGGTACAGGTTAGTGTACGACAACAGTTTAGGGTGAGCGTACCTTTTAGGGTTCGTGTTAGTGTTAGCGTCCGGGTTAGGATTAAGGGATGGGTTAGTGTCAGGCTTCGGGTAAGGGTTAGGGTTAGGGTTAGGGTGAGGGTTAGGGGACGGGGACGGTTTAGGGTACAGGTTAGTGTACGACAACGGTTTAGGGCGAGCATACGTGTTAGCGTACAGTTTAGTGTTAGCGTATGGGTTAGGATTAGGGGACGGGTTAGGTAAGGCTTCGGGTAAGGTTTAGGGTTAGGGTTAGGATTAGGGTTAGGGGACGGGGTAGGGGACGGTTTAGGGTACAGGATAGTGTACGACAACGGTTTAGGGTGAGCGTAAGAGTTATTGTACAGTTTAGTGTTAGCGTACGGGTTAGGATTAGGGGAGGGGCTAGGGTAAGGATTCGGGTAAGGGTTAGGGTTAGGGTTAGGGGATGGGGACGGGGACGGTTTAGGGTATAGTTTAGATTACGACAACGGTTTAGGGTGAGCGTACGTGTTAGGGTACGTGTTAGTGTTAGCGTACGGGTTAGGATTAGGGGATGGGTTAGTGTAAGGCTTTGGGTAAGGGTTAGGGTTGGAGTTAAGGTTAGGGGATGGGGATGGTTTAGGGTACAGTTTAGGGTACGAAATCGGTTTAGGGTGAGCTTACGTGTTAGGGTACGTGTTAGTGTTAGCGTACATGTTAGGATTAAGTGACGGGTTCGTGTAAGGCTTAGGGTAAGTGTTAGGGTTAGGGTTAGGGTTAGGGTTAGGGGACGGGGACGGTTTAGGGTACAGGTTAGTGTACGACAATGGTTTAGGGTGAGCGTACGTAGTAGGGTACAGGTTAGTGTTAGCGTACGGGTTAGGATTAGGGGACGGGTTAGGGTAAGGCTTCGGGTAAGGGTTAGGTTTAGGGTTAGTGTTAGGGTTAGGGTTAGGGGCGGGGATGGTTTAGGGTACAGGTTAGGGTACGATAACGGTTTAGGGAGAGCATACGTGTTAGGGTACGGGTTAGTGTTAGCGAACGGGTTAGGATTAGGGGACGGGTTAGGGTAAGGCTTCGGGTAAGTGTTAGGGTTAGGGTTAGGGTTAGGGTTGGAGGATGAGGACGGTTTAGGGTACAGGTTAGGCTATGTCAACAGTTTAGGGTTAGCGTATATGTTAGGGTACGGGTATGTGTTAGCTTACGGTTTAGGATTAGGGGACGGATTAGGGAAAGGCTTCGGCTAAGGGTTAAGGTTAGGGGACGGGGACGGGGACGGGAACGGTTTAGGGTACAGGTTAGGATACGACAACGGTTTAGGGTGAGCGGACGTGTTAGGGTATGGGTTAGTGTTAGCATACGTGTTAGGATTAGGGGACGGGATAGGGTAAGGCTTCGGGTAAGGGTTAGTGGTAGGGTTAGGGTTAGGGTTAGGGTTAGGGGACGGGGACAGTTTAGGGTACAGGTTAGTGTACAACAACGGTTTAGGGTGAGGGTACGTGTTAGGGTACAGGTTAGTGTTAGCGTACGGGTTAGGTTTATGGGACGGATTAGGGTAAGGCTTCGGGTAAGGGTTAGCGTTAGGGTTAGGGGACGGGGACGGGGACGGTTTAGGGTACAGGTTAGGGTACGACAACAGTTTAGGGTGAGCGTACGTGTTAGGGTATGTGTTAGTGTTAGCGTCCGGGTTAGGATTAAGGGACGGGTTAGTGTAAGTCTTCGGGTAAGGGTTAGGGTTAGAGTTAGGGGACAGGGACGGTTTAGGGTACAGGTTAGTGTACGACAATGGTTTAGGGGGATCGTACGTGTTAGGGTACTGGTTACTGTTAGCGTACGGGTTAGGATTAGGGGACGGGTTACGGTAAGGCTTCGGGTAAGGGTTAGGGTTAGGGTTAGTGTTAGGGTTAGGGTTAGGTGATGGCGACGGTTAGGGTACAGGTTAGGGTACGACAACGTTTTAGGGAGAGCGTACGTGTTAGGATACGGGTTAGTGTTAGCGTACGGGTTAGGATTAGGGGACGGGTTAGGGTAAGGCTTCGGGTAAGGGTTAGGGTTAGGTTTAGGGTTAGGGTTAGGGGACGGGGATTGTTTAGGGTACAGGTTAGTGTACGACAACGGTTTCGGGTGAGCGTACATGTTAGGGTACAGGTTAGTGTTAGCGTACGGGTTACAATGAGGTAACGGGTTAGGGTAAGGCTTCGGGTAAGTGTTAGGGTTAGGGAAAAGGTTAGGGTTAGGGTTAAGGACGGGGACTGTTTAGGGTACAGGTTCGTGTACGGCAACGTTTTAGGGGGAGCGTACGTGTTAGGGTACAGGTTAGTGTTACCGTACGGGTTAGGATTAGGGGACGGGTTAGGGTAAGGCTTCGGGTAAGGGTTAGGGTTAGGGTTAGGGTTAGGTAAAGGGGACGGGGATGGTTTAGTGTACAGGTTAGTGTACGACAACGGTTTAGGGTGAGCGTACGTGTTAGGTTACAGGTTAGTGTTAGGGTACGGGTTAGGATTAGGGGACGGTTTAGGGTAAGGCTTCAGGTAAGGTTTAGTGTTAGGGTTAGTGTTATGGTTAGGGTTAGGTGACGGGGACGTTTTAGGGTACAGGGTAGGGTACGACAACGGTTTAGGGTGAGCGTACGTGTTAGGGTACGTGTTAGTGTTAGCGTACGGGTTAGGATTAGGGGACGGGTTAGGGTAAGGCTTCGGGTAAGTGTTAGTGGTAGGGTTAGGGTTAGGGTTAGGGTTAGGGGACGGGGACAGTTTAGGGTACAGGTTAGTGTACAACAACGTTTTAGGGTGAGGGTACGTGTTAGGGTACAGGTTAGTGTCAGCATACGGGTTAGGTTTCGGGGACGGGTTAGGGGAAGGCTTCGGGTAAGGATTAGCGTTAGGGTTAGGGTTAGGGGACGGGGACGGGGACGGTTTAGGGTACAGGTTAGTGTACGACAACAGTTTAGGGTGAGCGTACCTTTTAGGGTTCGTGTTAGTGTTAGCGTCCGGGTTAGGATTAAGGGACGGGTTAGTGTCAGGCTTCGGGTAAGGGTTAGGGTTAGGGTAAGGGTGAGGGTTAGGGGACGGGGACGGTTTAGGGTACAGGTTAGTGTACGACAACGGTTTAGGGCGAGCATACGTGTTAGCGTACAGTTTAGTGTTAGCGTATGGGTTAGGATTAGGGGACGGGTTAGGTAAGGCTTCGGGTAAGGGTTAGGGTTAGGGTTAGTGTTAGGGTTAGTGTTAGGTGACGGCGACGGTTTAGGGTACAGGTTAGGGTACGACAACGGTTTAGGGGGAGCATACGTGTTAGGATACGGGTTAGTGTTAGCGTACGGGTTAGGATTAGGGAACGGGTTAGGGTAAGGCTTCAGGTAAGTGTTAGGGTTAGGGTTAGGGTTAGGGGATGCGGACGGGGACGGGGACGGGGACAGTTTAGGGTACATGTTAGGGTACGACAACGGTTTAGTGTGAGCGTACGTGTTAGGGTACGGGTTAGTGTTAGCGTACGAGTTAGGATTAGGGGACGGGTTAGGGTGAGGCTTCGGGTAAGGGTTAGGGTTAGGGTTAGGTTTAGGGTTTGTGGACGGGGACAGTTTAAGGTACAGGTTAGTGTAGGACAACGGTTTAGGGTGAGCGTACGTGTTAGGGTAGAGGTTACTGTTAGCGTACGGGTTAGGATTAGGGGACGGGTTAGGGTAAGGCTTCGGGGAAGTGTTAGGGTTAAGGTTAGTGTTAGGGTTAGGGTTAGGGGAAGGGGACGGTTTAGGGTACAGGTTAGGGTACGACAACTCCTTAGGGTGAGCATACGTGTTAGGGTATGGGTTAGTGTTAGCGTACGGGTTAGGATTAGGGGACGGTTTAGGGTAAGGCTTCGGTTAAGGGCTATGGTTAGGGTTAGGTTTAGGGTTAGGGTTAGGGGACGGGGACGGTTTAGGGTACAGTTTAGGGTACGACAACGGTTTAGGGTGAGGGTACGTGTTAGGATACGTGTTAGTGTTAGAGTATGGGTTAGGATTGGGGGACGGTTTAGGGTAAGGCTTCGGGTAAGGGTTAGTGTTAGGGTTAGGGTTAGGGTTAGGGTTAGTGGACAGGGACGGTTTAGGGTACAGGTTAGTGTACGACAACGGTTTAGGGTGAGCGTACGTGTTAGGGTACAGTTTAGGGTTAGCATACGTGTTAGGATTAGGGGACGGGATAGGGTAAGGCTTCGGGTAAGGGTTAGGGTTAGGGTTAGGGTTAGAGTTAGGGGACGGGGACGGGGACAGTTTAGGGTACAGGTTACGGTACGACAACGGTTTAGGATGAGTGTACGTGTTAGGGTACGTGTTAATTTTAGCGTATGGGTTAGGATTAAGGGAAGGGTTAGTGTAAGGCTTCGGGTAAGGGTTAGAGTTAGGGTTAGGGGATTGGGACGGGGATGGTTTAGGGTACAGGTTAGTGTACGACAACGGTTTAGAGTGAGGGTACGTGTTACGGTACAGGTTAGTGTTAGCGTACGGGTTAGGTTTAGGGGACGGGTTAGGGTAAGGCTTCGGGTAAGGGTTAGGGTTAGGGTTATGGGATTGGGACGGGGACGGTTTAGGGTACAGGTTAGTGTACGACAATGATTGAGGGTGAGCGTACGTGTTAGGGTACGTGTTAGTGTTAGCGTCCGGGTTAGGATTAAGGAACGGGTTAGGGTAAGGCTTCGGGAAGGGTTAGGGTTAGGGTTATGGTTAGGGGATGCAGACGGGGACGGGGACGGGGACGGTTTAGGGTACAGGTTAGTGTATGACAACGGTTTAGGGTGAGCGTACGTGTTATGGTACGGGTTAGTGTTAGCGTACGAGTTAGGATTAGGGGACGGGTTAGAGTAAGGCTTCGGGTAAGGGTTAGGTTTAGGTTTAGGGTTAGGGTTAGGGGAGCGGAAGGTATAGGGTACAGGTTAGGGTAGGACAACAGTTTAGGTTGAGCCTACGTGTTAGGGTGCGTTTTAGCGTTAGCTTACGGGTTACGATTAGAGTACGGGTTAGGGTAAGGTTTCGGGTAAGGGTTAGGTTTAGGGTTAGGGTTAGGGTTAGGGTTAGGTATGGCTTAGGGTTAGGTTTTGGGGACGGGGACGGTTTAGAGTACAGGTTAGGGTAGGACAACGGTTTAGGGTGAACGTACGTGTTATGTCATGGGTTAGAGTTAGAGTACGGGTTAGGATTAGGGGACGTGTTAGGTTAAGGCTTCGGGTAAGTGTTAGGGTTAGTGTTAGGGTTAGGGTTAGTGGACGGGGACGGTTTAGGGTACAGGTTAGGGTACGACAACGGTTTAGGGTGAGGGTACGTGTTAGGGTAGAGGTTACTGTTAGCGTACGGGTTAGGATTAGGGTACGGGTTAGGGTAAGACTTCGGGGAAGTATTAGGGTTAAGGTTAGTGTTAGGGTTAGGGTTAGGGGAAGGGGACGGTTTAGGGTACAGGTTAGGGTACGACAACTCTTTAGGGTGAGCATACGTGTTAGGGTACGGGTTAGTGTTAGCGTACAGGTTAGGATTAGGGGACGGGTTAGGGTAAGGCTTCGGGTAAGGGTTACAGTTAGGGTTAGGGTAAGGGTTAGGGAACGGGGACGGTTTAGGGTACAGGTTAGGGTACGACAACGGTTTAGGGTGAGCATACGTGTTAGGGTATGTGTTAGTGTTAGCATACGGGTTAGGAGTAGAGGACGGGTTAGGGTAAGGCTTTGGGTAAGGATTAGAGTTAGGGTTAGGGTTAGGGTTAGGGGACGGGGAAGGGGAAGGTTTAGGGTACAGGTTAGGGTACGACAACAGTTTAGGGTGAGTGTACGTGTTAGGGTACGGGTTAGTGTTAGCGTACGGGTTATCATTAGGGGACCGGTTAGTGTAAGGCTTCGGGTAAGGGTTAGTGTTAGAGTTAGGGTTAGGGTTAGGGGACAGGGATGGTTTAGCTTCAGGTTAGGGTACGGCAACGGTTTAGGGTGAGCGTACGTGTTAGGGTACGGGTTAGAGTTAGAGTACGGGTTAGGATTAGGGGACGTGTTAGGGTAAGGCTCCGGGTAAGGGTTAGGTTTAGGGTTAGTGTTAGGGTTAGGGGACAGGGAAGGGGACGGTTTGGGGTACAGGTTAGGGTACGTCAACAGTTTAGGGTGAGTGTACGTGTTAGGGTACGGGTTAGTGTTAGCGTACGGGTTATCATTAAGGGACCGGTTAGTGTAAGGCTTCGGGTAAGTGTTAGTGTTAGGGTTAGGGTTAGGGTTAGGGGACAGGGATGGTTTAGCTTACAGGTTATGGTACGGCAACGGTTTAGGGTGAGCCTACGTGTTAGGGTACGGGTTAGTGTTAGAGTACGGGTTAGGAATAGGGGACATGTTAGGGTAAGGCTCCGGGTAAGGGTTAGGTTTAGGGTTTGGGTTAGGGGACGGAGACGGGCCCGGGAATGGTTTAGGGTACAGGTTAGGGTACGACAACGGTTTAGGGTGAGCATACGTGTTAGGGTACGGGTTAGTGTTAGCGTACGGTTTAGCATTGGGGACGGTTTAGGGTAAGGCTTCGGGTAAAGGTTAGGGTTAGGGTTAGGATTAGGGATAGGGAACGGGGACGGTTTAGGGTACAGGTTAGGGTACGACAACGGTTTTTGGTGAGCGTACGTGTTAGGGTACGGGTTAGTGTTAGCGTACGGGTTAGGATTAGGGAATGGGTTAGGGTAAGGCTTCGGGTTAGGGTTAGGTTTAGATTTAGGGTTAGGGTTAGGGTACGGCGACGGTTTAGGGTACAGGTAAGGGTACGACAACGGTTTAGAGTGAGCGTACACTTAGGGTACGGTTTAGTTTTAGCGTACGGGTTAGGATTAAGGGACGGGTTAGGGTAAGGCTTTGGGTAAGGGTTAGGGTTAGGGGACGGGGACGGGGACGGGGACAGGGACGGTTTAGGGTAGAGGTTAAGGTACGACAACTGTTTAGGGTGAGCGTGTGTTAGGGTATGGGTTAGTGTTAGCGTACGGGTTAGGATTAGGGGACGGGTTAGGGTAACGCTTCGGGTAAGTGTTAGGGTTAGGGTTAGGGGACGGGTACGGTTTAGGGTACAGGTTAAGGTGCGACAATGGTTTAGGGTGAGCGTACCTGTTAGGGTACGGGTTAGTGTTAGCATACGGGTTAGGATTAGGGCACGGTTTAGGGTAAGGTTTCGGGTAAGGGTTAGGGTTAGGGTTAGTGTTAGGGGACGGGGATGGTTTAGGGTACAGGTTAGGGTACGAAAACAGTTTATGGTGAGCGTACGTGTTAGGTTACGGGTTAGTGTTAGCGTACGGGTTAGGATTTGGGAACGTATTAGGGTATGGCTTCGGGTATGGGTTAGGTTTAGAGTTAGGGTTAGGGTTAGGGGACGGGGACGGGTTAGGGTACAGCTTAGGGTATGACAACGGTATAGGGTGAGCGTACGTGTTAGCGTACGGTTTATTGTTAGCGTACGGGTTAGGATTAGGGGACGGGTTAGGGTAAGGGTTCGGGTAAGGTTTAGGGTTAGGGTTAGTGTTAGTGGATGGGGACGGGTACGGGGACGGTTTAGTGTACAGGTTAGGGTACCACAAATGTTTAGGGTGAGCGTACGTGTTAGGGTACAGCTTAGTGTTAGCGTATGGGTTAGGATTAGGGGACGGGTTAGGGTAAGACTTCGGGTAAGGGTTAGGGTTAGGTTTAGGAGATGGGGACGGTTTAGGGTACAGGTTAGGGTACGACAACGGTTTATGGTGAGCGTACGTGTTAGCGTACAGGTTAGTGTTAGCGTACGGGTTAGGATTAGGGAACGGGTTAGATTAAGGCTTCGGGTAAGGGTTAGTGTTAGGGTTAGGGGACGGGGACGGGGACGGTTTAGGGTACATGTTAGTGTACGACAGCGGTTTAGGGTGAGCGTACGTGTTAGGGCATGCGTTAGTGTTAGTGTACGTGTTAGATTTAGGGGACGGGTTAGGGTAAGGCTTCGGGTAAGGGTTAGGGCTTGGGTTAGGGTTAGGGTTAGTGTTACGGGATGGGGACAGTTTAGGGTACAGGTTAAGGTACGACAACGGTTTAGGGTGAGTGTAAGTGTTAGGGTACGGGTTAGTGTTAGCGGACGTGTGCGGATTATGCGACGGGTTAGGGTAATGCTTCGGGTAAGGGTTAGGGTTTGTGTTAGGGTTCGGGTTAGGGGACGGGGACGGTTTAGTGTACCAGTTAGGGTACGACAACGGTTTAGGGTGAGCGTACGAGTTAGGGCATGGGTTATTGTTAGCGTAGAGTTTCAGATTAGGGGATGGGTTAGGGTAAGGCTTCGGGTAAGGATGAGGGTTAGTGTTAGGGTTAGGGTGAGGGTTAGGGGGCGGGGACGGTTTAGGGAACAGGATAGTGTACGACAATGGTTTAGGGTGAGCGTACATCTTAGGGTACGGCTTAGTGTTAGCGTACGGTTTAGGATTAGGGGACGGGTTAGTGTAAGGCTTCGGGTAAGAGTTAGGGTTAGGGTTAGGGTTAGGGGACGTGGACGGTTTAGGGTACAGGTTAAGGTATGACCACGGTTTATGGTGAGCGTACGTGTTAGCGTATGGGTTAGTGTTAGCGTATGGTTTAGGATTAGGGAACGGGTTAGGGTAAGGCTTCGGGAAAGGGTTAGGGTTCGGGGACGGGGACAGGGACGGGGACGGGGACGGTTTAGGGTACAGGTTAGGGTGCGACAACGGATTAGGGTGAGCGCAGGTTTTAGGGCATGGTTTAGTGTTAGTATACGGGTTAGGATTAGGGGACGGGTTAGTGTAAGGCTTTGGGTAAGGTTTAGGGTTAGGGTCAGGGTTAGGATTAGGGGACGGGGACGGGGGCAGTTTAGGGTACAGGTTAGGGTACGACAATGGTTTAGGTTGAGCGCACGTGTTAGGGTATGGGTTAGTGTTAGCGTACGGGTTAGGATTAGGGGACGTGTTAGGGTAAGGCTTCGGGTAAGGGTTAGGTTTAGGGTTAGGGTTAGGGTTAGGGAACGGGGACGGTGACGGTTTAGGGTACAGGTTAGGGTACGACAACGGTTTAGGGTGAGCGTACGTGTTAGGGTACGGGTTAGTGTTAGCGTACGTTTTAGGATTAGGGGACGGTTTAGGGTAAGGCTTCGGGTAAGGTTTAGAGTTATGGTTAGGGTGTGGGTTAGGGTTAGGGGACGGGGATGGTTTAGGGTACAGGTTAGGGTACGACAATGGTTTAGGGTGAGCGTACGTGTGAGGGTACGGGTTAGTGATAGCGTACGCTTAAGGATTAAGGAACGGGTTAGGGTAAGGCTTCGGGTAAGGGTTAGGGTTAGGGGACGGGGACGGGGACGGTTTAGGGTACAGGTTAGGGTACGACAACGGTTTAGGATGAGTGTACGTGTTAGGGTACGGGTAAGAGTTAGCGTACGGGTTAGGATTAAGGGACGTGTTAGGGTAAGGCTTCGGGTAAGGGTTAGGTTTAGGTTTAGGGTTAGGGTTAGGGGACGGGGACGGTTTAGGGTACAGGTTAGGGTACAACAACGGTTTAGGTTGAACGTACATGTTAGGGTACGAGTTAGTGTTAGCGTACGGGTTAGGATTACGGGACGGTTTAGGGTAAGGCTTCGGCTAAGTGTTAGGGTAAGGGTTAGGGGACGGGGACTGTTTACGGTACAGGTTAGTGTACGACAACAGATTAGGGTGAGCGTACGTGTTAGGGTATGGCTTAGTGTTAGGGTACGGGTTAGGATTTGGGGACGGGTTAGGGTAAGGTTTCGGGTAAGTGTTAGGGTTAGGGTTAGGGTTAGGTTAAGGGGACGGGGACGGTTTAGGGTACAGGGTAGGGTACGACAACGGTTTAGGGTGAGCGTACGTGTTAGGGTACGTGTTAGTGTTAGCGTACGGGTTAGGATTAGGGGACGGGTTAGTGTAAGGCTTCAGGTAAGTGTTAGTGGTAGGGTTAGGTTTAGGGTTAGGGTTAGGGGGACGGGGACAGTTTAGGGTACAGGTTAGTGTACAACAACGTTTTAGGGTGAGGGTACGTGTTAGGGTACAGGTTAGTGTCAGCGTACGGGTTAGGTTTCGGGGACGGGTTAGGGTAAGGCTTCGGGTAAGGATTAGCGTTAGGGTTAGGGTTAGGGGATGGGGACGGGGACGGTTTAGGTTACAGGTTAGTGTACGACAATGATTGAGGGTGAGCGTACGTGTTAGGGTACGTGTTAGTGTTAGCGTCCGGGTTAGGATTAAGGAACGGGTTAGGGTAAGGCTTCGGGTAAGGGTTAGGGTTAGGGTTATGGTTAGGGGATGTGGACGGGGACGGGGACGGGGACGGTTTAGGGTACAGGTTAGGGTACGACAACGGTTTAGGGTGAGCGTACGTGTAAGGGTACGGGTTAGTGTTAGCATACGGGTTTGGATTAGGGGACGTTTTGGGTAAGGCTTCGGGTAAGGGTTAGGGTTAGGGTGAGGCTTAGGGTTAGGGGACGGGGACGGGGACAGTTTAGGGTACAGGTTAGTGTACGACAATGGTTTAGGGTGAGCTTATGTGTTAGGGTACGTGTTAGTGTTAGCGTACGGTTTAGGATTAGGGGACGTTTTAGGGTAAGGCTTCGGGTAAGGGTTAGTGTTAGGTTTAAGTTTAGGGTTAGGGTTAGGGGAAAGGGATGGTTTAGGGTACAGGTTAGGGTACGACAACGGTTTAGGTGAGCGTACGTGTTAGGGTACGTGTTAGTGTTAGCATACGGGTTAGGATTACGGGACGGGTTATGGTAAGGCTTCGGGTAAGGATTAGGGTTAGGGTTAGGTTTAGGGTTAGAGATAGGGGAGGGCGACAGTTTAGGGTACAGCTTAGGGTACGACAACTCTTTAGGGTGAGCATACGTGTTAGGGTACGGGTTAGTGTTAGCGTATGGGTTAGGATTAGGGGACGTGTTAGGGTAAGGCTTCGGGTAATTGCTAGGGTTAGGGTTAGGTTTAGGGTTAGGGTTAGGGGACGGGGACGGTTTAGGGTAGAGTTTAGGGTACGACAACGGTTTAGGCTGAGCGTACGTGTTAGGGTACATGTTAGTGTTAGCGTACACGTTAGGATTGGGGGACGGTTTAGGGTAAGGCTTCGGGTAAGGGTTAGTGTTAGGGTTAGGGTTAGGGGACGGGGATGGTTTAGGGTACAGGTTAGTGTACGACAATGGTTTAGGGTGAGCGTACGTGTTAGGGTACGGGTTAGTGTTAGCGTACGAGTTAGGATTAGGGGACGGGTTAGAGTAAGGCTTCGGGTAAGGGTTAGGTTTAGGGTTAGGGTTAGGGCATGGGGATGGTTTAGGGTACAGGTTAGGGTACGAAAACGGTTTTATGGTGAGCGTACGTGTTAGGGTACAAGTTAGTGTTAGCGTACGAGTTAGGATTAGGGGACGGGGTAGGGTAAGACTTCGGGTAAGGGTTAGGGATAGGGTTAGGGTTAGGGTTAGGGGACGGGGACGGTTTAGGATAGAGGTTAGGGTACGAGAACGGTTTAGGGTGAGCATACGAGTTAGGGTATGGGTTAGTGTTAGCCTACGGGTTAGGATTAGGGCACGGGTTAGGTTAAGGCTTCGGGTAAGGCTTAGGGTTAGGGTTAGGGTTAGGGTTAGGGGACGGGGACGGTTTAGGGTACAGGTTAGGGTACGACAACGGTTTATGCTGAGCGTACGTGTTACGGCATGGTTTAGTGTTAGCGTACGGGTTAGGATTGGGGGACGGGTTAGTGTAAGACTTCGGGTAAGGGTTAGGGTTAGGGTTAGGTTTAGGGTTAGGGGACGGGGACGGTTTAGGGTACAGGTTAGTGTACGACAATGTTTTAGGGTGAGCATACGTGTTAGGGTACGGGTTAGTGTTAGCGTACGGGTTAGGATTAGGGGACGGGTTAGGGGAAGGCTTTGGGTAAGGTTTAGGGTTAGGGTTAGGTTTAAGGTAAGTGGACGGGGACGGTTTAGGGTACAGGTTAGGGTACGACAACAGTTTAGGGTGAGCGTACGTGTTAGGTAAGTGTTAGTGTTAGCGTACGGGTTAGGATTAGGGAACGGGTTAGTGTAAGGCTTTGGGTAAGGCTTAGGGTTAGGGTTAATGTTAGGGTTAGGGCATGGGTACGGTTTAGTGTACAGGTTAGGGTACGACAATGGTTTAGGTTGAACGTACGTGTTAGGGGACGGGTTAGTGTCAGCGTACAGGTTAGGATTAAGGGACGGGTTAGTGTAAGGCTTTGGGTAAGGGTTAGGGTTAGGGTTAGGGTTAGAGGGCAGGGACGGGGATGGTTAAGTGTACAGGTTAGGGTACGACAATGGTTTAGGGTGAGCGTACATGTTAGGGTACAAGTTAGTGTTAGCGTACAGGTTTGGATTATGGGACGGGTTAGGTTAAGGCTTCGGGTAAGGGTTAGGGTTAGGGTTAGGTTTAGGGTTAGGGGAGCGGAAGGTTTAGGGTACAGGTTAGGGTAGGACAACAGTTTAGGTTGAGCCTACGTGTTAGGGTGCGTTTTAGCGTTAGCTTACGGGTTACGATTAGAGTACGTGTTAGGGTAAGGTTTCGGGTAAGGGTTAGGTTTAGGGTTAGGGTTAGGGTTAGGGTTAGGGTTAGGTATGGCTTAGGGTTAGGTTTTGGGGACGGGGACGGTTTAGAGTACAGGTTAGGGTAGGACAACGGTTGAGGGTGAACGTACGTGTTATGTCATGGGTTAGAGTTAGCGTACGGGTTAGGATTAGGGGACGTGTTAGGTTAAGGCTTCGGGTAAGTGTTAGTGTTAGGGTTAGGGTTAGTGGACGGGGACAGTTTAGGGTACAGGTTAGGGTACGACAACGGTTTAGGGTGAGGGTACGTGTTAGGGTAGAGGTTACTGTTAGCGTACGGGTTAGGATTAGGGTACGGGTTAGGGTAAGGCTTCGGGGAAGTGTTAGGGTTAAGGTTAGTGTTAGGGTTAGGGTTAGGGTTAGGGGACAGGGATGGTTTAGCTTACAGGTTATGGTACGGCAACGGTTTAGGGTGAGCGTACGTGTTAGGGTACGGGTTAGTGTTAGAGTACAGGTTAGGAATAGGGGACGTGTTAGGGAATAGGGGACGTGTTAGGGTAAGGCTCCAGGTAAGGGTTAGGTTTAGGGTTTGGGTTAGGGGACGGAGACGGGGCCGGGAACGGTTTAGGGTACAGGTTAGGGTACGACAACGGTTTAGGGTGAGCATACGTGTTAGGGTACGGGTTAGTGTTAGCGTACGGTTTAGCATTGGGGACGGTTTAGGGTAAGGCTTCGGGTAAAGGTTAGGGTTAGGGTTAGGATTAGGGATAGGGAACGGGGACGGTTTAGGGTACAGGTTAGGGTACGACAACGGTTTTTGGTGAGCGTACGTGTTAGGGTACGGGTTAGTGTTAGCGTACGGGTTAGGATTAGGGAATGGGTTAGGGTAAGGCTTCGGGTAAGGGTTAGGTTTAGATTTAGGGTTAGGGTTAGGGTACGGCGACGGTTTAGGGTACAGGTAAGGGTATGACAACGGTTTAGAGTGAGCGTACACTTAGGGTACGGTTTAGTTTTAGCGTACGGGTTAGGATTAAGGGACGGGTTAGGGTAAGGCTTTGGGTAAGGGTTAGGGTTAGGGTTAGGGGATGGGGATGGTTTAGGGTACAGGTTCGCATACGACCAAGGTTTAGGGTGAGTGTACGTGTTAGCATACGGGTTAGTGTTAGCGTACGGGTTAGGATTAGGGAACGGGTTAGAGTAAGGCTTCGGGTAAGGGTTAGTGTTAGGGTTAGGGTTAGGGGACGGGGACGGTTTAGGGTATATGTTAGTGTACGACAACAGTTTAGGGTGAGCGTACGTGTTAGGGCACGGGTTAGTGTTAGTGTACGTGTTAGATTTAGGGGACGGGTTAGGGTAAGGCTTCGGGTAAGGGTTAGGGCTAGGGTTAGGGTTAGGGTTAGTGTTACGGGATGGGGATGGTTTAGGGTACAGGTTAAGGTACGACAACGGTTTAGGGTGAGTGTACGTGTTAGGGTACGGGTTAGTGTTAGCGGACGTGTGCGGATTATGCGACGGGTTAGGGTAATGCTTCGGGTAAGGGTTAGGGTTTGTGTTATGGTTAGGGTAAGGGGACGGGGACGGTTTAGTGTACCAGTTAGGGTACGACAACGGTTTAGGGTGAGCGTACGAGTTAGGGCATGGGTTATTGTTAGCGTAGAGTTTCAGATTAGGGGACGGGTTAGGGTAAGGCTTTGGGTAAGGATGAGGGTTAGTGTTAGGGTTAGGGTGAGGGTTAGGGGGCGGGGACGGTTTAGGGAACAGGATAGTGTACGACAATGGTTTAGGGTGAGTGTACATCTTAGGGTACGGCTTAGTGTTAGCGTACGGTTTAGGATTAGGGGACGGGTTAGTGTAAGGCTTCGGGTAAGAGTTAGGGTTAGGGTTAGGGTTAGGGGACATGGACGATTTAGGGTACACGTTAGGTTACAACATCGGTTTAGGGTGAGCGTACGTGTTAGGGTATGGGGTAGTTTTAGAGTACGGGTTAGGATTAGGGGATGTGTTAGGGTAAGGCTTCGGGTAAGGGTTAGGGTTAATGTTAGTGTTAGGGGACGGGGACGGTTTAGGGTACAGGTTAAGGTATGAACACGGTTTATGGTGAGCGTACGTGTTAGCGTATGGGTTAGTGTTAGCGTATGGTTTAGGATTAGGGAACGGGTTAGGGTAAGGCTTCGGGAAAGGGTTAGGGTTAGGGTTAGGGGACGGGGACGGGGACGGTTTAGGGTACAGGTTAGGGTACGACAACGGATTAGGGTGAGCGTAGATTTTAGGGCACGGTTTAGTGTTAGTATACGGGTTAGATTTAGGGGACGGGTTAGTGTAAGGCTTTGGGTAAGTTTTAGGGTTAGGGTCAGGGTTAGGATTAGGGGACGGGGATGGGGGCAGTTTACGGTACAGGTTAGGGTACGACAATGGTTTAGGTTGAGCGCACGTGTTAGGGTATGGGTTAGTGTTAGCGTACGGGTTAGGATTAGGGGACGTGTTAGGGTAAGGCTTCGGGTAAGGGTTAGGTTTAGGATTAGGGTTAGTGTTAGGGGACGGGGACGGGGACGGTTTAGGGTACAGGTTAGGGTACGAAAACGGTTTAGGGTGAGCGTACGTGTTAGGGTACGGGTTAGTGTTAGCGTACGGGTTAGGATTAGGGGACGGGTTAGGGTAAGGCTTTGGGCAAGGTTTAGGGTTAGGGTTAGGGTTAGGGTTAGGGGATGGGAATGGGGATATTTTAGGGTACAGTTTACGGTACGACAATGGTTTAGGGTGAGCGTATGTGTTAGGGTACACGTTAGTGTTAGCGTACGGGTTAGGATTAGGGACGGGTTAGGGTAAGGCTTCGGGTAAGTGTTAGGGTTAGGGTTAGGCTTAGGGTTAGGGGACGGGGACGGTTTAGGGTACAGGTTAGGGTAGGACAACGGTTTATGGTGAGCGTACGTTTTAGGGTACGGGTTAGTGTTAGCGTACAGGTTAGGATTAGGGGACGGTTTAGGGTAAGGCTTCGGGTAAGGTTTAGAGTTATGGTTAGGGGGAGGGTTAGGGTTAGGGGACGGGGATGGTTTAGGGTACGGGTTAGGGTTTGGGGACGGGGATGGTTTAGGGTACAGGTTAGGGTACGACAACGGTTTAGGGTGAGCGTACGTTTTAGGGTACGGGTTAGTGATAGCGTACGCTTAAGGATTAGGGAACGGCTTAGGGTAAGGCTTCGGGTAAGGGTTAGGGTTAGGGTTAGGGTTAGGGGATGGGGACGGGGACGGGGACGGTTTAGGGTACAGGTTAGGTTACGACAACGGTTTAGGGTGAGCGTACGTGTTAGGGTACGTATTAATTTTAGCGTACGGTTTAGGATTAGTGGATGGGTTAAGGTAAGGCTGTGTGTAAGGGCTAGGGTTAGGGTTAGGGTTAGGGTTAGGGGACGGGGATGGTTTAGGGTACAGGTTAGGGTACGTCAACGTTTTAGGTTGAGAGCACGTGTTAGTGTACGGGTTAGTGTTAGCCTACGGTTTAGGATTAGGGGACGGGTTAGGTTAAGGCTTCGGTTAAGGGTTAGCTTTAGGGTTAGGGTTAGGGTTAGTGGACGGGGATGGTTTAGGGTACATGTTAGGGTATGACAACGATTTAAGGTGAGCGTATGTGTTAGGGTATGTTTTATTGTTAGCGTACAGGTTAGAATTATGGGACGGGTTAGGGTAAGGCTACGGGTAAGGGTTAGGGTTAGGGTTAGTGTTAGGGGACAGGGACGGGAACGGGGACGGTTTAATGTACAGGTTAGGGTACAACAACGGTTTAGGGTGAGCGTACGTGTTAGGGCACGGTTTAGTGTTAGCATACGGGTTAGGGTTAGGGGACGTGTTAGTGTAAGGCTTTGGGTAAGGTTTAGGCTTAGGGTTAGGGTTAGGGATAGGGGACGGGTACGGGGGCAGTTTAGGGTACAGGTTAGGGTACGACAACGGTTTAGGTTGAGCGTAAGTGTTAGGGTACGGGTTAGTGTTAGCCTACGGGTTAGGATTAGGGGACGTGTTAGGGTAAAGCTTCGTGTAAGGGTTAGGGTTTGGGTTAGGGTTAGGGTTAGGGGATGGGGACGCTTTAGGGTACAGGTTATGGTACAACAACGGTTTAGGATGAGCGTATGTGTTAGGGTACGAGTTAGTGTTAGCGTACGGGTTAGGATTAGGGGACGGTTTAGGGTAAGGCTTCGGGTAAATGTTAGGGTAAGGGTTAGGGGACGGGGAAGGTTTACGGTACAGGTTAGTGTACGACAACAGATTAGGGTGAGCGTACGTGTTAGGGTATGGCTTAGTGTTAGGGTACGGGTTAGGATTTGGTGACGTGTTAGGGTAAGGTTTCAGGTAAGGGTTAGGCTTAGGGTTAGGGTTAGGGTTAGGGGACGGGGACCGTTTAGGGTACAGGTTAGGGTACGAAAACGGTTTAGGGTGAGCGTACGTTTTAGGGTATGTGTTAGTGTTAGAGTACGGGTTAGGATTAGGGGGCGGGTTAGGGTAAGGCTTCGGGTAAGTGTTAGGTTAAGGATTAGGGTTAGGGGATGGTGACGGTTTAGGGTACAGGTTAGGGTACGACAACGGTTTAGGGTGAGCGTACGTGTTAGGGTATGGGTTAGGGTTAGCGTACCGTTTAGGATTATGAGACGGGTTAAGGGAAGGCTTCGGGTAAGGGTTAGGGTTAGGGTTAGGGTTAGGTTTAGGGGACGGAGACGGTTTAAGTTACAGGTTCGGGTACGACCACGGTTTAGGGTGAGCGTACGTGTTAGGGTACGGGTTAGTGTTAGCGTACTGGTTAGGATTAGGGGACGGGTTGGGGTAAGGGTTCGGGTAAGTGTTAGGCTTAGTGTTAGGGTTAGGGTTAGGGTTAGGGTCCGGGGACGGTTTAGGATACAGGTTAGTGTACGACAACTGTTTAGGGTGAGTGTACGTGTTAGGGCACGGGTTAGTGTTAGCGTACGGATTAGGATTAGGGGACGGGTTAGGGTAAGGCTTCGGGTACGGGTTAGTGTTAGGTTTAGGGTTAGGAGACGGGGACGGGCACGGTTTAGGGTACAGGTTAGGGTACGACAACGGTTTAGGGTGAGCGTACGTGTTAGGGTACGGGTTAGTGTTTGCGTACGGGTTAGGATTAGGGGACGGGTTAGGGTACGGTTTCGGGTAAGGGTTAGGGTTTGGGTTATGGTACGGGGATGGTTTAGGGTACAGGTTAGCGTACGCCAACGGTTTAGGGTGAGCATACGTTTTAGGGCAATGGTTAGTGTTAGCGTACGGTTTCAGATTAGGGGGCGGGTTAGGTTAAGGCTTCGGATACGGGTTAGATTTAGGGTTAGGTTTAGGGTTAGGGTTAGGGGATGGGGATGGTTTAGGGTACAGGTTCGCATACGACCAAGGTTTAGGGTGAGCGTACGTGTTAGGGTACGGGTTAGTGTTAGCGTACGTTTTAGGATTAGGGGACGGGTTAGGGTAAGGCTTCGGGTAAGGGTTAGGCTTAGGGTTAAGTTTAGGGTTAGGGTTAGGGGACGGGGACGGTTTAGGATACAGGTTAGAGTATGACAACGGTTTAGGATGAGCATACGTGTTAGGGCACGGGTTAGTGTTAGCGTACGGGTTAGGATTAGGGGACGGATTAGGGTAAGGCTTCGGGTAAGGGTTAGGGTTAGGGTTAGGGCTAGGGTTAGGGGACGGGGATGGTTTAAGGTACAGCTTAGGGTAAGACAACGGTTTAGGGTGAGCGTATGTGTTAGGGTACGGGTTAGTGTTAGCGTACGGGTTAGGATTAGGAGACGTGATAGGGTAAGGCTTCAGGTAAGGGTTAGTGTTAGGGTTAGGGTTAGGGTTAGGGTTAGGGGACGGGGACGGTTTAGGGTACAGGTTAGAGTACGACAATGGTTTAGGGTGAGCGTACGTGTTAGGGTACGGGTTAGTGTTAGCGTACGGGTTAGGATTATGGGACAGGTTAGAGTAAGGCTTCGGGTAAGGGTTAGGGTTAGGGTTAGGGGATGGGGACGGGGAAGGGGACGGTTTAGGGTACAGGTTAGGGTACGATAACGGTTTAGGGTGTGCGTACATGTTAGAGTACGGTTTCGTGTTAGCGTAAGGCTTAGGATTAGGAGACGTTTTATGGTAAGGCTTCGGGTAAGGGTTAGGGTTATGGTTAGGGTTAGGTTTAGGGGACGGTTTAGGGTACAGTTTAGGGTACGACAACATTTTAGGGTGAGCGTACGTGTTAGGGCACGGGTTAGTGTTAGCGTATGGGTTAGGATTAGGGGACGGGTTAGGGTAAGGCTTCGGGTAAGGGTTAGGGTTAGGGTTAGGGTTTGGATTAGTGTTAGGGTTAGGGGATGGGTATGGTTTAGGGTACATATTAGGGTACGACAACGGTTTAGGGTGAGCGTACGTGTTAGGGTACAGATTAGTGTTAGGGTACGGGTTAGGATTAGGGGACGGGTTAGAGTAAGGCTTCCGGTAAGGCTTAGGGTAAAGGGACGGGGACAGTTTACGGTACAGGTTAGTGTACGACAACAGTTTAGGGTGAGCGTACGTGATAGCGTACGGGTTAGGATTCGTGACGGGTTAGGGTAAGGCTTCGGATAAGGGTTAGGTTTAGGGTTAGGGTTAGGGTTAGAGGACGGGGACGGTTTAGGGTACAGATTAGGGTACGAAAACGGTTTAGGGTAATCGTACGTGTTAGGGTATGGGTTAGTGTTAGCCTACGGGTTAGGATTAGGGGACGTGTTAGGGTAAGGCTTCGGTAAAGGGTTAGGGTTAGGGTTACTTTTAGGGAGTAGGGGACGGGGACGGGAACGGTTTAGGGTACAGATTAGGGTACGACTACGGTTTAGGGTAAGCGTATGCGTTAGGGTACGGATTAGTGTTAGCGTACGGGTTAGGATTAGGGGACGGGTTAGCGTAAGGCTTCGGGTAAGGTTTAGGGTTAGGGATTGGGTTAGGGTTAGCGTTAGGAGACGGGGACGGTTTAGGGTACAGCTTAGGTTACGACAACGGTTTAGGGTGAGCATACGTTTTAGGGTACGGTTTAGTGTTAACGTACGGGTTAGGATTAGGGGACGGGTTAGGGTAAGGCTTCAGGTAAGGGTTAGGGTAGGGTTAGGGTTAGGGTTAGCGGACGGGGACGGTTTAGGGTACAGGTTAGGGTACGACAACGGTTTAGGGTGAGCGTACGTGTAAGGGTATGGGTCAGTGTTAGCGTACAGGTTAGGATTAGGGGACGAGTTAGGGTAACGCTTCCGGTAAGGTTTAGGGTTAGGGTTACGGTTAGGGTTAGGGTTAGGGGACATGGACGGTTTAGGGTAGAGGTTAGGGTACGACAAAGGTTTAGGGTGAGCGTACGTGTTAGGGTATGGGTTAGTGTTAGCGTATGGGTTAGGATGAGGGAACGGGTTAGGGTAAGGCTTCGGGTAAGGGTTAGGGTTACGGTTAGGGTTAGGGGACGGGGACGGTTTAGGGTACAGGTTAGGGTACGACAACGTTTTAGGGTGAGTGTACGTGTTAGGGTATGGGTTAGTGTTAGCGTACGGGTTAGGATTATGGTACGGGTTAGGGTAAGGCTTCGGGTTAGGGTTAGGTTTAGGGTTAGGGTTAGGGGACGGGGACGGGGATGGGGACGGTTTAGGGTACAGGTTAGGGTACGAGAAAAGTTTAGGGTGAGCGTACGTGTTAGGGTACGGGTTAGTGTTAGCGTACAGGTTAGGATTAGGGGACGGTTACGGCAAGGCTTCGGGTACGGCTTAGGGTTAGGGTTAGGGGACGGGTACGGTTTAGGATACAGGTTAGGGTACGACAGTGGTTTAGGGTGAGAATACATGTTAGGGTACGGGTTAGTGTTAGCGTACGGTTTAGGATTAGGAGACGGGTTAGGGTAAGGCTTTGGTTAAGTGTTAGGGTTAGGGTTAGGGTTAGGGTTAGGGGACGGGGACGGTTTAGGGTACAGGTTAGGGCACGACAATGATTTAGGGTGAGCGTAGGTGTTAGGGCATGGGTTAGTGTTACCGTACGAGTTAGGATTAGGGGATGGGTTAGGTTTAGACTTCGGGTAAGGGTTAGGGTTTTGGTTAGGGTTACGGTTAGGGTTAGGGGACGGGGATGGTTTAGGGTACAGGTTAGGGTACGACAAGGTTTTAGGGTGAGAGTACGTGTTAGGGTACGGATTAGTGTTAGCGTACGGGTTAAGATTAGGGGACGGGTTAGGGTAAGGCTTCTGGTAAGGGTTAGGGTTAAGGTTTGCATTAGGGTTAGGGGATGGGGACGGTTTAGGGTACAGGTTAGGGTACGACAACGGTTTAGTGTGAGCGTACGTGTTAGGGTATGAGTTAGTGTTAGCGTACGGTACAGGATTAGGGGACGGGTTACCATAAGGCTTCTGGTAGGGGTTAGGTTTAGGGTAAGGGTTAGGGTTAGGGTTAGGCTTAGGGGACGGGGAAGGTTTAGGGTACAGGTTAGGGTATGACAACGGTTTAGGGTAACCGTACATGTTAGGGTATGGGTTTGTGTTAGCGTACGGGTTAGGATTGGGGAAAGGTTAGGGTAAGGCTTCGGGTAAGGGTTAGGGTTAGGGTTAGGGTACGGGGACCGTGTAGGGTACAGGTTTGGGTACGACAACGGTATAGGGTGAGTGTATGTGTTAGGGTACGTGTTAGTGTTAGTGTACGGGTTAGGATTAGGGGACGGGTTAGGGTAAGGCTTCGGGTAAGGGTTAGGGTTAGGGTTAGGGTTAGGGTTAGGGGACGGGGACGGTTTAGGGTAAGGTTAGGGTATGACAACGGTTTAGGGTGAGACTAAGTGTTAGGGTATGGGTTAGTGTTAGCCTATGGGTTAGGATTAGGGGACGGGTTAGGTTAAGACTTAGGGTAAGGTTTAGGGTTAGGGTTAGGGTTAGGGTTAGGGGACGGGGACGGTTTAGGGTACAGTTTAGGGTAGGACAACGGTTTAGGGTGAGCGTACGTGTTAGTGTATGTGTTAGTGTTAGTGTAAGGGTTAGGATTAGGGGACGGGTTAGTGTAAGGTTTCGGGTAAGTTTTAGTGTTAGGGTTAGGGTTAGGGGAAGGGGACAGTTAAGGGTACAGGTTAGGGTACGACAATGGTTTAGGGTGGGCGTACGTGTTAGGGTACGGGTTAGTGTAAGCGTACGGATTAGGATTAGGGGACGATTTAGGGTAAGGCTTCGGGTAAGGGATAGGTTTAGGGTTAGGGTTAGGGTTAGGGGACGGGGAAGGGGACGGTTTAAGGTACATGTTAGGGTACGGCAACGTTTTAGGGTGAGCGTACGTGTTAGGGCACGGGTTAGTGTTAGCGTACGGCTAAGGATTAGGGGACGGGTTAGGGTAAGGCTTCGGGTAAAGGTTAGGTTTAGGGTTAGAGATAGGGTTACAGTTAGGGGACTGGGACGTTTTAGGGTACAGGTTAGGGTATGACAACGGTTTAGGTTGAGCGTACGTGTTAGGGTACAGGTTAGTGTTAGCGTACGGGTTAGGATTAGGGGACGGTTTAGGGTAAAGCTTCGGGTAAGGGTTAAGGATAGGGTAAGGGTTAGGTTTAGGGTTAGGGGACGGGGCGATTTAGGGTACAGGTTAGTGTACGACAACAATTTAGGGTGAGCGTACGTGATAGCGTACGGGTTAGGATTGGTGACGGGTTAGGGTAAGGCTTCGGGTAAGGGTTAGGGTTAAGGTTAGGGTTAGGGTTAGGGTTAGCGGACGGTAACGGTTTTGGGTACAGATTAGGGTACAACGGTTTAGGTTCAGCGTACGTGTTAGGGTACGGTTTAGTGTTAGCGTACGGGTTATGATTAGGGGACGTGTTAGGGTAAGGCTTCGGGAAAGGGTTAGGGTTAGGGTTAGGTTTAGGGAGTAGGGGACGGGGACGGGGACGGTTTAGGGTACAGATTAGGGTACGACAACGGTTTAGGGTGAGCGTACGTGTTAGTGTATGGGTTAGTGTTAGCGTACTGGTTAGGAATAGGGGACGGTTTAGGGTAAGGCTTCGGGTAAGGTTTAGGGTTAGGGTTTGTGTTAGGGTTAGGGTTAGGGGATGGGGACGGTTTAGGGTACAGGTTAGGGTATGACAGTGGTTTAGGTTGAGTGTACATGTTAGGGTACGGGTTAGTGTTAGCGTACGGATTAGTATTAGGGGACGGGTTAGTGTAAGACTTCGGGTAAGGGTTAGGGTTAGGGTTAGGGTTAGGGGACTGGGACGGTTTAGGGTAGAGTTTAGGGTACGACAACAGTTTAGGGTGAGCGTACGTGATCGCGTATGGGTTAGGATTGTTGACGGGTTAGGGTAAGGTTGCCGGTGAGGGTTAGGTTTAGAGTTAGGGTTTGGGTTAGGGTTAGGGGACGGGGACGATTTAGGGAACAGGTTAGGGTACGATAGCGGTTTAGGGTGAGCGTACGTGTTAGGGCACGGGTTAGTGTTAGCGTACGGGTTAGGATTAGGGGACGGTTTAGGGTAAGGCTTCGTGTAAGGTTTAGGGTTAGGGTTAGGGTTAGGGGACGGGGACGGGGACGGGGACGTTTTAGTGTACAGGTTAGTGTACGACAACGGTTTATGGTGAGCATACGTGTTAGGGTACGGGTTAGTGTTAGCGTACGGGTTAGGATTAGGGGACGGATTAGGGTAAGGCTTTGGGTAAGGGTTAGGTTTAGGGTTAGGTTTTGGGTTAGGGTTAGGGGACGGATTAGGGTAAGGCTTTGGGTAAGGTTTAGTTCTAGGGTTAGGTTTAGGGTTAGGGTTAGGGGATGGGGACGGTTTACGGTACAGGTTAGGGTACGACAACGGTTTAGGGTGAGCGTACGTGTTAGGGTACGTGTTAGTGTTAAGGTATGGAATAGGATTAGGGGACGGTTTAGGGTAAGGCTTTGGGTAAGGCTTAGGGTTAGGGTTAGGGTTAAGGTTAGGGAACGGGGACGGTTTAGGGTACAGGTTAGCGTACGACAACTTTTTAGGGTGAGCGTACGTGTGAGGGCATGGGTTAGTGTTAGCGTATAGGTTAGGATTAGTGGACGGGTTAGGGTAAGGCCTCGGGTAAGGGTTAGGTTTAGGGTTAGGGGTAGGATTAGGGGATGGGGCTGGTTTAGGGTATTGGTTAGGGTACGACAATGGTTTATGGTGAGCTTACGTGTTAGGGTACGGGTTAGTGTTAGCGTACGGGTTAGGATTAGGGGACGGGTTAGGATAAGGCTTTGGGTAAGGGTTAGGGTTAGGGTTAGGGTTAGGTTTAGGGGACGGGTAAGGTTTAGGGTACAGTTTAATGTATGACAAAGTTTTAGGGTGAGTGTACGTGTTAGGGTACTGGTTAGTGTTAGCGTACGGGTTAGGATTAGTGGACGGGTTAGTGTAAGGCTTCGGGTAAGGGTTCGGGATAGGGTTAGGGTTCGGCTTACGGTTAGGGGACGGGGATGGCTTAGGGTACAGGTTAGTGTACGACAACACTTTAGGGTGAGCGTACGTGATAGCGTATGGGTTAGGATTGGTGACGGGTTAGGGTAAGGCTTCGGGTAAGGTTTAGGGTTAGGGTTATGGTTAGGGTTAGGGGTCGGGGACGGGGACAGTTTAGGTTACAGATTACGGCACGACAACGGTTTAGGTTGAGCGTACGTGTTAGGGTATGGGTAGGTGTTAGCGTACGAGTTAGGATTAGGGGACGTGTTAGGGTAAGGCTTCGGGTAAGGTTTAGGTTTAGGGTTAGGGTTAGGTGACGGGGATGGTTTAGGGTACAGGTTAGGGTACGACAAAGTTTTAGGGTGAGCGTACGTGTTAGGGTATGGGTTAGTGTTAGGGTACGGGTTAGGATAAGGGGACGGGTTAGGGTAAGGCTTCGGGTAAGGGTTAGTGTTAGGGTTAGGGTTAAGAGACGGGGACAGTTTAGGGTACAGTTTAGGTTACGACAACGTTTTAGGGTGATCGTACGTGTTAGGGTATGGGTTAGTGTTAGCCTACGGTTTAGGGTTAGGGGACGGGTTAGCGTAAGGCTTCTGGTAAGGGTTAGGGTTAGGGTGAGCGGACGGGGACGGGAACAGTTTAGGGTACAGGTTAGGGTACGACAACGGTTTAGGGTGAGCGTACGTGTTAGGGCACGGGTTAGTGTTAGTGTACGGGTTAGGAATAGGGGACGGGATAGGGTAAGGCTTCGGGTAAGGGTTAGGGTTTGGGTTAGGGTTAAGGTTAGGGGACGGGGACGGTTTAGGGTACAGGTTAGGGTACGACAATGGTTTAGGGTGAGCGTACATGTTAGGGCACGGGTTAGTGTTAGCGTACGGGTTGGGATTAGGGGACGGGTTAGGGTAAGGCTTCGGGTAAGTGTTAGGGTTAGGGTTAGGGTTAGGGTTAGGGGACGGGGATTGTTTAGGGTACAGGTTACGGTACGACAACGGTTTAGACTGAGAGTAGGTGTTAGGGTAATGGTTAGTGTTAGCGTACAGGTTAGGATTAGGTGACGGTTAGGGCAAGGCTTCGGGTACGGCTTACAGTTAGGTTTAGGGGACAGGGACGGTTTAGGGTACAGGTAAGGGTACGACAATTGTTTAGAGTGAGCGTACGTGTTAGGGTACGGGTTAGTGTTAGCGTACGGGTTAGGATTAGGAGACGGGTTAGGTTAAGGATTCTGGTAAGTGTTAGGGTTAGGGTTAGGGGACGGGGACGGGGACGGGGCTGGTTTAGGGTACAGTTTAGGGGACAACAACGGTTTAGGGTGAGCGTACGTGTTAGGGTACGGATTAGTGTTGGCATACAGGTTAGGATTAGGAGACGGGTTAGCGTAAGGCTTCGGGTAAGGTTTACGGTTAGGGTTAGGGTTAGGGTTAGGGGACGAGGATGGTTTAGGGTACAGGTTAGGGTACGACAACGGTTTTGGGTGAGCGTACGTGTTAGGGCACGGGTTAGTGTTACCGTACGGGTTAGGATTAGGTGACGGGTTAAGTTCAGACTTCGGGTAAGGGTTAGGGTTAGGGTTAGGGTTAGGGTTAGGGGACGGGGAAGGTTTAGGGTACAGGTTAGGGTACGACAATGTTTTAGGGTGAGCGTACGTGTAGGGCACGGGTTAGTGTTAGCGTACGGGTTAGCATTAGGGGACGGGATAGGCTAAGGCTTTGGGTAAGGGTTAGGGTTAGGGTTAGGGTTAAGGTTAGGGGACGGGGACGGTTTAGGGTACGACAACGGTTTAGGTTGAGCGTACGTGTTAGGGCACGGGTTAGTGTTAGCGTACGGGTTAGGATTAGGGGACGGGTTATTGTAAGGCTTTGGGCAAGGGTTAGGGTTAGGGTTAGGGTTAGAGTAAGGGGACGGGGAAGGTTTAAGATATAGGTGAGGATACGACAACGGTTTAGGGTGAGCGTACGTGTTACGGTACGTGTTAGTGTTAGCGTACAGGTTAGGATTAGGGGACTGTTAGGGCAAGGATTCGGGTAACGCTTAGGGTTAGGGTTAGGGGACGGGGACGGTTTAGGGTACAGGTTAGGGTATGACAACGGTTTAGGGTAACCGTACGTGTTAGGGTACGGGTTAGTGTTAGCGTACGGGTTAGGATTGGGGACAGGTTAGGGTAAGGCTTCGGGTAAGGTTTAGGGTAGGGTTAGGGTTAGGGGATGGGGACTGTGTAGGGTACAGGTTTGGGTACGACAACGCTATAGGGTGAGTGTACGTGTTAGGGTACGTGTTAGTGTTAGCGTACGGGTTAGGATTAGGGGACGGGTTAGGGTAAGGCTTCGGGTAAGGGTTAGGTTTAGGGTTAGGGTTAGGGTAAGGGGACGGGGACTGTTTAGGGTAAGGTTAGGGTATGACAACGGTTTAGGGTGAGCGTACGTGTTAGGGCACGGGTTAGTGTTAGCGTACGGGTTGGGATTAGGGGACGGGTTAGGGTAAGGCTTCAGGAAAGGTTTAGGGTTAGGGTTAGGGTTACGGTTAGGGGACGGGGACGGTTTAGGGTACAGGTTAGGGTACGACAACGGTTTAGCGTGAGCGTACGTGTTAGTGTATTGGTTAGTGTTAGCATACGGGTTAGGATTATGGGTTGGGTGAGTGTAAGGCTTCTGGTAAGGTTCAGGGTTAGGGTTAGGGTTAGGGGATGGGGACAGGGACGGTTTAGGGTACAGGTTAAGGTACGACAACGGTTTAGGGTGAGCGTACGTGTTAGGGTACGGGTTAGTGTTAGTTTACGGTTTAGTGTTAGCGTAGGGGTTAGGATTAGGGGACGAGTTAGTGTAAGGCTTCGGGTAAGGGTTAGAGTTAGGTTTAGGGTTAGGGTTAGGGGACGGGGACGCTTTAGTGTACAGGTTAGGGTACGACAACCGTTTAGGGTGAGCGTACATTTTAGGGTATGGGTTAGTGTTAGGGTACGGTTTAGTGTTAGCGTACGGGTTAGCATTAGGGGACGGGTTAGGGTAAGGCTTCGGGTAAGGGTTAGGGTTATGCTTAGGGTTAGGGTTAGGTTTAGGGGACGGGGACGGTTTAGGGTACAAGTTAGGTTACGACAACGGTTTAGAGTGAGCGTACGTGTTAGGGTAGGCGTTAGTGTTAGCATACGGGTTAGGATTATGTGACAGGTTAGGATAAGGCTTTGGGTAAGGGTTAGGGTTAGGCTTATGGTTAGTGTTAGGGGACGGGGACGGTTTAGGTTACAGGTTAGGGTACGACAACGGTTTAGGGTGAGCGTACGTGTTAGGGTATGGGTTAGTGTTAGCGTAAGGGTTAGGATTCGGTGACGCGTTAGGGTAAGGCTTTGGGTAAGAGTTAGGTTTAGGGTTAAGGAGAGAGTTAGGGGACAGGGACCGTTTAGGGTAAAGGTTAGTGTACGACAATGGTTTAGATTGAGGGTATGTGTTAGGGTACGGGTTAGTGTTAGCGTACGGTTTAGGATTAGGGGACCGGTTAGGGTAAGGCTTTGGGTAAGGGTTAGTGTTACGGTTAGGGTTAGGGTTAGGGTTAGGGGATGGGGACGGTTTAGGGTACAGGTTAGGGTACGACAACGGTTTAGGGTGAGCGTACGTGTTAGGGTATGGGTTAGTGTTAGCGTAGGGTTGAGGATTAGGGGACGGGTTAGGGTAAGGCTTCGGGTTATGGGTAGGGTTAGGGTTAGGGTTAGGGGACGGGGACGGGGACGGTTTAGGGTACAGGTTAGGGTATGTCAACAGTTTAGGGTGAGCGTACGTGTTAGGGTACGTGTTAGTTTTAGCGTACGGGTTAGGATTAGGGGACGGGTTAGGGTAAGGCTTCGGGTAATGGTTAGTGTTAGGGTTACGGTTAGGGTTAGGGTTAGGGGACGAGGACGGTTTAGGGTACAGGTTAGGGTACGACATCGTTTTAGGGTGAGCGAACGTGTAGGGTACGGATTAGTGTTAGCGTACGATTTAGGATTAGGGGACAGGTTAGGGTAAAGCTTAAGGTAACGGTTAGGGTTAGGGTTAGGGGACGGGGACGGTCTAGGGTACAGGTTAGGGTACGACAACGGTTTAGGGTGAGCATACGTGTTAGGGTACAGGTTAGTGTAAGCGTACGGGTTAGGATTAGGGGACGTGTTAGGGTGAGGCTTCGGGTCAGGGTTAGGTTTAGGGTTCGGGTTAGGGTTAGGGGACGGGGAAGGTTTAGGGTACATGTTAGGGTATGACAACGCTTTAGGTTGAGCGTACGTGTTAGGGTATGGGTTAGTGTTAGCGTACGGGTTAGGGTTAGGGGACGGGTTAGGGTAAGGCTTCGGGTAAGGCTTAGGGATAGGGTTAGGGTTAGGGTTAGGGTTAGGGGACGGGGACGGTTTAGGGTACAGGTTAGTGTACGACAACGGTTTATGGTGAGCGTACGTGATAGCGTAAGGGTTAGGATTGGTGACGGGTTTAGGTAAGGCTTCGGGTGAGGGTTAGGGTTAGTGTTAGGGTTAGGGTTAGGGTTAGAAGACGGGGACGGGGACGGTTTAGTGTACAGGTCAGGGTACGACAACGGTTTAGGGTGAGCATACGTGTTAGGTTACGGGTTAGTGTTAGCGTACGGCTTAGGATTAGGGTACGGGTTACGGTAAGGCTTTGGGTAACGTTTAGGTCTAGGGTTAGGTTTAGGGTTACGGTTCGGGGACGGGGATGGTTTAGGGTACAGGTTAGCGTACAACAATGGTTTAGGGTGAGCGTACGTGTTAGGGTACTGGTTAGTGTTAGCGTACGGGTTAAGATTAGGGGACGGGGTAGGGTAAGGCTCCGGGTAAGGGTTAGGCTTAGGATTAGGGTTAGGGGACGAGGACAGTTTAGGGTACAGTTTAGGGTACGACAACGTTTTAGGGTGAGCGTACGTGGTAGGGTACGGGTTAGTGTTAGTGTACGGATTAGGTTTAGGTGACAGGTTAGGGTAAGGCTTCAGGTAAGGGATAGGTTTAGGGTTACGGTTAGGGTTAGGGGATGGGGACGGGGATGGTTTAGGGTACAGGTTAGGGTTCGACAAAGGTTTAGGTTGAGCATACATGTTAGGGTACGGTTAGTGATAGCCTACGGGTTAGGATTAGGGGACAGGTTAGGGTAAGTCTTCGGGTAAGGTTTAGGGTTAGGGTTAGGGTTAGGGGACGGGGACGGGAAAGGGGACGGTTTAAGGTACAGGTTAGTGTACAACAGCAGTTTAGGGTGAGCTTACGTGTTAGAGTACGGGTTAGTGTTAGCATACGCGTTAGGATTAGGGGACGTGTTAGGGTAAGGTTCGGGTAAGGGTTAGGGTTAGGGTTAGGGTTAGGGGATGGGGACGGTTTAGGGTACAGGTTAGGGTACGACAACGATTTAGGGTGAACGTACGTGTTAGGGTACTGGTTAGTGTTAGCCTATGGGTTAGGATTAGGGGACGGGTTAGGGTAAGGCTTTGGGTAAGGGTTATGGTTAGGGTTAGGGTTAAGGGACGGGGACGGTTTAGGGTACAGTTTAGGGTATGACAACGTTTTAGGGTGAGTGTAAGTGTTAGGGTATGGGTTAGTGTTAGCGTACGGGTTAGGATTAGCGGACGGGATAGGGTAAGGCTTCGGGTAAGGTTTAGGTATAGGGTTAGGGTTAGGGTTAGGGTTAGGCTACGGGGACAGTTTAGGGTACAGGTTAGTGTACGACAACAGTTTAGGGTGAACGTACGTGATAGCGTACGGGTTAGGATTGGTGACGGGTTAGGGTAAGGCTTCGGATGAGGGTTAGGGTAAGGCTTTGGGTAAGTATTAGGGTACGGGTTAGGGGCGGGGACGGTTTAGGGTACACGTTAGGGTACGACAACGGTTTAGGGTGAGTGTACGTGTTAGGGCACGGGTTAGTGTTAGCCTACGGGTCACGATTAGGGGACGTGTTAGGGTAAGGCTTCGGGTAAGGGTTAGGGTTAGGGTTAGGGTTCCGGTTAGGGTTAGGGGACGAGGACGGTTTAGGGTACAGGTTAGGTTACGACAACGGTTTAGGGTGATCGTACGTGTTAGGGCATGGGTTAGTGTTAGCGTACGGGTTAGGATTAGAAGACGGGTTAGGGTAAGGGTTCGGGTAAGGGTTAGGGTTAGGGTTAGGGTTAGGGGACGGGGACGGGTACGGTTTAGGGTACAGGTTAGGGTACGAAAATGGTTTAGGGTGAGCGTACGTGTTAGGGTACGGGTTAGTGTTAGCATACGGATTAGGATTAGGGGACGGGTTAGGGTAAGGCGTCGGGTAAGGGTTAGAGTTAGGGTTAGGGTTAGGGTTAGGGTTAGGGTTAGGGGGCGGGGACCGTTTAGGGTACAGGTTAGGGTACGACAACGTTTTAGGGTGAGCGTACGTGTTAGGGCACGGGTTAGTGTTAGCGTACGGGTTAGGATTGGGGACGGGTTAGGTTAAGGCTTCGGGTAAGTGTTAGAGTTAGGGTTAGGGTTAGGGTTAGGGTTAGAGTTAGGGGACGGGGACGGTTTACGATACAGTTTAGGTTATGACAACGTTTTAGGGTGAGTGTACGTGTTACGGTACGGTTTAGTGTTAGCATACCGGTTAGGATTAGGGGACGGTTTAGGGTAAGGCTTCGGGTAAGGGTTAGGGTTAGGTTTAGGGTTAGGGTTAGGGTTAGGAGACGGGGATGATTTAGGTTACAGGTTAGTGTGCGACAAAGGTTTACGGTGAGCGTACGTGATAGCGTACGGGTTAGGATTGGTGACGGGTTAGGGTAAGGCTTCAGGTAAGGATTAGGGATACAGTTAGGGTTAGGGTTAAGGTTAGGGCACGAGGAAGGTTTAGGGTACAGGTTAGGGTACGACAACTATTTAGGGTGAGCCTACGTGTTAGGGTATGGTTTAGTGTTAGCGTACGGGTTAGGATTAGGGGACGTGTTAGGGTAAGGCTTCGGGAAATGTTTAAGGTTAAGGTTATGGTTAGGGTTAGGGGACGGGGACGGTTTAGGGTACACATTAGGGGAAGACAACGGTTTAGGGTGAGAGTACGTGTTAGGGTACGGGTTAGAGTTAGTGTACGGGTTAGGATTAGGGGATGGGTTAGGGTAAGGCTTCGGGTAAGGTTTAGGTTTAGTGTTAGGGTTAGGGTTAAGTTTAGGGGACGGGGACGGTTTAGGGTAAATGTTAGGGTATGACAATGGTTTAGGGTGAGCGTACGTGTTTTGGTAGGTGTTACTGTTAGCATACGGATTAGGTTTAGGGGAATGGTTAGGTTAAGGCTTCGGGTACGGGTTAGGGTTAGGGTTAGGGTCAGGGTTAGTGTTAGGGGACGGGGACGGTTTAGGGTACAGGTTAGTGTACGACAACGGTTTAGGGTGAGCGTACGTGTTAGGGTACTGTTTAGTGCTAGCGTACGGGTTAGGATTACGGGACGGGTTACGGTAAGGCCTCAGGTAAGGGTAAGTGTTAGGGTTAGGGTTAGGGTTAGCGTAAGGAGACGGTTTAGGGTAGAGGTTAGAGTACGACAACGATTTAGGGTGAGCGTACGTGTTAGGGTACGGTTTAGTGTTAGCGTACGGGTTAGGATTAGGGGACGGTTTAGGGTAAGGCTTCAGGTAAGTGTTAGGGTTAGGGGTCGGGGACGGCGACAGGGACGGTTTAGGGTACAGGTTAGTGTACGACTACGGTTTAGGGTGAGCGTACGTGTTAGAGTAAGGGTTAGTGTTAGCATACGTGTAAGGATTAGGGGAAGAGTTAGGGTAAGGGTTCGGGTAAGGGTTCGGGTTAGGGTTAGGGTTAGTGTTAGGCGACGGGGACGGTTTAGGGTACAGGTTAGTGTACGACAACAGTTTAGGGTGAGCGTACGTGTTAGGGTACGTGTTAGTGTTAGCATACGGTTTAGTATAAGGGGACGGGTTAGGGTAAGTCTTCGGGTAAGGGTTAGGGTTATGGTTAGGGTTAGGGTTAGGGTCAGGGGACGGGGACGGTTTAGGGTACAGGTTCGGGTACGACCACGGTTTAGGGTGAGCGTACTGGTTAGGGTACGGGTTACTGTTAGCGTACGGGTTAGGATTAGGGGCGGGTTAGGATAAGGCTTCGAGTAAGGGTGAGGCTTAGGGTTAGGGTTAGGGTTAGGGGACGGGGACGGGGACGGTTTAGGATACAGGTTAGTGTACGACAACGGTTTAGGGTGAGCGTACATGTTAGGGCACGGGTTAGTGTTAGCGTATGGTTTAGGATTAGGAGACAGGTTAGGGTAAGGCTTTGGGTAAGGGTTAGGGTTAGGGTTAGGGTTAGGGATAGGGGACAGGGACGGTTTAGGGTACAGGTTAGGGTACGACAACGGTTTAGTGTGAGCGTACGTGTTAGGGTACGGGTTAGTGTTAGCGTACGGGTTAGGATTAGGGTACGTGATAGGGTAAGGCTTCGGGTAAGGGTTAGGGTTAGGGTTAGGGTTAGGGGACGGGGACAGTTTAAGGTACAGGTTAGAGTACGTCAACGGTTTAGGGTGAGCGTACGTGTTAGGGTATGGGTTAGTGTAATCGTACCGGATAGGATTATGGGACGGGTTAGAGTAAGGCTTCGGTTAAGGGTTAGGTTTAGGGTTAGGGTAAGGGTTAGGGTATGGGGATGGTTTAAGGTACAGGTTAGTGTACGAGAACGGTTTAGTTTGAGCGTACGTGTTAGGGCAAGGGTTATTTTTAGCGTATGGGTTAGGATTAGGGGACGGGTTAGGGTAAGGCTTCAGGTAAGGGTTAGGTTTAGGGTTAGGTTTAGGGTTAGGGTTAGGGGACGGGGACGGTTTAGGGTACATGTTAAGTTATGACAATGGTTTAGGGTGAGCGTACACGTTAGGGTACGGGTTAGTGTTAGCGTACGGGTTAGGATTAGGAGTCGGGTTAGGGTAAGGTTTCGGATAAGGGTTAGGGTGAGGGTTAGGGGACGGGGACAGTTAAGGGTACAGGTTAGGGTACAATAACGGTTTAGGGTGAGCGTACGTGATAGGGTATGTGTTAGTGTTAGCGTACGGATTAGGATTAGGGGACGGGTTAGGGTAAGGCTTCCGGTAAGTGTTAGGGTTCGGGTTAGGGTTAGGGTTAGGGGACGGGGACGGGGACCATTTAGGGTACACGGTGGGTACGACAACGGTTTAGGGTGAGCGTACATCTTATGGTACGGGTTAGTGTTAGCGTACGGGTTAGGATTAGGGGACGGGTTAGGGTAAGGCTTCGGTTAAGGTTTAGGGTTAGGGTTAGGGTTAGGGTTAGGGTTACGAGACGGGGACGGTTTAGGGTAGATTAGTGTACGACAACGGTTTAGGGTGAGCGTACGTGTTAGGGCACGGGTTAGTGTTAGTGTACGAGTTACGATTAGGGGACGTGTTAAGGTAAGGCTTCGGGTAAATGTTAGTGTTAGGGTTAGGCTTAGGGTTAGGGGACCGGGACGGTTTAGGGTACAGGTTAGGGTTAGTGTTAGGGTTAGGGTTAAGGTTAGGGGACAGGGACGGTTTAGGGTACAGGTTAGGGTATGAAAACGGTTTAGGGTGAGCGTACGTGTTAGGGTACGGGTTAGTGTTAGCGTATGGGTTAGGATTACGTGACGGGTTAGGGTAAGGATTCAGGTAACGGTTAGGGTTAGGGTTACGTTTAGGTTTAGGGTAAGGGGACTGGGATGGTTTAGGGTACAGGTTAGGGTACGACAACGGTTTAGGGTGAGCGAACGTGTTAGGGTACGGGTTAGTTTTAGTGTACGGGTTAGGATTAGGTGACGGTTTAGTGTAAGGCTTCAGGTAAGGTTTAGTGTTAGGGTTAGGGTTAGGGGATCGGGACGGTTTAGGGTACAGGTTAGGGTACGACAGCGGTTTAGGTTGAGCGTACGTGTTAGGGTACAGGTTAGTGTGAGCGTACGGGTTAGGATTAGGGGACGGGTTAGGGTAAGGCTTCGGGGAAGGTTTAGTGTTAGTGTTAGGGTTAGGGTTAGGGGACTGGGATGGGGATGGTTTAGGGTACAGGTTAGTGTACGACAATGGTTAAGGGTGAGGGTACGTGTTCGGGTACGGGTTAGTGTTAGCGTACGGGTTAGGATTAGGGACGGGTTAGGGTAAGGCTTCGGGTAAGGGTTAGGTTTAGGGTTAGCGTTAGGTTTACGGGACGGGAACGGTTTAGTGTACAGGTTAGAGTAGGACAACGTTTTAGCGTGAGCGTATGTTGTAGGGTATGGGTTAGTGTTAGCGTACGGTTTAGGATTATTGGACGGGTTAGTGTAAGGCTTCGGGTAAGGGTTAGGGTTAGGTTTAGGTTTAGGGTTAGGGGACGGGGACGGTTAAGGGTACACGTTAGGGTATGACAACGGTTTAGGGTGTGCGTACGTGATAGTGTATGGGTTAGTGTTAGCGTACGGGTTAGGATTAGGGGACGGGTTAGGGTAAGGCTTCGGGTAAGTGTTAGGGTTAGTGTTAGGTTTAGGGGACGGGGACGGTTTAGGATACAGGTTAGGGTACCAAAACGGTTCAGGGTGAGCGTACTTGTTATGGTACGAGTTAGTGTTAGTGTACGGGTTAGTATTAGGGGACGGGTTAGAGTAAGGCTTCGGGTAAATGTTAGGGTTAGGGTTAGGGGATGGGGACGGTTTAGGGTACAGGTTAGGGTACGACAACAGTTTAAGTTGAGCGTACGTGTTAGGGTACCGGTTAGCGTTAACATACGGGTTACGGTAAGGCTTCGGGTAAAGGTTAGAGTTAGGGTTAGGGTACGGTGACGGTTTAGGGTACAGGTTAGGGTACGACAACGTTTTAGGGTGAGCGTACGTGTTAGGGTATGGTTTAGTGTTAGCGAACGTGTTAGGTTTAGGGGACGGTTTAGCATAAGGCTTCGGGTAAGGGTTAGGGTTAGGTTTAGGGTAAAGCGACGGTTTAAGGTACAGGTTAGGGTACGACAACGGTTTAGGTTGAGCGTATGTGTTAGGGTTCCGCTTAGTGTTAGCGTACGGGTTATGCTAAGACTTTGGGTAAGGGATAGGGTTAGGGTTAGGGGACGGGGACGGTTTAGGGTACAGGTTAGTGTACGACAATGGTGTAGGGTGAGCATAACTGTTAGGGTACGTGTTAGTGTTAGCGTACTGGTAGGAGTAGGGGTTGGATTATGGTAAGGCTTCGGGTAAGGGTTACAGTTAGCGTTAGGGTACGGGGACGTTTTAGGGTACAGGTTAGGGTACGACAACGGTTTAGGTTGAGTGTACGTGTTAGGGTACCGGTTAGTGTTAGCATATGGGTTATGGTAAGGCTTCGGGTAAGGGTTAGGTTTAGGGTTAGGGTTAGGATTAGGGCACGTTGAAAGTTTAGGGTACAGATTACGGTACTACAACGGCTTAGGGTGAGCGTACGTGTTAGGGTATGGGTTAGTGTTAGCGTACGGTTTAGGATTAGGGGACGGGTTAGGGTAAGGCTTCGGGTAAGGGTTAGGGTTAAGGTTAGGGGACGGTGACAGGGACGGTTTAGAGTACAGGTTAGGGTACGACAACTGTTTAGGGTGAGCGTGCGTGTTAGGGTACGGCTCAGTGTTAGCGTACGGGTTAGGATTAGGGGACGGGTTAAGGTAAGGCTTCGGGTAAGGGTTAGGGTTAGGGTTAGGGTTAGGGGACGGGGACGGTTTAGGGTACAGGTTGGTGTACGAGATCGGTTTAGGGTGATCATACGTGTTAGGGTATGGGTTAGTGTTAGCGTACGGATTAGGATTAGGGGACGGGTTAGTGTAAGGCTTCGGGTAAGGGTTAGGGTTAGGGTTAGGGTTAGGGGAAAGGGACAGTTTAGGGTACAGGTTAGCGTACGACAACGGTCTAGGGTGAGCGTACGTGTCAGAGTACGAGTTAGTGTTAGAGTAGGGGTTAGGATTAGGGTACGGGCTAGGGTAAGGCTTTGCGTAAGGGTTAGTGTTAGGGTTAGGGTTAGGGTTATGGTTAGGGGACGGGACGGTTTAGGGTACAGGTTAGAGTACGACAGTATTTTAGGGTGAGCTTACGTGTTAGGGTACATGTTAGTGTTAGCGTACGGGTTAGGATTAGGACATGGTTTAGGGTAAGGCTTCGGGTAAGGGTTAGGGTTAGGGTTAGGGTTAGGTTTAGGGGATGGGGACGGTTTAGTGTACAGGTTAGGGTACGACAATGTTTTAGGGTGAGCGTACGTGTTAGTTTACGGGTTAGTGTTAGCGTACGGGTTAGGTTTAGGGGACGGGTTAGGGTAAGGCTTCGGGTAAGTGTTAAGGATAGGGTTAGGATTAGGATTAGGGGAAGGGGACAGTTTAGGGTACAGGTTAGGGTACGACAACGGTTTAGTGTGAGCGTACGTTTTAGGGTACGGGTTAGTGTTAGCGTACGGTTTAGGATTATGTTACGGGTTAGTGTAAGGCTTCGGGTAAGGGTTAGGGTTAGGGTTAGGGTTAGGTTTAGGGTAAGGGTTAGGGGACAGGGACGATTTAGGGTACCAGTTAGGGTACGACAACCTTTTAGGGTGAGCGTACGTGTTAGGTTATGGGTTAGTGTTAGTGTATGGTTTAGGATTAGGGGACGGGTTAGGGTAACGCTTTGGGTAAGGGTTAGGTTTAGTGTTAGGGTTAGGGGACGGGGATGGGGACGGATTAGGGTACAGGTTAGGGTACGACGACGGTTTAGTGTGAGCGTAAGTGTTAGGGTATAGCTTAGAGTTAGCGTACGGGTTAGCATTAGGGGACGGGTTAGGGTAAGGCTTCGGGTAAGGGTTAGCCTTACGGTTAGGGTTAGGGTTAGGGTTAGGGGATGGGGACTGTTCAGGGTACAGGTTAGAGTACGACAACGGTTTAGGGTGAGCGTACGTGTTAGGGTAGGGGTTAGTGTTAGCGTACGGGTTAGGATTAGGGGACGCGTTAGGGTAAGGCTTCGGGTAATGGTTAGTGTTAGGGTTAGGTTTAGGGGATGGGGACGGGGACGGTTTAGGGTACACGTTAGGGTACGACAACGGTTTAGGGTGAGCGAACGTGTTAGGGTACGGGTTAGTGTTAGCGTACGGGTTAGGATTAGGGGACAGGTTAGGGTAAGACTTCGGGTAAGTGTTAGGATTATGGTTAGGGTTAGTGTTAGGGTTAGGATAGGTGACAGGAATGGTTTAGGGTAGAGGGTAGGGTACGACAATAGTTTAGGGTGAGCGTACGTGTTAGGGTAGGTGTTAGTGTTAGCGTACCGCTTAGGATTAGGCGACGGATTAGTGTAAGGCTTTGGGTAAGGGTTAGGGTTAGGGTACGGGGACAGTTTAGGGTACAGGTTAGGGTACGACAACGGTTTAGTGTGAACGTACATGTTAGGGTACGGGTTAGTGTTAGCGTACGGGTTAGGATTAGTGGATGTGTTAGTGTAAGGCTTCAGGTAATGGTTAGGTTTAGGGTTAGGGTTAGGGTTAGGGATAGGGGACGGGGACGGTGTAGGGTACAGGTTAGGGTACGACAACGGTTTAGGGTGAACATACGAGTTAGGGTACGGGTTAGTGTTAGCGTATGGGTTAGGTTTAGGGGACAGGTTAGGGTAAGACTTCGGGTAAGGGTTAGGGTTAGGGTTAGGGTTAGGGCACGGCCACGGTTTAGGGTACACATTAGGGTACTACAACCATTTAGGGTGAGCGTACGTGTTAGGGTACGGGTTAGTGTTAGCGTACGGTTTAGGATTAGGGGACGGGTTAGCGTAAGGCTTCAGGTAAGGGTTAGGGTTAAGGTTAGGGTTAGGGTTAGGGGACGGTTTTGGGTAAGGCTTCGGGTAAGGCTTAGGTTTAGGGTTAGGGTTAGGGATAAGGTTAGGGTTAGGGGACGGGGACCGTTTAGGGTACAGGTTAGGGTACGACAACGGTTTAGGGTGAGCGTATGAGTTAGGGTATGGGTTAGTGTTAGCGTACGGTTTAGGAATTGGGGGGAGTTAGGGTAAGGCTTCGGGTAAGGGTTAGGGTTAGGGTTAGGGTTAGGGGACCAGGACGGTTTAGGGTACAGGTTAGGGTTAGGGTTAGGGTTAGGGTTAGGGTTAGGGGACAGGGACGGTTTAGGGTACAGTTTAGGGTACCACAAAGGTTTAGGGTGAGCGTACATGTTAGGGTACGGGTTAGTGTTAGCGTACGGGTTAGTAGTAGGGGACGGGTTAGGGTAAGGCTTCAGGTAACGGTTAGTGTTAGGGTTACGTTTTGGGTTAGGGTTAGGGGACGGGGATGGTTTAGGGTACAGGTTAGTGTACGACAACGTTTTAGGGTGAGCGAACGTGTTAGGGTATGGGTTAGTTTTAGAGTACGGGTTAGGATTAGGTGACGGGTTGCTGTAAGGCTTCAGGTAAGGTTTAGTGTTAGGGTTAGGGTTAGGGGACGGGTCGGTTTAGGGTACAGGTTAGTGTACGACAAGAATTTAGGGTGAGCGTACGTGTTAGGGTACGGGTAAGTGTTAGCGTATTGGTTAGGATTAGGGGACGGGTTAGGGTAAGGCTTCGGGTAAGGGTTAGGGTTAGGGATAGGGGACGGGAATGGTTTAGGGTACAGTTTAGGGTACGACAAGGTTTTAGAGTGAGCGTACGTGTTAGGGTATGGGTTATTGTTTAGCGTATGGGTTAGGATCAGGGGACAGGTTAGGGTAAGGCTTCGGGTATGGGTTTGGGTTAGGGTTACGGTACGGGGATGGTTTAGGATACAGGTTAGTGTACAACAATGGTTTAGGGTGAGCGTACGTGTTAGGGTATAGGTTAGTGTTAGCGTACAGGTTAGGATTATGGGACGGGTTACGGTAAGTCTTCGGGTAAGGGTTAGGGTTAGGGTAGGGTTAGGCTTAGGATTAGGGGATGGGGACGGTTTAGGGTACAGGTGAGGATATGACAACGGTTTAGGGTGAGCGTACGTGTTAGAGTATGGGTTAGTGTTAACGTACAGGTTAGGATTAGAGGACGGGTTAGTGTAAGGCTTCAGGTAAAGGTTAGGGTTAGGGTTAGGGTTAGGGGATCGGGACGGTTTAGGGTACAAGTTAGGGTACAACAACGGTTTAGAGTGAGCGTACGTGTTAGGGTACGGGTTACTGTTAGCGTACGGTTTAGGATTAGGGAACGGGTTAGGTTAAGGCTTCAGGTAAGGGTTAGGTATAGGTTTAGGGTTAGGGTTAGGGAATGGGGACGGTTTAGGGTACAGGTTAGGGTACGACAATGGTTTAGGGTGTGCGTAAGTGTTAGGGTACGAGTTAGTGTTAGCGTACGGTTTAGGATTGGGGAAGTGTTAGGGTAAGACTTCGCGTAAGAGTTAGCGTTCGGTTTAGGGTTAGGGTTAGGGTTCGGTGACGGGGACGGTTTAGGGTACAGGTTAGGGTACAACAATGGTTTAGGGGGAGCGTACGTGTCAGGGCACGGGTTAGTGTTAGTGTACGAGTTAGGATTAGGGGACGGGTTAGGGTAAGGCTTCGGGTAAGGGTCAGTGTTAGGGTTAGGCTTAGGGTTAGTGTTAGGGGACAGGGACGGTTTATGGTACAGTTTAAGGTACGACAACGGTTTAGGGTGAGCGTACGTGTTAGGGCACGGGTTAGTGTTAGCGTACGGATTAGGATTATTGGACGGGTTAGGGTAAGGTTTCGGGTAAGTGTTAGGGTTAGGGTTAGGGGACCGGGGTGGTTTAGTGTACAGGTTAGGGTACGACAACGGTTTAGGGTTATCGTACGTGTTCGGGAACGGGTTAGAGGTAGCGTACGGGTTAGGTTTAGGGGACGGGTTAGGGTAAGGCTTCGGGTAAGGTTTAGGGTTAGGGTTAGGGTTACAGTTAGGGACGGGGACGGTTTAGGGTACAGGTTAATGTACGACAATGGTTTAGGGTGAGCGTACGTGTCAGGGTAAGGGTTAGTGTTAGCGTTCGGATTAGGATTAGGGAACTGGTTAGGTTAAGGCTTCGGGTAAGGGTTAGGGTTAGGGTTAGGGGACGGGGATGGTTTAGGGTACAGGTCAGGGTACGACAACGGCTTAGTTTGAGCGTACCTGTTAGGGTACATATTAGTGCTAGTGTACCGGTTAGGATTAGGGGACAGGTTAGAGTAAGGCTTCGGCTAAGTGTTAGGGTTAGGTTTAGGGGATGAGGACGGGGACGGTTTAGGGTAGAGGTTAGGGTACGACAACATTTTAGGGTGAGCGTACATGTTAGGGTATGGGTTAGTGTTAGCGTACGGTTTAGGATTATGGGACGGGTTAGTGTAAGGCTTTTGGTAAGTGTTAGGGTTAGGGTTAGGGTTAGGGGACGGGGACGGTTTAGGGTACAGGTTAGCGTACAACAACCGTTTAGGGTGAGCGTACGTGTTAGGGTATGGGTTAGTGTTAGCGTACGGGTTACGATTAGGGGACGGGTTAGGTTATGGCTTCGGGTAAGGGTTAGGGTTAGGGTTACGGTTCGGGTTAGGAGACAGGAGCGGTTTAGGGTACAGGTTAGGGTACGAAAACGGTTTAGGGTGAGCGTACGTGTTAGGGTATGGGATAGCGTTAGCGTAGGGGTTAGGATTAGGGGATGGGTTAGGGTAAGTGTTCGGGTAAGTGTTAAGGTTAGGGTTAGGGTTAGGGGACGGGTACAGATTAGGGTAGAGGTTTGGGTACGACAACGGTTCAGGGTGAGCTTACGTGTTAGTGTATGGGTTAGTGTTAGCGTACCGGTTAGGATTAGGGGACGAGTTAGGGTAAGGCAAGGCTTCGTGTAAGGGTTAGGGTTAGGGTTTGGGTTAGGGTTAGGAGACGGGGACGATTTAGGGTAGAGGTTAGGGTACGACAACTGTTTAGAGTGAGCGAACGTGATAGGGTACATGTTAGTGTTAGCGTACGGGTTAGGATTAGGGGACGGTTTAGGGTAAGGCTTCGGGTAAGGGTTAGGGTTAGGGTTAGGGTTAGGGGACGGGGATGGTTTAGGGTACAAGTTAGGGTACGACAATGGTTTAGGTTGAGCGTACGTGTTAGGGTACAAGTTAGTGTGAGCGTACGGGTTAGGATTAGGGGACGGGTTAGGGTAAGGCTTCGGGGAAGGTTTAGTGTTAGTGTTAGGGTTAGGGTTAGGGGACTGGGATGGGGATGGTTTAGGGTACAGGTTAGTGTACGACAATGGTTAAGGGTGAGGGTACGTGTTTGGGTACGGGTTAGTGTTAGCGTACGGGTTAGGATTAGGGACGGGTTAGGGTAAGGCTTCGGGTAAGGGTTAGGTTTAGGGTTAGCGTTAGGTTTACGGGACGGGAACGGTTTAGTGTACAGGTTAGGGTAGGACAACGTTTTAGCGTGAGCGTATGTTGTAGGGTATGGGTTAGTGTTAGCGTAGGGTTTAGGATTATTGGACGGGTTAGTGTAAGGCTTCGGGTAAGGGTTAGGGTTAGGTTTAGGTTTAGGGTTAGGGGACGGGGACGGTTAAGGGTACACGTTAGGGTATGACAACGGTTTAGGGTGTGCGTACGTGATAGTGTACGGGTTAGTGTTAGCGTACGGGTTAGGATTAGGGGACGGGTTAGGGTAAGGCTTCGGGTAAGTGTTAGGGTTAGGGTTAGGTTTAGGGGACGGGGACAGTTTAGGATACAGGTTAGGGTACCAAAACGGTTCAGGGTGAGCGTACGTGTTATGGTACGAGTTAGTGTTAGTGTACGGGTTAGTATTAGGGGACGGGTTAGAGTAAGGCTTCGGGTAAATGTTAGGGTTAGGGTTAGGGGATGGGGACGGTTTAGGGTACAGGTTAGGGTACGACAACAGTTTAAGTTGAGCGTACGTGTTAGGGTACCGGTTAGCGTTAACATACGGGTTACGGTAAGGCTTCGGGTAAAGGTTAGAGTTAGGGTTAGGGTACGGTGACGGTTTAGGGTACAGGTTAGGGTACGACAACGTTTTAGGGTGAGCGTACGTGTTAGGGTATGGTTTAGTGTTAGCGAACGTGTTAGGTTTAGGGGAAGGTTTAGCGTAAGGCTTCGGGTAAGGGTTAGGGTTAGGTTTAGGGTAAAGCGACGGTTTAAGGTACAGGTTAGGGTACGACAACGGTTTAGGTTGAGCGTATGTGTTAGGGTTCCGCTTAGTGTTAGCGTACGGGTTATGCTAAGACTTTGGGTAAGGGATAGGGTTAGGGTTAGGGGACGGGGACGGTTTAGGGTACAGGTTAGTGTACGACAATGGTGTAGGGTGAGCATAACTGTTAGGGTACGTGTTAGTGTTAGCGTACTGGTAGGAGTAGGGGATGGATTACGGTAAGGCTTCGGGTAAGGGTTACAGTTAGCGTTAGGGTACGGGGACGTTTTAGGGTACAGGTTAGGGTACGACAACGGTTTAGGTTGAGTGTACGTGTTAGGGTACCGGTTAGTGTTAGCATATGGGTTATGGTAAGGCTTCGGGTAAGGGTTAGGTTTAGGGTTAGGGTTAGGATTAGGGCACGTTGAAAGTTTAGGGTACAGATTACGGTACTACAACGGCTTAGGGTGAGCGTACGTGTTAGGGTATGGGTTAGTGTTAGCGTACGGTTTAGGATTAGGGGACGGGTTAGGGTAAGGCTTCGGGTAAGGGTTAGGGTTAAGGTTAGGGGATGGTGACAGGGACGGTTTAGGGTACAGGTTAGGGTACGACAACTGTTTAGGGTGAGCGTGCGTGTTAGGGTATGGCTCAGTGTTAGCGTACAGGTTAGGATTAGGGGACGGGTTAAGGTAAGGCTTCGGGTAAGGGTTAGGGTTAGGGTTAGGGTTAGGGGACGGGGACGGTTTAGGGTACAGGTTGGTGTACGAGATCGGTTTAGGGTGATCATACGTGTTAGGGTATGGGTTAGTGTTAGCGTACGGATTAGGATTAGGGGACGGGTTAGTGTAAGGCTTCGGGTAAGGGTTAGGGTTAGGGTTAGGGTTAGGGGAAAGGGACGGTTTAGGGTACAGGTTAGCGTACGACAACGGTCTAGGGTGAGCGTACGTGTCAGAGTACGGGTTAGTGTTAGAGTAGGGGTTAGGATTAGGGTACGGGCTAGGGTAAGGCTTTGCGTAAGGGTTAGTGTTAGGGTTAGGGTTAGGGTTATGGTTAGGGGACGGGACGGTTTAGGGTACAGGTTAGAGTACGACAGTGTTTTAGGGTGAGCTTACGTGTTAGGGTACATGTTAGTGTTAGCGTACGGGTTAGGATTAGGACATGGTTTAGGGTAAGGCTTCGGGTAAGGGTTAGGGTTAGGGTTAGGGTTAGGTTTAGGGGATGGGGACGGTTTAGTGTACAGGTTAGGGTACGACAATGTTTTAGGATGAGCGTACGTGTTAGTTTACGGGTTAGTGTTAGCGTACGGGTTAGGTTTAGGGGACGGGTTAGGGTAAGGCTTCGGGTAAGTGTTAAGGATAGGGTTAGGATTAGGATTAGGGGAAGGGGACAGTTTAGGGTACAGGTTAGGGTACGACAACGGTTTAGTGTGAGCGTACGTTTTAGGGTACGGGTTAGTGTTAGCGTACGGTTTAGGATTATGTTACGGGTTAGTGTAAGGCTTCGGGTAAGGGTTAGGGTTAGGGTTAGGGTTAGGTTTAGGGTAAGGGTTAGGGGACAGGGACGATTTAGGGTACCAGTTAGGGTACGACAACCTTTTAGGGTGAGCGTACGTGTTAGGTTATGGGTTAGTGTTAGTGTATGGTTTAGGATTAGGGGACGGGTTAGGGTAACGCTTTGGGTAAGGGTTAGGTTTAGTGTTAGGGTTAGGGGACGGGGATGGGGACGGATTAGGGTACAGGTTAGGGTACGACGACGGTTTAGTGTGAGCGTAAGTGTTAGGGTATAGCTTAGAGTTAGCGTACGGGTTAGCATTAGGGGACGGGTTAGGGTAAGGCTTCGGGTAAGGGTTAGCCTTACGGTTAGGGTTAGGGTTAGGGTTAGGGGATGGGGACTGTTCAGGGTACAGGTTAGAGTACGACAACGGTTTAGGGTGAGCGTACGTGTTAGGGTAGGGGTTAGTGTTAGCGTACGGGTTAGGATTAGGGGACGCGTTAGGGTAAGGCTTCGGGTAATGGTTAGTGTTAGGGTTAGGTTTAGGGGATGGGGACGGGGACGGTTTAGGGTACACGTTAGGGTACGACAACGGTTTAGGGTGAGCGAACGTGTTAGGGTACGGGTTAGTGTTAGCGTACGGGTTAGGATTAGGGGACAGGTTAGGGTAAGACTTCGGGTAAGTGTTAGGATTATGGTTAGGGTTAGTGTTAGGGTTAGGATAGGGGACAGGAATGGTTTAGGGTAGAGGGTAGGGTACGACAATAGTTTAGGGTGAGCGTACGTGTTAGGGTAGGTGTTAGTGTTAGCGTACCGCTTAGGATTAGGGGACGTGTTAGGGTAAGGCTTCGGGTAAGAATTAGGGTTATGGTTAGGGGACGGGGACGGATTAGGGTACAGGTTAGGGTACGACAACGGTTTAGGGTGAGCGTACATGTTAGGGTACGTGTTAGTGTTAGCGTACGGGTCAGGATTATGGGACGGGTTAGGGTAAGGCTTTGGGTAAGGGTTAGTTTTAGGGTTAGGGTTATGGTTAGTGTTACGGGAGGGGGACGGTTTGGGATACAGGTTAGCGTACGACCACGGATCAGGGTGAGCGTACATGTTAGGGTATGGGTTAGTGTTAGCGTATGGGTTAGGAATAGGGGACGGGTCATGGTAAGGCTTCGGATAAGGGTTAGGGTTAGGGTTAGCGTTAGGGTTAGGGGACAGGGACTGTTTAGGTTACAGGTTAGGGTACGACAACGGTTTAGCGTGAGCATACATGTTAGGGTATATTTGAGTGTTAGCGTACGGGTCAGGATTAGGGGACGGGTTTGTTTAAGGCTTCAGGTAAGTGTTACGGTTAGGGTTAGGGTTAGAGTTAGGGTTAGGGGACGGGGACGGTTTAGGGTACAGGTTAGGGTACGACAACGGTTTAGGGTGAACGTACGTGTTAGGGTACGGGTTAGGGTTAGTGTATGGGTTAGGATTAGGGGACGGGTTAGGGTAAGCCTTCATTTCAGTGTTAGTATTAGGGTTAGGGTTAGGGTTAGGGTTAGTGTTAGGGTTAGGGTACGGGAATGGTTTAGGGTACAGGTTAGTGTACAACAATGGTTTAGGCTGAGCGTACATATTAGGGTACAGGTTACTTTTAGCGTACGGGTTAGGATTAGGGGACGGGTTAGGGTAAGGATTCGGGTAAGGTTTAGGGTTAGGGTTAGGGTTAGGGTTAGGGTTAGGGGACGGGGTTGGTTTAGGGTACAGGTTAGTGTACGAAAATGGTTTAGGCTGAGCGTACATATTAGGGTACGGGTTAGTGTTAGCGTACGGGTTAGGATTAGGGGACGTGTTAGGGTAAGGCTTCGAGTAAGGGTTAGGGTTAGGGTTAGGGTTAGGGTTAGGGGACGGTTTAGGGTACAGTTTAGGGTACGACAACGGTTTATGGTGAGCGTAGGTTTTAGGGTATGTGTTAGTGTTAACGTACGGGTTAGGATTAAGGAACGGGTTAGGGTAAGGCTTCAGTTAAGGGTTAAGTTTAGGTTTAGGGTTAAGGTTAAGGTTAGGGTACGGGGACGGTTTAGGTGACAGGTTAGGGTACGACAACGGTTTAGCGTGAGCGTACATGTTAGCGTACGGGTCAGGATTAGGGGACCGTTTTGGTTAAGGGTTCGGGTAAGTGTTAGGCTTAGGGTTAGGGGACGGTTAAGGGTACAGGTTAGGGTACGACAAAGGTTTAGGGTAAGCGTATGTGTTAGGGTACGGGTTATTGTCAGCTTACGGGTCAGGATTAGGGGACGGGTTAGGGTAAGGCTTCGGATAAGGGTAAGGGTTAGGGTTAGGGTTAGGATTAGGGTTAGGGTACGGGGATGGTTTATGGTACAGTTTAGTGTACGACAATGGTTTAGGGTGAACGTACGTGTTAGGGTAGGTGTTAGTGTTAGCGTACGGGTTAGGATTATGTGACAGATTAATGTAAGGTTTCGGGTAAGGGTTAGGGTTAGGGCTAGGGTTAGGGTTAGGGGACGGTGATGGTTTAGCATAAAGGGTAGGGTACGAAAACGGTTTAGGGTGAGCGTACGTGTTAGGGTACAGGTTAGTGTTAGCGTACGGGTTACTATTAGGGGACGGTTTAGGGTAAGGCTTCGGGTAAGGTTTAGGGTTAGGGTTAGGACTAGGGTTTGGGTTAGGTGATGGGGAAGGTTTAGGGTACAGGTTAGGGTACGACAACTGTTTAGGGTGAGCGTACGTGTTAGGGTACGGGTTAGGGTTAGTGTACGGGTTAGGATTAGGGGACGGATTAGGGTAAGCCTTCGTTTAAGGGTTAGGGTTAGGGTTAGGGTTAGGGTTAGGGGACGGGGATGGTTTAGGCTACAGATTAGGGTACGCCAACAGTTTAGGGTGAGCGTACGTGTTAGGGTATGGGTTAGTGTTATCGTACTGGTTAGGATTAGGGGACGGGTTAGGGTAAGCCTTCGTTTAAGGGTTAGGGTTAGGGTTAAGGTTAGGGGATGGGGATGATTTAGGGTACAGGTCTGTGCACAACAATGGTTTAGGATGAGCGTACGCATTAGGGTACAAGTTAGTGTTAGCATACGTGTTAACATTAGGGGACGGTTTATGGTAAGGCTTCGGGTAAGGTTTACGGTTAGGGTTAGGGTTAGGGTTAGGGTACGGGGACGGTTTAGGGTACTGGGTAGGGTACGAAAATTGTTGAGGGTTAGCGTACCTGTTAGGGTATGGGTTAGTGTTAGCGTACAGGTTAGGATTAGGGGACGGGTTAGGGTAAGGCTTCGGGTAAGGGTTAGGGTTAAGGTTGGGTTAGGGTTAGGGTTAGGGGACGGGGACGGTTTAGGGTACAGGTTAGGGTACGACAACGTTTTCAGGTGAGCGTACATGTTAGGGTACGGATTAGTTTTAGCGTACGGGTTAGGATTGGGGACGGGTTAGGGTAAGGTTTCGGGTAAATGTTAGGGTTAGGGTTAGGGTTCGTGTTAAGTTTAGGGTTAGGGGACGGGGACCGTTTAGGGTACAGCTTAGCGTACGACAACAGTTTAGGGTGAGCGTACGTGTTACGTTACGAGTTAGTGTTAGCGTACGATTTAGGATTAGGGGACGGGTTAGGGTAAGGCTTCGGGTAAGGGTTAGGTTTAGGGTTAGGGTTAGGGGACGGAGACGGTTTAGGGTACAGGTTAGTGTACGACAAGGTTTTAGGGTGAGCTTACGTGTTAGGATACGGGTTAGGGTTAGCGTACGGGTTAGGATTAGGGGACGGGTTAGGGTAGTGCTTCGGGTAAGTGTTAGGGTTAGGGTTAGGGTTAGGGGACGGGGACGGTTTAGGGTACAGGTTAGGGTACGACAACGGTTTAGTGTGAACGTACGTTTTAGGGTATGGGTTAAAGTTAGAGTACGGGTTAGGATTAAGGGAAGGGATAGAGTAAGGCTTCGGGTTAGGATTAGGGTTAGTGTTAGGGTTAGGGGACTGGGACACGGATGTTTTAGGGTACAGGTTAGGGTACAACAACGGTTTAGGTTGAGCGTACGTGTTAGGGTACGGGTTAGTGTTAACGTACGGGTTAGGATTAAGGGACGGGTTAGGGTAAGGTTTCGGGTAAGGGTTAGTGTTAGGGTTAGGGTTAGGGTTAGGGTTACGGGATGGGGACAGTTTAGGGTACAGGTTAGGGTACGACCACGGTTTAGGGTGAGAGTACATGTTAGTGTACGGGTTAGTGTTAGCGTACGGGTTAGGATTAGGGGACGGGTTAGGGTAAGGCTTCTGGTAAGGGTTAGGGTAAGGGTTACGGTTAGGGTTAGGGGACGGGGACGGTTTAGGGTACAGGTTAGGGTACGACAACGGTTTAGGGTGAACGTACGTGTTAGGGTACGGGTTAGTGTTAGCGTACGGGTTAGGATTATGGGTCAGGTTAGGGTAAGGCTTCGGGTAAGGGTTGGGGTTAGGGTTAGGGTTATTGTTAGGGGACCGGGATGGTTTAGGGTAGAGTTTAGGGTACGACAACGGTTTAGGGTGAGCGTACCTGTTAGGTACTGGTTAGTGTTAGCGTAAGTGTTAGGATTACTGGACGGGTTAGGGTAAGGCTTCGGGTAAGGGTTAGGTTTAGGGTTAGGGTTAGGGTTAGGGGACTGGGACAGGGATGGTTTAGGGTAAAGTTTACGGTACGACAATGGATTAGGGTGAGCCTACGTGTTAGGGTACGGGTTAGTGTTAGGGTACGGGTTAGGATTAGGGGACGGGTTAGGGTAAAGCTTCGGGTAAGGGTTAGGATTACAGTTAAGGGACGGGGACGGTTTAGGGTACAGGTTAGGGTATAACAACGTTTTAGTGTCAGCGTATGTGTTAGGGTATGGGTTAGTGTGAGCGTACGGGTTAGGATTAGGGGACGGGTTAGGGTAAGGCTTCGGGGAAGGTTTAGTGTTAGTGTTAGGGTTAGGGTTAGGGGACTGGGATGGAGATGGTTTAGGGTACAGGTTAGTGTACGACAATGGTTAAGGGTGAGGGTACGTGTTCGGGTATGGGTTAGTGTTAGCGTACGGGTTAGGATTAGGGGACGGGTTAGGGTAAGGCTTCGGGTAAGGGTTAGGTTTAGGGTTAGCGTTAGGTTTACGGGACGGGAACGGTTTAGTGTACAGGTTAGGGTAGGACAACGTTTTAGCGTGAGCGTATGTTGTAGGTATGGGTTAGTGTTAGCGTACGGTTTAGGATTATTGGACGGGTTAGTGTAAGGCTTCGGGTAAGGGTTAGGGTTAGGTTTAGGTTTAGGGTTAGGGGACGGGGACGGTTAAGGGTACACGTTAGGGTATGACAACGGTTTAGGGTGTGCGTACGTGATAGTGTACGGGTTAGTGTTAGCGTACGGGTTAGGATTAGGGGACGGGTTAGGGTAAGGCTTCGGGTAAGTGTTAGGGTTAGGGTTAGGGTTAGGGGACGGGGACCGTTTAGGATACAGGTTAGGGTACAAAAACGGTTCAGGGTGAGCGTACGTGTTATGGTACGAGTTAGTGTTAGTGTACGGGTTAGTATTAGGGGACGGGTTAGAGTAAGGCTTCGGGTAAATGTTAGGGTTAGGGTTAGGGGATGGGGACGGTTTAGGGTACAGGTTAGGGTACGACAACAGTTTAAGTTGAGCGTATGTGTTAGGGTACCGGTTAGCGTTAGCATACGGGTTACGGTAAGGCTTCGGGTAAAGGTTAGGGTTAGGGTTAGGGTACGGTGACGGTTTAGGGTACAGGTTAGGGTACGACAACGTTTTAGGGTGAGCGTACGTGTTAGGGTATGGTTTAGTGTTAGCGAACGTGTTAGGTTTAGGGGACGGTTTAGCGTAAGGCTTCGGGTAAGGGTTAGGGTTAGGTTTAGGGTAAAGCGACGGTTTAAGGTACAGGTTAGGGTACGACAACGGTTTAGGTTGAGCGTATGTGTTAGGGTTCCGCTTAGTGTTAGCGTACGGGTTATGCTAAGACTTCGGGTAAGGGATAGGGTTAGGGTTAGGGGACGGGGACGGTTTAGGGTACAGGTTAGTGTACGACAATGGTGTAGGGTGAGCATAACTGTTAGGGTACGTGTTAGTGTTAGCGTACTGGTAGGAGTAGGGGATGGATTACGGTAAGGCTTCGGGTAAGGGTTACAGTTAGGGTTAGGGTACGGGGACGGTTTAGGGTACAGGTTAGGGTACGACAACGGTTTAGGTTGAGCGTACGTGTTAGGGTACCGGTTAGTGTTAGCATATGGGTTATGGTAAGGCTTCGGGTAAGGGTTAGGTTTAGGGTTAGGGTTAGGGTTAGGGTTAGGGCACGTTGAAAGTTTAGGGTACAGATTACGGTACTACAACGGCTTAGGGTGAGCGTACGTGTTAGGGTATGGGTTAGTGTTAGCGTACGGTTTAGGATTAGGGGACGGGTTAGGGTAAGGCTTTGGGTAAGGGTTAGGGTTAAGGTTAGGGGACGGTGACAGGGACTGTTTAGGGTACAGGTTAGGGTACGACAACTGTTTAGGGTGAGCGTGCGTGTTAGGGTACGGCTCAGTGTTAGCGTACGGGTTAGGATTAGGGGACAGGTTAAGGTAAGGCTTCGGGTAAGGGTTAGGGTTAGGGTTAGGGTTAGGGTTAGGGGACGGGGACGGTTTAGGGTACAGGTTGGTGTACGAGATCGGTTCAGGGTGATCGTACGTGTTAGGGTATGGGTTAGTGTTAGCGTACGGATTAGGATTAGGGGACGGGTTAGTGTAAGGCTTCGGGTAAGGGTTAGGGTTAGGCTTAGGGTTAGGGGAAAGGGACGGTTTAGGGTACAGGTTAGCGTACGACAACGGTCTAGGGTGAGCGTACGTGTCAGAGTACGGGTTAGTGTTAGAGTAGGGGTTAGGATTAGGGTACGGGCTAGGGTAAGGCTTTGCGTAAGGGTTAGTGTTAGGGTTAGGGTTAGGGTTATGGTTAGGGGACGGGACGGTTTAGGGTACAGGTTAGAGTACGACAGTATTTTAGTGTGAGCGTACGTGTTAGGGTACGGGTTAGTGTTAGCGTACGGTTTAGGATTATGTTACGGGTTAGTGTAAGGCTTCGGGTAAGGGTTAGGGTTAGGGTTAGGGTTAGGTTTAGGGTAAGGGTTAGGGGACAGGGACGATTTAGGGTACCAGTTAGGGTACGACAACCTTTTAGGGTGAGCGTACGTGTTAGGTTATGGGTTAGTGTTAGTGTATGGTTTAGGATTAGGGGACGGGTTAGGGTAACGCTTTGGGTAAGGGTTAGGTTTAGTGTTAGGGTTAGGGGACGGGGATGGGGACGGTTTAGGGTACAGGTTAGGGTACGACGACAGTTTAGTGTGAGCGTAAGTGTTAGGGTATAGCTTAGAGTTAGCGTACGGGTTAGCATTAGGGGACGGGTTAGGGTAAGGCTTTGGGTAAGGGTTAGCCTTACGGTTAGGGTTAGGGTTAGGGTTAGGGGATGGGGACTGTTCAGGGTACAGGTTAGAGTACGACAACGGTTTAGGGTGAGCGTACGTGTTAGGGTAGGGGTTAGTGTTAGCGTACGGGTTAGGATTAGGGGACGCGTTAGGGCAAGGCTTCTGGTAATGGTTAGGGTTAGGGTTAGGGTTAGGGGATGGGGACGGGGACGGTTTAGGGTACACGTTAGGGTACGACAACGGTTTAGGGTGAGCGAACGTGTTAGGGTACGGGTTCGTGTTAGCGTACGGGTTAGGATTAGGGGACGGGTTAGCGTAAGGCTTCAGGTAAGGGTTAGGGTTAAGGTTAGGGTTAGGGTTAGGGGACGGTGACGGGGACGGTTTAGGGTACAGGTTAGGGTATGACAACGGTTTAGGGTGAGCGTACGTGTTAAGGTATGGGTTAGTGTTAGCGTACGGGTTAGGGTTAGGGGACGGGTTAGGGTAAGGCTTCGGGTAAGGGTTAGGGTTAGGGTTAGGATTAGGGTTAGGGGACGGGGACGGGGACGGTTTAGGGTACAGGTTAGGGTACGACAAAGGTTTAGTATGAGCGTACGTTTTAGGGTACGGTTTAGCGTTAGCGTACGTGTTAGGATTAGGTGACAGGTTAGTGTAAGGATTCGGGTAAGGGTTTGGGTTAGGTTTAGGGTTAGGGTTAGGGGATGGGGTCGGTTTAGGGTACAGGTTAGTGTACGTCAACGGTTTAGGGTGAGCGTACGTGTTAGGGTACGTGTTAGTGTTACCGTTCAGGATAAGATTATGGGACGGGTTAGGGTAAGGCTTCGGGTAAGAGTTAGGGTAGGGTTAGGGTTAGGGTTAGGGTTAGGGGACGGGGACTGTTTAGGGTACAGTTTAGGGTATGACAAAGGTTTAGGGTGAGTGTACGTGTTAGGGTACGGGTTAGTGTTAGCGTACGGGTTAGGATTAGGTGATGGGTTAGGGTAAGGGTTAGGTTTAGGGGTAGGGTTACGGTTAGGTGACGGGGACGGTTTAGGTTACAGGTTAGGGTACGGCAACTGTTTAGTGTGAGCGTACGTCTTAGGGTATGTGTTAGTGTTAGCGTATGGGTTAGTATTAGGGGACGGGTTAGGGTAAGGCCTCAGGTAAGCGTTAGGGTTAGGGGACGGGGACGGTTTAGGGTATAGGTTATGGTACAACAACGGATTAGGGTGAGCATACGTGTTAGGGTACGGGTTAGTGTTAGTGTTCGGGATAGGATTAGGGGACGGGTTAGGGTAAGGTTTCGGGTAAGGGTTAGGTTTAGGGTTATTGTTATGGTTAGGGTTATGGGATGGGGACGGTTTAGGGTACAGGGTAGAGTAAAACAAGGATTTAGGGTGAGCGTATGTATTAGGGAACGGGTTAGTGTTAGCGTACGGGTTAGGATTAGGGGACGGTTTTGGGTAAGGCTTCGGGTAAGGCTTAGGTTTAGGGTTAGGGTTAGGGATAAGGTTAGGGTTAGGGGACGGGGACCGTTTAGGGTACAGGTTAGGGTACGACAACGGTTTAGGGTGAGCGTATGAGTTAGGGTATGGGTTAGTGTTAGCGTACGGTTTAGGAATTGGGGGAGTTAGGGTAAGGCTTCGGGTAAGGGTTAGGGTTAGGGTTAGGGTTAGGGGACCGGGACGGTTTAGGGTACAGGTTAGGGTTAGGGTTAGGGTTAGGGTTAGGGTTAGGGTTAGGGGACAGGGACGGTTTAGGGTACAGTTTAGGGTACCACAAAGGTTTAGGGTGAGCGTACATGTTAGGGTACGGGTTAGTGTTAGCGTACGGGTTAGTAGTAGGGGACGGGCTAGGGTAAGGCTTCAGGTAACGGTTAGTGTTAGGGTTACGTTTTGGGTTAGGGTTAGGGGACGGGGATGGTTTAGGGTACAGGTTAGTGTATGACAACAGTTTAGGGTGAGCGTACGTGATAGCATATGAGTTAGGATTGGTGACGGGTTAGGGGAAGGCTTCGGGTGAGGGTTAGGGTTAGGGTTAGGGTAAGGGTTAGGGGACGGTTACGGTTTAGGGTACAAGTTAGGGTACGACAACGGTTTAGGGTAAGCGTACGTGTTAGGGCATGGGTTAGTGTTAGCGTACGGGTTAGGATTAGGGGATGGGTTAGGGTAAGGCTTCGGTTAAGGGTTAGGGTTAGGGTTAGGGTTAGGGTTCGGGTTAGGGGACGGGGACTGGGACGGTTTAGGGTACAGGTTAGGGTACGACAACGGTTTAGAGTTAGGGTACGTGTTAGGGCATGTGTTAGTGTTAGCGTACGGGTTAGGATTAGGAGACGGTTTAGGGTAAGGCTTCGGGTAAGGGTTCGGGTTACGGTTAGGGTTAGGGTTAGGGTTAGGGGACGGGGACGGTTTAGGGTACAGGTTAGGGTACGACAATGATTTAGGGTGAGCATACGTGTTAGGGTACGGGTTAGTGTTAGGGTACGGGTTAGGATTAGGGGCTGGTTTAGGGTAAGGCTTTGGGTAAGGCTTAGGGTTAGGGTTAGGGTTAGGGTTAGGTTTAGGGGGCGGTTTAGGTTACAGTTTACGGTACAACAACGGTTTAGGGTGAGCTTAGGTTTTAGCGTATGGGTTAGTGTTAGCGTACGGTTTAGGATTAAGCGAAGGGTTAGAGTAAGGCTTCGGATAAGGGTTAGGGTTAGGGTTAGGGTTAGGGGACGGGGACGGTTAAGGGTACAGGTTAGGGTACGACAAAGTTTTAGGGTGAGCGTACGTGTTAGGGTATGGGATAGTGTTAGCGTACGGGTTAGGATTAAGGGACAGATTAGGCTAAGGCTTCAGGTAAGGGTTAGGATTAGGTTTAGGGTTAGGTTTAGGGTTAGGGGACGGGGACGGTTTAGGTTACAGGTTAGAGTACGACAACGGTTTAGCGTGAGCTAAGGGTTAGGGTTAGGGTTAGTGTTAGGGTTAGGGTTAGGGGACGGTTTAGGGTACAGGTTAGGGTATGACAACGGTTTAGTGTGAGCGTACATGTTAGGGTATGGTTTAGTGTTAGCGTACAGGTCAGGATTAGGGGACGGGTTAGTTTAAGGCTTCGGGTAAGGGTTAGGCTTAGGGTTAGGGTTAGGGTTAGGGGACGGTTTAGGGTACAGGTTAGGGTACGACAAAGGTTTAGGGTGAGTGTATGTGTTAGGGTACGGGTTAGTGTTAGCTTACGGGTTAGGATTAGGGGACGGGTTAGGGTAAGGCTTCAGGTAAGGGTTAGGGTTAGGGTTAGGGTTAGGGTTAGGGTTAGGGGCCGGGAACGGTATAGGATACAGGTTAGTGTACGACAACGGTTTAGGGTGAGCGTACGTGTTAGGGTATGGGTTAGTGTTAGCGTACAGTTTAGGATTAGGGGACGGCTTAGGGTAAGGCTTCGGATAAGGGTTTGGGTTAGGGTTAGGGTTAGGGTTAGGAGCCGGGGAAGATTTAGGTTACAGGTTAGGGTACGTCAATGGTTTAGCGTGATCGTACGTGTTAGGGTATGGTTTAGTATTAGCGTACGGGTCAGGATTAGGGGACGGCTTAGGTTAAGGCTTCGGGTAAGGTTTAGTGTTAGGGTTAGGTTTAGGATTAGGGTTAGGGTACAGGGATGGTTTACGGTACAGTTTAGTGTATGACCACGGTTTAGGCTGAACGTACGTGTTAGGGTACGTGTTAGTGTTAGCGTACGGGTTAGGATTAGGGGACGGGTTAGGGTAAGGCTTCCGATAAGGGATAGGGTTAGGGTTAGGGGACGGGGATGGTTTAGGGTACAGTTTAGAGTATGACCACGTTTTAGGGTGAGCGTACGTGTTAGGGTATGGGTTACTGTTAGCGTACGGGTTAGGATTAGGGAACGGGTTAGGGAAAGGCTTCAGGTTAGGGTTAGGGTTAGGGTTAGGGTTTGGGTTAGGTTTAGGGGTCAATTTAGGGTACAGTTTAGGGTACGACAACTGTTTAGTGTGAGCGTACATTTTAGGGTATGTGTTAGTGTTAGCGTCTGGGTTAGGATTAGGGGACGGGTTAGGGTAAGGCTTCGGGTAAGCGTTAGGTTTAGGGTTAGGGTTAGAGTTAGGGGACAGGTACGGTATAGGGTACAGTTTAGGGCACGACAACGGTTTAGGGTGAGTGTACGTGGTAGGGTATGGGTTAGTGTTAGCGTACGGTTTAGGATTAGGGGACATATTAGTGTAAGGCTTCGGGTACGAGTTAGGTTTAGGGTTAGGGGACGGGAACGGTTTAGGGTACAGGTTAGGGTACGACAACGATTTAGCGTGACCGTACATGTTAAGGTATGTGTTAGTGTTAGCGTATGGGTTAGGATTAGGGGACGGATTAGGGTAAGGTTTCAGGTAAGTGTTAGTGTTAGGATTAGGGATAGGTTTAGTGTTAGGGGACGGGGATAGTTTGGGCTACAGGTTAGGGTACGACAATGGTTTAGGGTGAGCGTACATGTTAGGGTATGGGTTAGTGTTAGAGTACGGGTTAGGATTAAGGGACGGTTTAGGATAAGGCTTCGGGTAAGAGTTAGCATTAGGGTTAGGGTTAGGGTTAGGTTTAGGGTTAGGGTTAGGGGATGGGGATGGTTTAGGGTACAGGTTAGGGTACGACAACGGTTTAGTGTGAGCGTACGTGTTAGGGTACGGGTTAGTGTTAGCGTACGGGTTAGATTAGGGGACGGGTTAGGGGAAGGCTTCGGGTAAGGGTTAGGGTTAGGGTTAGTGTTAGGGTTAGGGTTAGGGGACGGTTTAGGGTACAGGTTAGGGTATGACAACGGTTTAGTGTGAGCGTACATGTTAGGGCATGGGTTAGTGTTAGCGTACGAGTTAGGATTAGGGGACAGGTTAGGGTAAGGCTTCGGGTAAGGGTTAGGGTTAGGGTTAGGGTTAAGGTTAGGGGTTGGAGACGGTATAGGGTACAGTTTAGGGTACGACAACGGTTTAGGGTGAGCGTACGTGTTAGGGTAGGTGTTAGTGTTAGCGTACGGTTTAGGATTAGGGGACGTGTTAGGGTAAGGCTTCGGGTAAGAATTAGGGTTATGGTTAGGGGACAGGGACGGATTAGGGTACAGGTTAGGGTACGACAACGGTTTAGGGTGAGCGTACATGTTAGGGTACGTGTTAGTGTTAGCGTACGGGTCAGGATTATGGGACGGGTTAGGGTAAGGCTTTGGGTAAGGGTTAGTTTTAGGGTTAGGGTTATGGTTAGTGTTACGGGAGGGGGACGGTTTGGGATACAGGTTAGCGTACGACCACGGTTCAGGGTGAGCGTACATGTTAGGGTACGGGTTAGTGTTAGCGTATGGGTTAGGAATAGGGGACGGGTCATGGTAAGGCTTCGGATAAGGGTTAGGGTTAGGGTTAGGGTTAGGGTTAGGGGACAGGGACTGTTTAGGTTACAGGTTAGGGTACGACAACGGTTTAGCGTGAGCATACATGTTAGGGTATATTTGAGTGTTAGCGTACGGGTCAGGATTAGGGGACGGGTTTGTTTAAGGCTTCAGGTAAGTGTTACGGTTAGGGTTAGGGTTAGAGTTAGGGTTAGGGGACGGGGACGGTTTAGGGTACAGGTTAGGGTACGACAACGGTTTAGGGTGAACGTACGTGTTAGGGTACGGGTTAGGGTTAGTGTATGGGTTAGGATTAGGGGACGGGTTAGGGTAAGCCTTCATTTCAGTGTTAGTATTAGGGTTAGGGTTAGGGTTAGGGTTAGTGTTAGGGTTAGGGTACGGGAATGGTTTAGGGTACAGGTTAGTGTACAACAATGGTTTAGGCTGAGCGTACATATTAGGGTACAGGTTACTTTTAGCGTACGGGTTAGGATTAGGGGACGGGTTAGGGTAAGGATTCGGGTAAGGTTTAGGGTTAGGGTTAGGGTTAGGGTTAGGGTTAGGGGACGGGGTTGGTTTAGGGTACAGGTTAGTGTACGAAAATGGTTTAGGCTGAGCGTACATATTAGGGTACGGGTTAGTGTTAGCGTACGGGTTAGGATTAGGGGACGGGTTAGGGTAAGGCTTCGAGTAAGGGTTAGGGTTAGGGTTAGGGTTAGGGGACGGTTTAGGGTACAGTTTAGGGTACGACAACGGTTTATGGTGAGCGTAGGTTTTAGGGTATGTGTTAGTGTTAACGTACGGGTTAGGATTAAGGAACGGGTTAGGGTAAGGCTTCGGTTAAGGGTTAAGTTTAGGTTTAGGGTTAAGGTTAAGGTTAGGGTACGGGGACGGTTTAGGTGACAGGTTAGGGTACGACAACAGTTTAGCGTGAGCGTACATGTTAGCGTACGGGTCAGGATTAGGGGACCGTTTTGGTTAAGGGTTTGGGTAAGTGTTAGGCTTAGGGTTAGGGGACGGTTAAGGGTACAGGTTAGGGTACGACAAAGGTTTAGGGTAAGCGTATGTGTTAGGGTACGGGTTATTGTCAGCTTACGGGTCAGGATTAGGGGACGGGTTAGGGTAAGGCTTCGGATAAGGGTAAGGGTTAGGGTTAGGGTTAGGATTAGGGTTAGGGTACGGGGATGGTTTATGGTACAGTTTAGTGTACGACAATGGTTTAGGGTGAACGTACGTGTTAGGGTAGGTGTTAGTGTTAGCGTACGGGTTAGGATTATGTGACAGATTAATGTAAGGTTTCGGGTAAGGGTTAGGGTTAGGGCTAGGGTTAGGGTTAGGGGACGGTGATGGTTTAGCATAAAGGGTAGGGTACGAAAACGGTTTAGGGTGAGCGTACGTGTTAGGGTACAGGTTAGTGTTAGCGTACGGGTTACTATTAGGGGACGGTTTAGGGTAAGGCTTCGGGTAAGGTTTAGGGTTAGGGTTAGGACTAGGGTTTGGGTTAGGTGATGGGGAAGGTTTAGGGTACAGGTTAGGGTACGACAACTGTTTAGGGTGAGCGTACGTGTTAGGGTACGGGTTAGGGTTAGTGTACGGGTTAGGATTAGGGGACGGATTAGGGTAAGCCTTCGTTTAAGGGTTAGGGTTAGGGTTAGGGTTAGGGTTAGGGGACGGGGATGGTTTAGGCTACAGATTAGGGTACGCCAACAGTTTAGGGTGAGCGTACGTGTTAGGGTATGGGTTAGTGTTATCGTACTGGTTAGGATTAGGGGACGGGTTAGGGTAAGCCTTCGTTTAAGGGTTAGGGTTAGGGTTAAGGTTAGGGGATGGGGATGATTTAGGGTACAGGTCTGTGCACAACAATGGTTTAGGATGAGCGTACGCATTAGGGTACAAGTTAGTGTTAGCATACGTGTTAACATTAGGGGACGGTTTATGGTAAGGCTTCGGGTAAGGTTTACGGTTAGGGTTAGGGTTAGGGTTAGGGTACGGGGACGGTTTAGGGTACTGGTTAGGGTACGAAAATTGTTGAGGGTTAGCGTACCTGTTAGGGTATGGGTTAGTGTTAGCGTACAGGTTAGGATTAGGGGACGGGTTAGGGTAAGGCTTCGGGTAAGGGTTAGGGTTAAGGTTGGGTTAGGGTTAGGGTTAGGGGACGGGGACGGTTTAGGGTACAGGTTAGGGTACGACAACGGTTTAGTGTGAACGTACGTTTTAGGGTATGGGTTAAAGTTAGAGTACGGGTTAGGATTAAGGGAAGGGATAGAGTAAGGCTTCGGGTAAGGATTAGGGTTAGTGTTAGGGTTAGGGGACTGGGACACGGATGTTTTAGGGTACAGGTTAGGGTACAACAACGGTTTAGGTTGAGCGTACGTGTTAGGGTACGGGTTAGTGTTAACGTACGGGTTAGGATTAAGGGACGGGTTAGGGTAAGGTTTCGGGTAAGGGTTAGCGTTAGGGTTAGGGTTAGGGTTAGGGTTACGGGATGGGGACAGTTTAGGGTACAGGTTAGGGTACGACCACGGTTTAGGGTGAGAGTACATGTTAGTGTACAGGTTAGTGTTAGCGTACGGGTTAGGATTAGGGGACGGGTTAGGGTAAGGCTTCTGGTAAGGGTTAGGGTAAGGGTTACGGTTAGGGTTAGGGGACGGGGACAGTTTAGGGTACAGGTTAGGGTATGACAACGGTTTAGGGTGAACGTACGTGTTAGGGTACGGGTTAGTGTTAGCGTACGGGTTAGGGTTATGGGTCAGGTTAGGGTAAGGCTTCGGGTAAGGGTTGGGGTTAGGGTTAGGGTTATTGTTAGGGGACCGGGATGGTTTAGGGTAGAGTTTAGGGTACGACAACGGTTTAGGGTGAGCGTACCTGTTAGGTACTGGTTAGTGTTAGCGTAAGTGTTAGGATTACTGGACGGGTTAGGGTAAGGCTTCGGGTAAGGGTTAGGTTTAGGGTTAGGGTTAGGGTTAGGGGACTGGGACAGGGATGGTTTAGGGTAAAGTTTACGGTACGACAATGGATTAGGGTGAGCCTACGTGTTAGGGTACGGGTTAGTGTTAGGGTACGGGTTAGGATTAGGGGACGGGTTAGGGTAAAGCTTCGGGTAAGGGTTAGGATTACAGTTAAGGGACGGGGAGGGTTTAGGGTACAGGTTAGGGTATAACAACGTTTTAGTGTCAGCGTATGTGTTAGGGTACGGGTTAGTGTTAGCGTACGGGTTAGGATTAGGGGACGGGTTAGTGTAACGTTTCGGGTAAGTGTTAGGGTTAGGGGACGGGGACAGGGACGGTTTAGGGTACAGGTTAGGGTTCACCAACGGTTTAGGGTGAGCGTACATGTTAGGGTACGGGTTAGTGTTAGCGCACGGGTTAGGATTAGGGGACGGGTTAGTGTAAGGCTTCGGGTAAGGGTTAAGGGTAGGGTTAGGGTTAGGGTTAGGGGACGGGGATGGTTTAGGTTACCAGTTAGGGTACGACAACGGTTTAGGGTGAGCGTACGTTTTAGGGTATGGGTTAGTGTTAGCGTACGGGTTAGGATTAAAGGAAGGGTTAGAGTAAGGCTTCGGGTAAGGATTAGGGTTAGGGTTTGGGTTAGGGGACTGGGGCACGGATGGTTTAGGGTACAGGTTAGGGTACAAAAACGGTTTAGGGTGAGCGTACGTGTTAGGGTACGGGTTAGTGTTAGCGTACGGGTTAGGATTAGGGGACGGGTTAGGGTAAGGTTTCGGGTAAGGGTTATCGTTAGGGTTAGGGTTAGGTTTAGGGTTACTGGATGGGGACGGTTTAGGGTACAGCTTAGGGTACGACCACGGTTTAGGGTGAGAGTACATGTTAGGGTACAGGTTAGTGTTAGCGTACGTGTTACGATTAGAGGACGGTTTAGGGTAAGGCTTTGGGTAAGAGTTAGGGTTAGGGTTTGGGGATGGGGACGGTTTAGGGTACAGGTTAGGGTACGACAACGGTTTAAGATGAGCGTACGTGTTAGGATACGGGTTAGTGTTAGCGTATGATTAGGGGACGGATAAGGGTAAGGCTTCGGGTAAGGGTTAGGTTGAGACATAAGGCTGGACACTTCGGGCTGATGGCATTGGTGAGGTTCGATGAGCAAATGCAGACCCTTTGTAGTCATACTGCATGGTACCCATTCCATGGGTCCGAACTCTCCATGTTTAAGGGATTCTTCCTTCAGCTAAAACATGCATGGGAAACCCAGAGTACGTTCCACCGTGTCATTGGGAAACGTTTTCAAATGCATCTCAGTTTTCGTCCCCTGGTACTCGGGTTCACCATTCCAGACGCTTTACTAACACTCTCCCCACTTGGAGAGTCAGTGCCTTTAACCTCCTGTTTGGCACACTTTGCAATTTCTGCGCAACATGAACAGGAATTTGGAGATCCAATGAGAGACTAGCTGTAGGTGTCTGCACGGGCAAATGGAACACTTATTTCCCACCAGGAAGAGGAATTAACCAAAGGCTCAGCGTGCCCTGCCGGAAACAGATTAGGGCCTGAAGCAATCCTGCGGTTTTGCGGTCAGCTCACAAGAAAGCGACTTGAAGAAAAGAGCTCAAGGGCACTGTAATCCACAAACCTGCAGAGTTATGAATGATAGCTATCGTCCAAAATATATTCAAGTAAGTCTGTGTAGAGGGCTTTAAAGCGGTGCAGAATTTCAGGAAAACGATTTCAGGGGGTAGACTGGAATTGCACTTAAAGCATAGGAAAAGAGGCAGAATGTCGACAATGATGCACTTGGCCAAAAAGAGCATATGGGTTTTTTCCTGAATATATTCAGGAAAAAACGCATATGCACTTTTTGGCCAACCAAGCAAGCGTTTAAAGGAAAACTGCACTACAATGAAGTCTCACTGCCCCCCGGTCAAAAGGGCCATGTGAAAAAAGTGTAAAAGAAGGCATCATTGAAGACTAATACAGAATACCAAGTCCTGGTCGTTGGTAGAATAACCAGCAGGGTATAGGATTTAGGAACTACTGGAGGTATATCCTCGGTGGCTTCACTGACTCTAATGACATCCGTTACCTTGACTGCTGCAGCCCATGGGGCTGTCAAAGTCAGGCCAATCCCAGGATATGGAGCTCACCCAGGCAGGTACCCCACCCCCACCCCAGCCCACAGGGCCCTCGTGTTCAGGCCCCTCCCAGGATATGGTGTTCTCTGGGCAGGTCACCTGCAGCCCATGGGGCTCTCGTTGTCACGTCCCTCCCAGGATACAGAGCTACCCTTGCATGTTCCGTGGCAAGTCTGGGCAAACAGGAACCGTGCACATAGCGCACATTGCAAAGCACTCCCAGCTCACCTGTCGCTCAGGTCTGACACAGAGCACCTCAGAGCAGTACTTGAACTAACAAACAGCAGCTCCAAAAGGTCTGTGATCTTGGGGATCACTCTGTGCGGCCTCCCTCCACCTGGTCTTCCAGAGACTTCCACTGCACCCGGGGCACCATAACTCTGTCTCCACCCACCACCCTCCCCTCCTCTCCCTGACTCCTGGGTTCCTCTCATTAGGAGAGGGTTTTCTTGAAGTTGTCTCCCACTCATGGGCCAGATAAAATGATTAGAAAACAAGCCAGAACTACAGCCCCTTGTCTATCCTGACTCTCAAGAGCCCACACCTGTTCCTTGGACCTGGCCGATTCAGCAAGTTCCATTTTCGGCAACTGTGAGACCCTGAGGGGTGATGATTGGCTGACCTGGGCAGCCTGACCTTGCCAGCCAGACCTCCCCAGGTGTGCCTGGGTTGAGATCGATATAAACATGGCTCCAGGCAGCAAGAGCCCCTGCAGCTGTGCCTGACGCCATTTTCTCTGCCCTGTCAACAGTCTCGGGGCTGGGCTGGTGGGAGGGAGTGAGAGGCCACGGCTTTGTGGGTGGCCCAGTGTGAGTGGGGCTCTGCTGGACTTTCTGCAGCAGTTGCCAAGATGCCACCTGCTAAGGAAGAGGATGTGTCACCCATACCTGCCGCTGGAATTTCTTCCTGGGGAGAGGTGAGGAAGGAAGAAAGCAGTGGGGGCCAGGACAGGAGGGGTATCTCAGGCAGGGAAATGGAAAGCTTCCAGAAGAGCACCCAGGGCCACGACCATCCTGGATGGCCTGCAGGCATCAAGTCGGCCGGCATGCTGTTGCTCGTGTGGCTCCATGGCCCTTCCTCTAGGCTTTCAAGTCCTTGTACATATTCAGGTGTTTTACCTGGGAAGGGTGGGAACATTTCAGCAGCAGCTGGCCTGGGGCTCGGCCCACGTTTACTCACAGATGCCTCGGCATGGTCCCCCAGCTTTGCAATGAGGACGCTTGTTGCGTGGGGCCTGCTGGCTGAATGGGAGATGATTCCCCACCACTGACCAACTTCAGAATTGTTTACAACTGGAGCAAGTGACTTGATAGGGTTTTCCTCTGTGTAACTGGTGGGTTCTGTTTTTCTTTTTCTTTTTTTCGTTTTTGGTTCAAGGTAGATTTTATTCTTCTCCTCTGTATTTACAGATATATGCATGGAAATAATTTATTCATATAAATACATGTATGTGAAGGGAAGAATATTTTTTCTGTTTTACTTTTTTTAATTTTATTTTTTTTAATTTTGAATTTTATTTTATTTTTTATACAGCAGGTTCTTTTTCGTTATCTGTTTTATACATATAAATGTATACATGCCAATCCCAATCTCTCAACACCTCCCACCACCATCCCCCCAACAGCTTTCCCCCCTTGGTGTCCATACGTTCGTTGTCTACATCTGTTGCTCTATTTCTGCCTTGCAAAACGGTTCATCTGTACAATTTTTCTAGGTTCCACATATATGCATTAATATACAAGATTTGTTTTGTTTTTCTCTTTCTGACTTACTTCACTGTGTATGACAGTCTCTAGATTCATCAACGTCTCTACAGGTGACCCAATTTCATTCCTTTTTATGGCTTAGTAATATTCCATTTTATATATGTACCACATCTTTATGCATTCGTCTGTCTGTGGGCATTTAGGTTGCTTCCATTACCTGGATATTGTAAATAGTGATGCAATGAACATTGCGCTGAATGTTGTTTTTTAATTTATGGTTTTGTCTGGGTATATGACCAGTAGTGGGATTGCTGTATCATATGGTAATTCTATTCTTAGTTTTATAAGCAACTCCATAATGTTCTCCACAGTGACTGTATCAATTTACATTCCCAACAATACTGGAAGAGGGTTCCATATCTCCACACCCTTTCCAGCATTTGTTGTTTGTAGATTTTTCTGATGATGCCCATTCTAACCAGTGTGAGGTGATACACCATGGATGAGTCTATTTCGTTGAGCAAGGAGTAGGTCTTGTCTATTACATTTTTGGCTTATGGAAAGGTATCTGTGCTAATTTCAATCTCTGGTTTTATACAGCACCCCAACTCAACTTTCCCCTTAAGCAAGCATAAGTTTTTTATCTAAATGTGAGACTCTGTTCGGTTTTGTAATCCAGTTCATGTGGAGCCAAGTTTACACTCCCTCTATTAGTGATATCTTATGATAACTATCTTTCTCTGTGTGACATATTTCTCTTAGAATCATCGTGCTTAAATCCACTCAATTTGCTGCTACAGGCCTGATGACATTGATCTCATTGCTGAGTGATATTCCATTGTACATAAGTAGCACAACTTCTTTATCCATTTTTTTCTTTCTGGGATATTTAATGTGCACAGGACTAAAGGTTCTTGTAAACACAGCAGCCCTAAATTTTGTGTTGGCTGTGTCTTGTTGATTTTAATATTCCTAAGCTATAGGGCCATAAGTGGAAGTGACCTAGGCTCTGTAGCTTTGTTTTTTAGATGTTTCAGGATACATCATAAACATCTCCAGAGTGTCTGTTGGCAATTGACATCCCACCCATCAGCATAACAAGGCTCCCTGTTCTCCATGGCCTGTCCTGTGTTTCTTGTTTTTACACTTTTTTCAGATGGCCATTTTGACGAATGGGAAAAGAGACTTCATTGTAGTGCAGATTTCCATTGCTCGAGTGCTTGGTTGACAAAAAAGAGCGTATGCGTTTTTTCCTGAATGTATTCAGGAAAAAATGTATATGCACTTTTTGTCCAAGTGCATCACTGTCAAAGATCTGCTGCTTTTCATATGCTTTAAATGCAATTCAAATCTACCTCCTGAAATCTGATTCCTGCAATTCTGCCTCGTTTTCAAGTCCTCTTTGCAGCCTTACTTCAATATATTTTTGACAATAGCTGTCATTTATAACTCTGCAGGTTTGAGAATTACAGTACCCCTGATTTCCTTTCTTAACTCGCTTCCTTGTAAGCTGGCCACAAAACCGCAGGTTTGCTTCAGGCTGTAATCTGGTTCCGGCATGGCATGCTCAGCGTTTGGTTAATTCCTCTTCCTGGTGGGAAATGAGAGTTAAATGTGCCCGTCCAGACACCTGCCTCATTCCCAGCCCCTTGGTGATGTGTGTCCTCTGGTTCGAGACCACATGTGCTGGGTTCCTCACCTTTCAATGATGTGGCCCCAATGGTGTGAGGAAACACCTGCCTGGTTCCCATCCCCTTGGTGATGTGGGCCCTCTGGTGAGAGTCTGACACTGGCTGCGTTCCTCACCCTTCTGTGTGGTGGGCCCTCTGCTCTTAGGTAAATCCTGCCTGGCTTGCTCCCATTGCCTTGGAGACGTAGGCCCTCTGGTGGCAGTTGGAGCCTGCTGGGAGCCTCCTCTCCTCAGTGATGAGTGCCCTCTGGTGTCAGGTTCTAACTGCTGTGCTCCCCACGTTTTCTGATGTGAGCCCAGTGATGCCAGGACACTCCTGCCAGGTTCCCATCCCCATTGGGATGTGGGCCTTCTGCTCTGAGGTCCCAACGCCTGGGTTCCTTACAGTTTCATGGTGTTGGCTCTGTGATGTTAGTTCAATCAGGCCTAGATCCCATAGCCCCTGTGTTCTGGGCCGCCTGCTGCAAGGTTCCAAATGCTGGATTCCTCACCTTTTTTATTCTTTGTGCCCTGTGTTGTGAGGCTCCTCCTGCCTTCCTCACTCCCCCCATTGGTGATGTAGGTCCTGTGGTTTGAGGCTACATGTGCCGGTTTCCTCACCTTTTATTGATGTGGCCCCACTGGTGTGAGGACACTCCTGCCTGGTTCCCATCCCCTTGGTGATGTGGGCCCTCTGGTGAGAGTCTGATCCTGGCTGGATACCTCACACTTCTGGGAGGTGGGCTCTCTGCTGTGAGGTCACTCGTGCCTGGATGGCACACGTCGCCTTGGCCAAGTGGGCCCTCTGGTTGCAGTTGGAGCGGGATGGGAGCCTCCTCCCCTCGGTGATGAGGGCCCTCTGGCATCAGGCCCTAACTGCTGGGCTCCCCACATTTTCTGATGTGTGCCCACTGGTGCGATGACACTCCTGCCAGTTTCCCATCCCCATGGGGATGTGGGCCTTCTGCTCTGAGGTCCCAATGGCTGGGTTGCTCACAGTATCATGATGTGGGCCCTCTGCTGTGAGTTCACTGCGGCCTAGATCTCATAGACTGGGTGCCCTGGGCCGCCTGCTGGGAGCTTCCAATTACTGGATTCCTCACCTTTTTATTCTATGGGCCCTGTGTTGTAAGGCTACTCCTGCCTACCTCACTCCGAGTCCCTTGGAGATGTGGGTCCTCTGCTTTGAGGCCACATGTGTTGGGTTCCTCACCTTTCTATGATGTGGCCACATTGGTGTTAGGACACTCCTGCGTGGTTCCGATCCCCTTGGTGATGTGGGCCCTCTGGTGAGAGTCTTATCCTGGTTGGTTTCCTCACCCTTCTGTTAGGTAGGCCCTGTGCTGTGAGGTCACTCCTGCCTGACTGGCACACGTCACCTTGGCGACGTGGGCCCTCAATTGTGTGTTGGTGCCTGCTGGGAGTCTCCTTCCCTCGGTAATGAGGGCTCTCTGGCGTCAGGCCCTAACTCCTGGGCTCTCAAAATTTTCTGATGTGCGCCCTGTGGTGCGAGTACACTCCTGTCAGGTTCCCAAGCCCATGGGAATGTGGGCCTTCTGCTGTGAGGTCCCAACGTCTGGATTTCTCACAGTTTCATGATGAGGGCCCTCTGGTGTGAGTTCAATCACCCTGGATCCCATAGCCTCGCTACTCCAGGCCGCCTGCTGGGAGGTTCCAACTGCGGGATTCCTCACCTTTTTTATTCTATGGGCCCTCTGTTTTGAGGCTCCTCCTGCCTGCCTCATTCTCAGCCCCTTGTTTATGTGTGTCCTCTGATTAGAGGCCACGTGTGCTGGGTCCCTCACCTTTCGATGATGTGGCCCCACTGGTGTGAGGATACTTGTGCCTGGTTCCCATCCCCTTGGTGATATGAGCCCTCTGGTGAGAGTCTGATCCTGGCTGGGTTCCTCACCCTTCTGTGAGGTGGGCCCTCTGCTGTGAGGTAACTCCTGCCTGGCTTCCCATTGCCTTGGTGACATCGGCCCTCTGGTGGCAGTTGGAACCTACTGGGAGCCTCCTCCCCTCGGTGATGAGGGCCCTCTGGCGTGAGGGCATCACTGCTGGGCTCCCCATGTTATCTGATGTGAGTCCAGTGATAACAGGACACTCCTGTAAGTTTCCCATCCCCATGGGGATGTGGGCCTTCTGCTCTGTGGTTCCAACGTCTGGGTTGCTTACAGTTCCATGATATAGGCTCTCTGGTGTTAGTTCACTCAGGCCAGGATCCCATAGTCTCTGTGCTCTGGGCCGCCTGCTGCGAGGTTCCAACTGCTGGATACCTCACCTTTTTTATTCTTTGGGCCCTGTGTTGTGAGGCTCCTCCTGCCTGCCTCACTCCCAGCCCCTTGGTGATGTGGGTCCTGTGGTTTCAGGCCACATGTGCCGGTTTACTCACCTTTTAGTGATGTGGACCCACTGGTGTGAGGACACTCCTGCCTGGTTCCCATCCCCTTGGTGATGTGGGCCGTCTGCTGAGAGTCTGATCCTGACTGGTTTCGTCACACTTCTGGGAGGTGGGCCCTCTGCTGTGAGGTCACTCCTGCCTGGCTTGCTCCCGTTGCCTTGGTGACGTCGGCCCTCTGGTGGCAGTTGGAGCTTGCTGGGAGCCTCCTCCCCTCGGTGATGAGGGCCCTGTGGCGTCAGTCACTAACTGCTGGGTACCCATATTTTCTGATGTGTGCCCACTGATGTGATGGCACTCCTGCCAGTTTCCCATACCCATGTGGATGTGGGCCTTCTGCTCTGAGGTCCCAACGGCTGGGTTGCTCACAGTATAATGATGAGGGCTCTCTGGTGTGAGTTCATTCCGGCCTGGATCCCATAGCCTCGCTGCTCCTGGCCGCCTGCTGGGAGGATCCAACTGCGCGATTCCTCACCTTTTTTATTCTATGGGCCCTCTGTTTTGAGGCTCCTCCTGCCTGCCTCACTCCCAGTCCCTTGGTGATGTGTGTCCTCTGGTTTGAGGTCACATGTGCTGTGTTCCTCAACTTTGGATGATGTGGCCCCACTGGTGTGAGGACACTCCTGACTGGTTCCCAAACCCTTGGTGATGTGGGCCCTCTGGTGAGAGTCTGATCCTCGCTGGGTACCTCACCCTTCTGTGAGGTAGACCCTGTGATATGAGGTCTCTCCTGCCTGGCTGGCACACGTCGCCTTGATGACATGGGCCGTCTGTTGGCCTTTGGTGTGTGCTGGGAGCCTCCTCCCCTCATTAATGAGGGCCCTCTATAAAACGCATATGCCCTTCTTGGCCAAGTGCATCACTGTAGACGTTCTGCCACTTTTCCTATGCTTTAAAAGCAATTACTGTCTACATCATGAAATCGGTTTCCTGCAATTCTGCCCCACTTTCAGGTCTTCTTCGCTGCCTTACTTCAATATATTTTTGGACGATAGCTGTCATTTATAACTGGAGGTTTGTGAATGACAGTGCCCCTGAGTTCCTTTCTTAACTCGCTTCCTTGTAAGCTGGCCACAAAACCACAGGTTTGCTTCAGGCCATAATCAGGGTCCGGCACGGCACTCTGACCCTTTGGTTAATTCCTCTTCCTGGTGGGAAATTAGAGTTAAATGTGCCCGTCCAGACACCTGCCTCACTCCCAGCCCATTGGTGATGTGTGTCCTCTGGTTTGAGGCCACATGTGATGGGTTCCTCATCTTTTGATGATGTGGCCCCACTGGTGTGAGGACACTCCTGCCTGCTTCCCATCCCCTTGGTGATGTGGTCCCTCCGGCGAGAGTCTGATCCTGGTTGGGTTCCTCACACTTCTGTGAGGTGGGCCCTCTTCTCTGAGGTCACTCCTGCCTGGCTAGCACACCCCGCCTTGGCGACGTCGGACCTCTGGTGGCAGTTGGAGCCTGCTGGGAGCCTCCTCCCCTCGGTGATGAGGCCCTCTGGCATCAGGCCCTAACTGCTGGGTTCCCACATTTTCTGATACGTGCTAAGTGGTGCAAGGGCACTCCTGCCAGGTTCCCATCCCCATGGGCATGTGGGCCTTCTGCTCTAAGGTCCCAACACCTGTGTTGTTCACCGTTTCATGATGTTGGCTCTCTGGTGTTAGTTCACTCAGGCCTAGATCCCATAGATTCTGTGCTCTGAGCCGCCTGCTGGGAGGTTCCTACTGCTGAATTCCTTACCTTTTCTATTCTTTGGGTCCTGTGTTTTCATGCTCCTCCTTCCTGACTCACTCCCAGCCCCTTTGTGATGTAGGTCCTCTGGTTTGAGGCCACATGTGCCGGTTTCCTCACCTGTATTGATGTGGCCCCACTGGTGTGAGGACACTCCTGCCTGGTTCCCATCCACTTGGTGATGGGGGCCCTCTGGTGAGAGCCTGATCCTGGCTGGATTCCTCACCCTCCTGTGAGGTAGACCCTCTGCTGTGAGGTCACTCCTGCCTGGCTGGCACACGTCACCTTGGCGATGTGGGCCCTCAGTTGGGAGTTGGTGCCTGCTGGGAGTCTCCTCCTCTCGGTAATGAGGGACCTCTGGCGTCAGACCCTAACTCATGGGCTCCCAAAATTTTCTGATGTGCGCCCTGTCGTGCGAGTACACTCCTGCGAGGGTCCCATCCCCATGGGGATGTGGGCTTTCTGCTCTGAGGTCCCAACGGCTGGGTTGCTCACAGTGTCAGAATGTGGGCCCTCTGCTGTGAGTTCACTCCGGCATGGATCCCATAGCCTCGGTGCTCTGGGCCACCTGCTTGGAGCTTCCAACTGCGGGGTTCCTCACCTTTTTATTCTATGGGCCCTCTGTTGTGAGTCTCCTCCTGCATGCCTCACTCCCAGCCCTTTCGTGATGTGTGTCCCCTTATTTGAGGCCACATGTGCTGTGTTCCTCACCTTTGGCTGATGTGGCCCCACTGGTGTGAGGACACTCCTGCCTGGTTTCCATCCCCTTGGTGATGTGGGCCCTCTGGTTAGAGTCTGATCCTGGTTGGGTTCCTCACACTTCTGTGAGGTGGGCCCTCTGCTGTGAGGTAACTCCTGCCTGGCTTGCTCCCATTGCCTTGGTGACGTCGGCCCTCTGGTGGCATTTGGAGCCTGCTGGTAGCCTCCTCTCCTCGGTGATGAGGGCCCTCTGGCGTCAGGCCCTAACTGCTGGGTTCCCACATTTTCTGATACGTGTTAAGTTGTGCGAGGACACTCCTGCGAGGTTCCTATCCCCATGGGGATGTGGGTCTTCTTCTCTGAGGTTCCACCAGCTGGGTTGCTCACAGTTTCATGATGTGGGCCCTCTGCTGTGAGTTCACTGTGGCCTGGATCCCATAGACTCCGTGCTCTGGGCCACCTGCTGGGAGGTTCAAACTGCTGGGTTCCTCACATTTTTTATTCTGTGGGCCCTGTGTTGTTAGGCTACTCCTGCTTGCCTCACTCAGAGCACCTTGGAAATGTGGGTCCTCTGGTTTAGGCCACATGTGCTGGGTTCCTCACCTTTCTATAATGTGGCCACACTGGTGTGAGGACACTGCTGCCTTTTTCCGATCCCCTTGGTGATGTGGGCTCTCTGGTGAGAGTCTTATCCTGGCTGGTTTCCTCACCCTTCTGTGAGGTAGACCCTCTGCTGTGAGGTCACTCCTGCCTGGCTGGCACACATCACCTTGGCGACGTGGGCCCTCAGTTGGGAGTTGGTGCCTGCTGGGGGTCTCCACCCCTCGGTAATGAGGGCCCTCTGGCGTCAGACCCTAACTCCTGGGCTCCCAAAATTTTCTGATGTGCGCCCTGTGGTGCGACTACACTCCTGCCAGGTTCCCAACCCCATGGGAATGTGGGCCTTCTGCTCTGAGGTCCCAACGGTGGGTTGCTCAGTTTCATGATGAGGGTCCTCTGGTGTGAGTTCACTCCGCCCTGGATCCAATAGCCTCGCTGCTCCTGGCTGCCTGCGGGGAGGTTCCAACTGCGGGATTCCTCACCTTTTTTCTTCTATGGGCCCTCTGTTTTGAGACTCCTCCTGCCTGCCTGACTCCCAGCCCCTTGGTGATGTGTGTCCTCTGGTTTGAGGCTACGTGTGCTGGGTCCCTCACCTTTCGATTATGTGGCCCCACTGGTGTGAGGACACTCCTGTCTGGTTCCTATCCCCTTGGTGATGTGGGCCCTCTGGTGAGAGTCTGATCCTGGCTGGGTTCCTCACCCTTCTGTGAGGTGGACCCTCTGCTGTGAGGTCACTCCTGCCTGGCTGGCACACCCCACCTTGGCAACGTCGGCCCTCTTGTGGCAGTTGGAGCCTGCTGGGAGCTTCCTCTCCTCGGTGATGAGGGCCCTCTGGCGTCAGGCCCTAACTTCTGGGCTCCCAAAATTCTCTAATGTGCGCCCTGTGGTGCGAGTACACTCCTGCCAGGTTCCCAACCACATGGGAATGTGGGCCTTCTGCTCTGAGGTCCCAACGGCTGGGTTGCTCACAGTTTCATGATGAGGGCCCTCTGTTTTGTGTTCAGTCAGGCCTGGATCCCATAGCCTCGCTGCTCCTGGCCACCTGCTGGGAGGTTCCAACTGCGGGATTCCTCACATTTTTTATTCTATGGGCCCTCTGTTTTGAGGCTCCTCCTGCCTGCCTCACTCCCAGCCCCTTGGTGATGTGTGTCCTCTAGTTTGAGGCCACGTGTGCTGGGTCCATCACATTTCGGTGATGTGGCCCCACTGGTGTGAGGACACTCCTGCCTGGTTTCCATTCCCTTGGTGATGTGGGCCCTCTGGTGAGAGTCTGATCCTCTTTGGGTTCCTCACACTTTTGTGTGGTTGGCCCTCTGCTCTGAGGTCACTCCTGCCTGGCTGGCACACACCGCATTGGCGACGTCAGCCCTCTGGTAGCAGTTGGAGCTTGCTGGGAGCCTCCTCTCCTCAGTGATGAGGGCCCTCTGGCGTCTGGCCCTAACTGCTGGGCTCCCCACATTTTCTGATGTGTGCCCACTGGTGCGATGACACTCCTGCTTGGTTCCCTCCCCCATGGGGATGTGGGCCTTGTGCTCTGAGGTCACAACGGCTGGGTTGCTTACAGTATCACGATGAGGGCCCTCTGTTGTGAGTTCATCACTGCCTGGATCCCATAGCCTCGGTGATCTGGGCCGCCTGCTGGGATGTTCCAACGGCTGGATTCCTCACCTTTTTTATACAATGGGCCATGTGTTGAGAGGTTAATCCTGCCTGCCTCGCTCCGAGACCCATGGTGATGTGGGTCCTCTGGTTTGAGGCCACATGTGCTGGGTACCTCAACTTTCGATGATGTGGTCCAATGGTGTGATGACACTCCTGCCTGGTTCCCAGCCCCTTGCTGTTGTGGGCACTCTGGTGAGGGTCTGAGCCTTCCTGGGTTCCTTACCCTTCTGTGAGGTGGGCCCTCTGATGTGAGGTCACTCCTGCATGGCTGGCTCACGTCGCCTTGGCGACGTGGGTTTTCTGTTGGACACTGAAGCATACTGGGAGCCTCCTACCCTCTTTAATGAGGGACCTGGAAAAAACGCATATGCCCTTTTTGACCAAGTGTATCATTGTCGACATTCTGACTCTTTTCCTATACTTTCAGAGGATTTCCCGTCTACCTCCTGAAATCGTAGTCCTGGAATTCTGCCCCATGTTCAAATCCTCTTTGTAGCCTTACTTCAATATATTTTTGGATGATAGCTGTCATTTATAACTCTGCAGGTTTGTGAATTACAGTGCCCCTGAGCTCCTTTCTTCAACTCGCTTTCTTGTGAGCTGGCCGCAAAACCGCAGGATTGCTTCAGGCACTAATCTGGTTCCGGCACGGCATGCTGAGCCTTTGGCTAATTCCTCTTCCTGGTTGGTAATGAGCGTTAAATTTGCCCGTGCAGACACCTACAGCTAGTCTCTCATTGGTTCTCCCTATTCCTGTTCATCTTGCGCAGAAATTGCAAACTGTGCCAAACAGCAGGTTAAAGGCACTGACTCTCCAAGTGGGGAGAGTGTTAGTAAAGTGTCTGGAACGGTGAACCCGAGTACCATGGGTCGAAACCTGAGATGCATTTGAAAACGTTTCCCAATCACATGGTGACCATACTCTGGGTTTCCCATGCATGTTTTAGCTGAAGGAAGAATCCCTTAAACCTGGAGAGTTGGGACCCATGGAATGGGTACCATGCAGTATGACTTCAAAGGGTCTGCTTTTGATCACCGAACCTCAACAATGCTATCAGCCCGAAGTGTCCAGCCTTATGTCTCACCCAGCTCTGGGTGTAGATGTGGTAAATCCAGGTTGCATCACAAGACCTGAATGATTTATTTAAGAATTGCTCTCTATTTCACTGTCATTGTGTTTTGTTTTTGAAATTTATTTTGATAATGGGATTTATCGGATTTTCAATGCTGCGTTTAGGCCGCTGTACACACGCTTGATTTCCTTATGGAGACATATAAATCCATGGGTCTTAAGATTCTTACTTGTCAGGTATATTCCCAGGCGTTGAATATGGGGTGTTGAGTCCATTTCGTTGAGCAGGGAGTAGGTCTTTTCTATTAGATATTTGGCTTATGGAACGGTATCTGTGCTAATTTCAATCTCTGGTTTGATGCAGCACCCCAACTCACCTTTCCCCATAAGCAAGCATAAGTTGGTTTTCTAAATTTGAGACCCTGTTCTGTTTTGTAATTCAGTTCATGTGTAGCCAAGTTTACGTTCCGTGTATTAGTGATATCTTATGATGTTTCTTTTTCTGTGTGACTTATTTCTCGTAGAATCGTCGTACCTGAATCCACTCATTATGCCGCTACGGGCCTGATGACGTAGATCTCATTGCTGAGTGATATTCCATTGTATGTACGTACCACAACTTCTTTATCCATTTTTTGCTTTCTCAGATATTTAACTTGTACCGTAGACGAGATTCTTGTAAACAGAGCCGTCCCAAACTTTGGGGTGGCTGTGTGTTTTTGATTTTAATTTCCCTAAGCTATAGAACCATAAGTGGAAGTGCCATAGGCTGTGTTGCTTTTTTTCCTAAGTGTTTCAGGAAACACCATACACTTCTCCAGAGTGGCTGTTGGCAATTTACATCCCGCCCATCAGCATAACAAGGCTCCCTGTTCTCCATGACCTGTCCTGCCTTTCTGGATTTTACACTTTTTTCAGATGGCCCTTTTGACCGGGGGGCAGTGAGACTTCATTGTAGTGCAGATTTCCTTTACAGGCTTGCTTGGTTGGCCAAAAAGGGCGTATGCGTTTTTTCCTGAATATATTCAGGAAAAAACGAATACGCCCTTTTTGGCCAAGTGCATCATTGTGGACATTCTGCCTCTTTTCCTATGCTTTAAGTGCAATTCCAGTCTACCCCATGAAATCGTTTTCCTGAAATTCTGCCCCGCTTTCAAGTCCTCTTCGAAGACTTACTTCAATACATTTTTGGACGATAGCTGTCATTCTTAACTCTGCAGGTTTGTGAATTACAGTGCCCCTGAGCTCCTTTCTTCAACTCGCTTTCTTGTGAGCTGGCCGCAAACCGCAGGATTGCTTCAGGCCCTAATCTGCTTCCGGCAGGGCATGCTGAGCCTTTGGTTAATTCCTCTTCCTGGTGGGAAATGAGCGTTCCATTTGCCCGTGCAGACACCTACAGCTAATCTCTCATTGGTTCTCCCTATTCCTGTTCATCTTGCGCAGAAATTGCAAACTGTGCAAAACAGGAGGTTAAAGGCACTGACTCTCCAAGTGGGGAGAGTGTTAGTAAAGCGTCTGGAACGGTGAACCCGAGTACCAGGGGACGAAACCTGATATGCATTTGAAAACCTTTCCCAATAACACGGTGCACCATACTCTGGGTTTCCCATGCATGTTGTAGCTGAAGGAAGAATCCCTTAAACCTGTAGAGTTGGGACCCTTGGAATGCGTACCATGCAGTATGACTTCAAACGGTCTGCGTTTGCTCACCGAACCTCACCAATGCTATCAGCCCGAAGTGTCCAGCCTTATGTCTCACCCAGCTCTGGGTGTAGATGTGGTAAATCCAGGTTGCATCACAAGACCTGAATGAATTATTTAAGAATTGCTCTCTATTTCACTGTCATTGTGTTTGTTTTTGAAATTTATTTTGATAATGGGATTTATCGGATTTTCATTGCTGCGTTTAGGCCGCTGTACACACGCTTGATTTCCTTATGGAGACATATAAATCCATGGGTCGTAAGATTCTTACTTGTCAGGTATATTCCCAGGCGTTGAATATGGAGTGTTGAGTCCATTTCGTTGAGCAAGGAGTAGGTCTTGTCTGTTATATATTTGGCTTATGGAACGGTATCTGTGCTAATTTCAATCTCTGGTTTGATGCAGCACCCCAACTCACCTTTCCCCATAAGCAAGCATAAGTTGGTTTTCTAAATTTGAGACCCTGTTCTGTTTTGTAATTCAGTTCATGTGTAGCCAAGTTTACGTTCCGTGTATTAGTGATATCTTATGATGTTTCTTTTTCTGTGTGACTTTTTTCTCGTAGAATCGTCGTACCTGAATCCACTCATTATGCCGCTAAGGGCCTGATGACGTAGATCTCATTGCTGAGTGATATTCCATTGTATGTACGTACCACAACTTCTTTATCCATTTTTTGCTTTCTCAGATATTTAACTTGTACCGTAGACGAGATTTTTGTAAACAGAGCTGTCCCAAACTTTGGGATGGCTGTGTGTTTTTGATTTTAATTTCCCTAAGCTATAGGACCATAAGTGGAAGTGCCATAGGCTGTGTTGCTTTTTTTCCTAAGTGTTTCAGGAAACACCATACACTTCTCCAGAGTGGCTGTTGGCAATTTACATCCCGCCCATCAGCATAACAAGGCTCCCTGTTCTCCATGACCTGTCCTGCCTTTCTGGATTTTACACTTTTTTCACATGGCCCTTTAGACCAGGGGGCAGTGAGACTTCATTGTAGTGCAGATTTCCTTTACACGTTTGCTTGGTTGGCCAAAAAGTGCGTATGCGTTTTTTCCTGAATATATTCAGGAAAAAACGCATACGCCCTTTTTGGCCAAGGGCATCATTGTGGACATTCTGCCGCTTTTTCTATGCTTTAAGTGCAATTCCAGTTTACCCCATGAAATCGTTTTCCTGAAATTCTGCCCCGCTTTCAAGTCCTCATCGAAGACTTACTTCAATACATTTTTGGACGATAGCTGTCATTCATAACTCTGCAGGTTTGTGAATTACAGTGCCCCTGAGCTCCTTTCTTCAACTCGCTTTCTTGTGAGCTGGCCGCAAAACCGCAGGATTGCTTCAGGCCCTAATCTGGTTACAGCAGGGCACGCTGAGCCTTTGGTTAATTCCTCTTCCTGGTGGGAAATGAGCGTTCCATTTGCCCGTGCAGACACCTACAGCTAGTCTCTCATTTGTTCTCCGTATTCCTGTTCATCTTGTGCAGAAATTGCAAAATGTGCCAAACAGGAGGTTAAAGGCACTGACTCTCCAAGTGGGGAGAGTGTTAGTAAAGCGTCTGGAATGGTGAACATGAGTACTAGGGGTCGAAACCTGAGATGCATTTGAAAACGTTTCCCAATCACACGGTGGACCATACTCTGGGTTTCCCATGCATGTTTTAGCTGAAGGAAGAATCCCTTAAACCTGGAGAGTTGGGACCCATGGAATGGGAACCATGCAGTATGACTTCAAAGGGTCTGCGTTTGCTCACTGAACCTCACCAATGCTATCAGCCCGAAGTGTCCAGCCTTATGTCTCACCCAGCTCTGGGTGTAGATGTGGTAAATCCAGGTTGCATCACAAGCCCTGAATGAATTATTTAAGAATTGCTCTCTATTTCACTGTCATTGTGTTGTGTTTTTGAAATTTATTTTGATAATGGGATTTATAGGATTTTCACTACTGCGTTTAGGCCGCTGTACACACGCTTGATTTCCTTATGGAGACATATAAATCAATGGGTCTTAAGATTCTTACTTGTCAACTATATTCCCAGGCGTTGAATATGGGGTGTTGAGTCCATTTCGGTGAGCAAGGAGTAGGTCTTGTCTATTATATATTTGGCTTATGGAACGGTATCTGTGCTAATTTCAATCTCTGGTTATATGCAGCACCCCAACTCACCTTTCCCCATAAGCAAGCATAAGATTGTTTTCTAAATTTTAGACCCTGTTCTGTTTTGTAATTCAGTTCATGTGTAGCCAAGTTTACGTTCCGTGTATTAGTGATACCTTATGATGTTTCTTTTTCTGTGTGACTTATTTCTCGTAGAATCGTCGTACCTGAATCCACTCATTATGCCGCTATGGGCCTGATGACGTAGATTTCATTGCTGAGTGATATTCCATTGTACGTACGTACCACAACTTCTTTATCCATTTTTTGCTTTCTCGGATATTTAACTTGTACCGTAGACGAGGTTTTGTAAACAGAGCCGTCCCAAACTTTGGGGTGGCTGTGTGTTTTTGATTTTAATTTCCCTAAGCGATAGAACCCTAAGTTGAAGTGCCATAGGCTGTGTTGCTTTGTTTCCTACGTGTTTCAGGAAACACCATACACTTCTCCAGAGTGGCTGTTGGCAATTTATATCCCACCCATCAGCATAACAAGGCTCCCTGTTCTCCATGACCTATCCTGCCTTTCTGGATTTTACACTTTTATCAGATGGCCCTTTTGACCGGGGGACAGTGAGACTTCATTGTAGTGCAGATTTCCTTTACACGCTTGCTTGGTTGGCCAAAAAGAGCGTATGCATTTTTTCCTGAATATATTCAGGAAAAAACGCATACGCCCTTTGTGGCCAAGTTCATCATTGTGGACATTCTGCCTCTTTTCCTATGCTTTAAGTGCAATTCCAGTCTACCCCATGAAATCGTTTTCCTGAAATTCTGCCCCGCTTTCAAGTCCTCTTCGAAGACTTACTTCAATACATTTTTGGACGATAGCTGTCATTCATAACTCTGCAAGTTTGTGAATTACAGTGCCCCTGGGCTCCTTTCTTCAACTCGCTTTCTTGTGAGCTGGTCGCAAAACCGCAGGATTGCTTCAGGCCCTATTCTGGTTACAGCAGGGCACGCTGAGCCTTTGGTTAATTCCTCTTCCTGGTGGGAAATGAGCGTTCCATTTGCCCGTGCAGAAACCTTCAGCTGGTCTCTCATTAGTTGTCCATATTCCTGTTCATCTTGCGCAGAAATTGCAAACTGTGCCAAACAGCAGGTTAAAGGCACTGACTCTCCAAGTCGGGAGAATGTTAGTAAAGCGTCTGGAACGGTGCACCCGAGTACCAGAGGTCGATACCTGAGATGCATTTGAAAACGTTTCCCAGTCACACGGTGGACCATACTCTGGGTTTCCCATGCATGTTTTAGCTGAAGGAAGAATCCCTTAAACCTGGAGAGTTGGGACCCATGGAATGGGTACCATGCAGTATGACTTCAAAGGGTCTGCGTTTGCTCACTGAACCTCACCAATGCTATCAGCCCGAAGTGTCCAGCCTTATGTCTCACCCAGCTCTGGGTGTAGTTGTGGTAAATCCAGGTTGCATCACAAGCCCTGAATGTATTATTTAAGAATTGCTCTCTATTTCACTGTCATTGTGTTTTGTTTGTGAAATTTATTTTGATAATGGGATTTATCGGATTTTCACTGCTGCGTTTAGGCCACTGTACACACGCTTGATTTCCTTATGGAGACATATAAATCCATGGGTCGTAAGATTCTTACTTGTCAGGGATATTCCCAGGCATTGAATATGGCGTGTTGAGTCCATTTCGTTGAGCAAGGAGTAGGTCTTGTCTATTATATATTTGGCTTATGGAACGGTATCTGTGCTAATTTCAATCTCTGGTTTGATGCAGCACCCCAACTCACCTTTCCCCATAAGCAAGCATAAGTTGGTTTTCTAAATTTGAGACCCTGTTCTGTTTAGTAATTCAGTTCATGTGTAGCCAAGTTTACGTTCCGTGTATTAGTGATATCTTATGATGTTTCTTTTTCTGTGTGACTTATTTCTCGTAGAATCCTCGTACCTGAATCCACTCATTATGCCGCTACGGGCCTGATGACGTAGATCTCATTGCTGAGTGATATTCCATTGTACGTACATACCACAACTTCTTTATCCATTTTTTGCTTTCTCGAATATTTAACTTGCACCGTAGACGAGGTTCTTGTAAACAGAGCCGTCCCAAACTTAGGGGTGGCTGTGTGTTTTTGATTTTAATTTCCCTAAGCTATACGAACCTAAGTGGAAGTGCCATAGGCTGTGTTGCTTTGTTTCCTACGTGTTTTAGGAAACACCATACACTTCTCCAGAGTGGCTGTTGGCAATTTACATCCCACCCATCAGCATAACAAGGCTCCCTGTTCTCCATGGCCTGTGCTGCATTTCTGGATTTTACACTTTTTTCAGATGGCCCTTTTGACCGGGGGGCAGTGAGACTTCATTGTAGTGCAGATTTCTTTAACATGCTTGCTTGGTTGGCCAAAAAGGGTGTATGCGTTTTTTCCTGAATATATTTAGGAAAAAACGCATACGCCCTTTTTAGCCAAGTGCACCATTGTCGACGTTCTGCCTCTTTTCCTATGCTTTAAATGCAATTCCAGTCTACCCCCTGAAATCGTTTTCCTGCAATTCTGCCCCGCTTTCAAGTCCTCTTCGCAGCCTTCCTTCAATATATTTTTGGACGATAGCTGTCATTTATAACTCTGCAGGTTTGTGAATTACAGTGACCCTGAGCTCCTTTCTTCAAATCGCTTTCTTGTGAGCTGGCCGCAAACCCGCAGGATTGCTTCAGGCCCTAACCTGTTTCAGGCACGGCATGCTGAGCCTTTGGTTAATTCCTCTTCCTGGTGGGAAATGAGCATGAAATTTGCCCGTGCAGACACCTACAGCTAGTCTCTCATTGGTTCTCCCTATTCCTGTGCATCTTGCGCAGAAATTGCAAACTGTGCCAAACAGGAGGTTAAAGGCACTGACCCTCCAAGTGGGGAGAGTGTTAGTAAAGGGTCTGGAATTGTGAACCCGAGTAAAAGGGGACGAAAACTGAGATGCATTTGAAAACGTTTCCCGGTCACACGGTGCACCATACTGTGGGTTTCCCATGCATGCTTTAGCTGAAGGAAGAATCACTTAAACCTGGAGAGTTGGGACCCATGGAATGGGTACCATGCAGTATGACTTCAAATGGTCTGCATTTGCTCATCGAACCTCACCAATGCTATCACCCCGAACTGTCCAACCTTATGTCTCTCTCAGCTCTGGGTTTAGATGAGGTAAATCCAGGTTGCATCACAAGCCCTGAATGAATTATTTAAGAATTGCTCTCTATTTCACTGTCATTGAGTTTTGTTTTTGTAATTCATTTTGATAATAGGATTTATCGGATTTTCCCTGCTGCCTTCATGCAGCTGTACACACGCTTGATTCTCTTATGGAGACATATAAATCCATGGGTTTGAAGATTCTTACTAGTCAGGTGTATTCCTAGGCGTTGAATATAGGGTGTTTAGCCCATTTCGTTGAGCAAGTGGTAGGTCTTGACTATTACATATTTGACTTATGGAATGGTATCTGTGCTAATTTCTATCTCTGGTTTTATGCAGCACCCAACTCACCTTTCCCCTTAAGCAAACATAAGATGGTTTTCTAAATTTGAGACCCTGTTCTGTTTTGTAATTCAGTTCATGTGTAGCCAAGATTACATTCCGTGTATTAGTGATATCTTATGATATTTCATTTTATGTGTGACTTATTTCACTTAGAATCATTGTACCAGAATTCAGTCATTATGCCACGACGGGCCTGATGTTATAGATTGCATTGGTGAGTGATATTCCATTGTATGTACGTACCACAACTTCTTAATCCATTTTTCGCTTTCTGGGATATTTAACTTGTACCGTAGAAGATGTTCTTGTAAACAGAGCCGTCTGAAACTTTGGGGCAGCTGTGTGTTTTTGATTTTAATTTCCCTAAGCTATAGGACCATAAGTGGAAGTGCCGTAGGCTCCGTTGCTTTCTTTTTTAGGTGTTTCAGGAAACACCATACACTTCTCCAGAGTGGCTGTTGGCAATTTACATCTTACCCATCAGCATAACATGGCTCCCTGTTCTCCATGGCCTGTGCTGCATTTCTGGATTTTACACTTTTTTCAGATGACCCTTTTGACCGGGGGGCAATGAGACTTCATTGTAGTGCAGATTTCTCTAACATGCTTGCTTGGTTGGCCAAAAAGGGCATATGCGTTTTTTCCTGAATATATTCAGGAAAAAACGCATATGCCCTTTTTGGCCACGTGCATCATTGTCGACGTTCTGCCTCTTTTCCTATGCTTTAAATGCAATTCCACTCTACTCCCTGAAACCGCTTTCCTGCAATTCTGCCCCGATTTCAAGTCCTCTTCGCAGCCCTCCTTCAATATATTTTTGGACAATAGCTGTCATTTATAACTTTGCAGGTTTGAGAATTACAGTGCCCCTGAGCTCCTTTCTTCAAATCGCTTTCTTGTGAGCTGGCCGCAAACCCGCAGGATTGCTTCAGGCCCTAATCTGGTTCAGGCAAGGCATGCTGAGCGTTTGGTTAATTCCTCTTCCTGGTTGGAAATGAGCATTAAATTTGCCCGTGCAGACACCTACAGCTAGTCTCTCATTGGTTCTCCCTATTCCTGTTCATCTTGCGCAGAAATTGCAAACTGTGCCAAACAGGAGGTTAAAAGCACTGACTCTCCAAGCGGGGAGAGTGTTAGTAAAGGGTCTGGAATTGTGAACCCGAGTAAAAGGGGACGAAAACTGAGATGCATTTGAAAACGTTTCCCGGTGACACGGTGCACCATACTGTGGGTTTCCCATGCATGTTTTAGCTGAAGGAAGCATCGCTTAAACCTGGAGAGTTGGGACCCATGGAATGGGTACCATGCAGGATGACTTCAAATGGTCTGCATTTGCTCATTGAACCTCACCAATGCTATCAGCCCGAAGTGTCCAACCTTATATCGCACTCAGCTCTGGGTTTTGATGAGGTAAATCCAGGTTGCATCACAAGCCCTGAATGAATTATTTACGAATTGCTCTCTATTTCAGTGTCATTGTGTTTTGTTTTTGTAATTCATTTTGATAATGGGATTTATCGGATTTTCTCTGCTGCATTCATGAAGCTGTACACACGCTTGATTCTCTTATGGAGACATATAAATCCATGGGTTTGAAGATTCTTACTAGTCAGGTGTATTCCTAGGCATTGAATATAGGGTGTTTATCCCATTTCGTTGAGAAAGGGGTAGGTCTGGAGTATTACATATTTAACTTATGGAATGGTATCTGTGCTAATATCTATCTCTGGTTTTATGCAGCACCGCAACTCACCTTTCCCCTTAAGCAAACATAAGTTGGTTTTCTAAATTTTAGACCCTGTTCTGTTTTGTAATTCAGTTCATGTGTAGCCAAGTTTACATTCCGTGTATTAGTGATATCATATGATGTTTCATTTTCTGTGTGACTTATTTCACTTAGAATCATTGTACCTGAATCCACTCATTGTGCCACGTTGGGCCAGATGACATAGATTTCATTGGTGAGTGATATTCCATTGTACGTACGTACCACAACTTCTTTATCCATTTTTTGCTTTCTGGGATATTTAACTTGTACCGTAGACGAGGTTCTTGTAAACAGATCCGTCTGAAATTTTGGGGTGGCTGTGTGTTTTTGATTTTAATTTCCCTAAGCTATAGGACCATAAGTGGAAGAGCCGTAGGCTCCGTTGCTTTGTTTTTTAGGTGTTTCAGGAAACACCATACACTTCTCCAGAGTGGCTGTTGGCAATTTACATCCCACCCATCAGCATAACAAGGCTCCGTGTTCTCCATGGCCTGTGCTGCATTTCTGGATTTTACACTTTGTTCAGATGGCCCTTTTGACCGGGGGGCAGTGAGACTTCATTGTAGTGCAGATTTGTTTAACATGCTTGCTTGGTTGGCCAAAAAGGGTGTATGCGTTTTTTCCTGAATATATTTAGGAAAAAACTCATACGCCCTTTTTAGCCGAGTGCATCATTGTTGACGTTCTGCCTCTTTTCCTATGCTTTAAATGCAATTCCAGTCTACCCCCTGAAATTGTTTTCCTGCAATTCTGCCCCGCTTTCAAGTCCTCTTCGCAGACTTCCTTCAATATGTTTTTGGACGATAGCTGTCATTTATAACTCTGCAGTTTTGTGAATTACAGTGCCCCTGACCTCCTTTCTTCAAATCGCTTTCTTGTGAGCTGGCCGCAAACCCGCAGGATTGCTTCAGGCCCTAATCTGGTTCCAGCACGGCATGCTGAGCCTTTGGTTAATTCCTCTTCCTGGTGGGAAATGAGCGTTAAATTTGCCCGTGCAGACACCTACAGCTAGTCTCTCATTGGTTCTCCCTATTCCTGTTCATCTTGCGTAGAAATTGCAAAGTGTGCCAAACAGCAGGTTAAAGGCACTGACTCTCCAAGTGGGGAGAGTGTTAGTAAAGGGTCTGGAATTGTGAACCCGAGTAAAAGGGAACGAAAACTGAGATGCATTTGAAAACATTTCCCGGTGACACGGTGCACCATACTGTGGGTTTCCCATGCATGCTTTAGCTGAAGGAAGAATCGCTTAAACCTGGAGAGTTGGGACCAATGGAATGGGTACCATGCAGTATGACTTCAAATGGTCTGCATTTGCTCATCGAACCTCACCAATGTTATCAGCCCGAAGTGTACAACCTTATGTCTCACTCAGCTCTGGGTGTAGATGAGGTAAATCCAGGTTGCATCACAAGCCCTGAATGAATTATATAAGAATTGCTCTCTATTTCACTATCATTGTGTTTTGTTTTTGTAATTCATTTTCATATTAGGATTTATCGGATTTTCTCTGCTGCCTTCATGCAGCTGTACAAACGCTTGATTCTCTTATGGAGACATATAAATCCATGGGTTTGAAGATTCTTACTAGTCAGGGGTATTCCTAGGCGTTGAATATAGGGTGTTTAGCCAATTTCGTTGAGCAAGGGTTAGGTCTTGACTTACATATTTGACGTATGGACTGGTATCTGTGCTCATTTCTATCTCTGGTTTTATGCAGCACCCCAACTCACCTTTCCCCTTAAGCAAACATAAGTTGGTTTTCTAAATTTGAGACCCTGTTCTGTTTTGTAATTCAGTTCATGTGTAGCCAAGATTACATTCGGTGTATTAGTGATATCTTATGATGTTTCATTTTCTGTGTGACTTATTTCTCTTAGAATCATCGTACCTGAATCCACTCATTATGCCACGACGGGCCAGATGACATAGATTTCATTGGTGAGTGATATTCCATTGTATGTACGTACCACAACTTCTTAATCCATTTTTCGCTTTCTGGGATATTTAACTTGTACCGTAGATGAGGTTTTTGTAAACAGAGCCATCCCAAATTTTGGGGTGGATGTGTGTTTTTGATTTTAATGTGCCTAAGCTACTGGACCATAAGTGGAAGTGCCATAGGCTGTGTTGCTTTGTTTCCTACGTGTTTCAGGAAACACCATACACTTCTCCAGGGTGGCTGTTGGCAATTTACATCCTGCCCATCAGCATAACAAGGCTCCATGTTCTCCATGGCCTGTCCTGCCTTTCTGGATTTTACACTTTTTGCAGATGGCCCTGTTGACTGGGGGGCAGTGAGAGTCCCTTGTAGTGCAGATTTCCTTTACATGCTTGCTTAGTTGGCCAAAAAGGGCGTATGCCTTTTTTCCTGAATATATTCAGGAAAAAACGCATATGCACTTTTTGGCCAAGTGCATCATTGTCGACGTTCTGCCTCTTTTCCTATGCTTTAAATGCAATTCCCGTGTACCCCCTGAAATCGTTTTCCTGCAATTCTGCCACGCTTACAAGTTCTCTTTGCATCCTTCCTTCAATATATTTTTGGACGATAGCTGTCATTTATAACTCTGCAGGTTTGTGAGTTACAGTGCCCCTGAGCTCCTTTCTTCAACTCGCTATCTTGTGAGCTGGTCGCAAACCCGCAAGATTGCTTCAGGCCCTAATCTGGTTCGGGCAGGGCATGCTGAGCCTTTGGTTAATTCCTCTTCCTGGTGGGAAATGAGCGTTAAATTTGCCTGTGCAGACACCTACAGCTAGTCTCTCATTGGTTCTCCCTATTCCTGTTCATCTTGCGCAGAAATTGCAAATTGTGCCAAACAGGAGGTTAAAGGCACTGACTCTCCAAGTGGGGAGAGTGTTAGTAAAGGGTCTGGAATGGTGAACCCGAGTAAAAGGGGACGAAAACTGAGATGAATTTGAAAACGTTTGCCGGTCACATGGTGCACCATACTGTGGGTTCCCCATGCATGTTTTAGCTGAAGGAAGAATCCTTTAAACCTGGAGAGTTGAGACCCATGGAATGGGTACCATGCAGTATGACTTCAAAGGGTCTGCATTTGCTCATCGAACCTCACCAATGCTATCAGCCCGAAGTGCCCAACCTTATGTCTCACTCAGCTCTGGGTGTACATGTGGTAAATCCAGGTTGCATCACAAGCCCTGAATGAATTATTTAAGAATTGCTCTCTATTTCACTGTCCTTGTGTTTCGTTTTTGTAATTCATTTGATAATGGGATTTATCGGATTTCTCTGCTGCATTCATGCCGCTGTATACACACTTGATTTCCTTATGGAGACATATAAATCCATGGGTTTGAAGATTCTTACTAGTCAGGTATATTCCCAGGCGTTGAATATGGGGTGTTGAGTCCATTTCATTTAGCAAGGAGTAGGTCTTGTCTATTACATATTTGGCTTATGGAATGGTATCTGTGTTAATTTCAATCTCTGGTACTATGCAGCACGCCAACTCATCTTTCCCCATAAGCAAGCATAAGTTGTTTTTCTAAATTTAAGGCCCTGTTCTGTTTTGTAATTCAGTTCATGTGTAGCCAAGTTTACATTCCGTGTATTAGTGATATCTTATGATGTTTCTTTTTCTGTGTGACTTATTTCACTTCGAATCATCGTACCTGAATCCACTCATTATGCCGCTATGGGCCTGATGACATAGATTTGATTGCTGAGTGATATTACATTGTACGTACATACCACAACTTCTTTATCCATTTTTCGCTTTCTGGGATATTTAACTTGTACCGTAGACGAGGTTCTTGTAAACAGAGCCGTCCCAAACATTGGGGTGGATGTGTGTTTTAGATTTTAATGTCCCTAAGCTACAGGACTATAAGTGGAAGTGCCATAGGCTGTGTTGCTTTGTTTCCTACAAGTTTCAGTAAACACCATACACTTCTCCAGAGTGGCTGTTGGCAATTTACATCCCGCCCGTCAGCATAACAAGGCTCCCTGTTCTCCATGGCCTGTCCTGTATTTCTGGATTTTACACTTTTTTCAGATGGCCCTGTTGACCGGGGGGCAGTGAGACTTCCCTTGTAGTGCAGATTTTATTTCACGCTTGCTTGGTTGGCCAAAAATGGTATATGCGTTTTCTCCTGAATATATTCAGGAAAAAACGCATATGCCCTTTTTAGCCAAGTGCATCATTGTCGACATTCTGCCTCTTTTCCTATGCTTTAAGTGCAATTCCAGTCTACCCCCTGAAATCGTTTTCCTGAAATTCTGCCCCTCTTTCAAGTCATCTTCGCAGACTTAGTTCAGTATATTTTTGGACGATAGCTGTCATTCATAACTCTGCACGTTTCTGAATTACAGTGCCCCTGAGCTCCTTTCTTCAACTCGTTTTCTTGTGAGCTGGCAGCAAAACCGCAGGATTGCTTTAGGCCCTAAACTCTTTCCAGCAGGGGACGCTGAGCATTTGGTTAATTACTCTTCATGGTGGGAAATGATCGTTACATTTGCCAGTGCAGACACCTATAGCTAGTCTCTCATTGATTCTCCCTATTCCTGTTCATCTTGCACAGAAATTGCAAACTGTGCCAAACAGGAGGTTAAAGGCACTGACTCTCCAAGTGGGGAGAGTGTTAGTAAAGGGTCTGGAATGGTGAACCCGAGTACCAGGGGACGAAAACTGAGATGCATTTGAAAACGTTTCCCAATCACACGGTGGACCATACTCTGGGTTTCCCATGCATGTTTTAGCTGAAGGAAAAATCACTTAAACCTGGAGAGTTGGGACCCATGGAATGGGTACCATGCAGTATGACTGCGAAGTGTATGCATTTGCTCACCGAACCTCACCAATGCTATCAGCCCGAAGTGTCCAGGCTTATGTCTCAGGCAGCTCTGGGTTTAGATGTGGTAAATCCAGGTTGCATCACAAGCCCTGAATGAATTATTTAAGAATTGCTCTCTATTTCACTGTCATTGTGTTTTGTATTTGAAAATTATTTTTATAATGGGATTTATCGGATTTTCACTGCTGCGTTTATGCTGCTGTACACACGCTTGATTCTCTTAAGGAGACATATTAATCCATGGGTTTTAAGTTTCTTACTAGTCAGGTATATTCCTAGGCGTTGAATATGGGGTGTTGAGTCCATTTCGTTGAGCAAGGAGTAGGTCTTGTCTGTTACATATTTGGATTATGGAATGGTATCTGTGCTAATTTCTATCTCTGGTTTTATGCAGCACCCCAACTCACCTTTCCCCATAAGCAAGCATAAGTTGGTTTTCTACATTTAAGTACCTGTTCTGTTTTGTAATTCAGTTCATGTGTAGCCAAGTTTTCATTCCGTGTATTAGTGATATCTTATGATGTTTCTTTTTCTGTGTGACTTATTTCACGTAGAATCATCGTACCTGAATGCACTCATTATGCCGCAACGGGTCTGATGACATAGATTTCATTGCTGAGTGATATTCCATTGTACGTACGTACCACAACTTCTTTATCCATTTTTCGCTTTCTCGGATATTTACCTCGTACCTTAGATGAGGTTCTACTAAACAGAGCCGTCCCAAACTTTGGGGTGGCTGTGTGTTTTTGATTTTAATGTCTCTAAGCTATAGGACCATAAGTGGAAATGCCATAGGCTGTGTTGCTTTGTTTCCTTCGTGTTTCAGGAAACACCATACACTTCTCCAGAGTGGCTGTTGGCAATTTTCATCCCGCCCATCAGCATAACAAGACTCCCTGTTCTCCATGGCCTAGCCTGTCTTTCTGGATTTTACACTTTTTTCAGATGGCCCTGTTGTCCGGGGGGCAGTGAGACTTCCCTTGTAGTGGAGATTTCCTTTACACGCTTGCTTGGTTGGCCAAATAGGGCGTATGCTTTTTTCCTGAATATATTCAGGAAAAAACGCATACGCCCTTTTTGGCCAAGTGCATCATTGTCGACATTCTGCCTCTTTTCCTATGGTTTAAGTGCAATTCCAGTCTACCCCCTGAAATCGTATTCCTGAAATTCTGCCCCTATTTCAAGTCCTCTTCGCAGACTTACTTCAATATATTTTTGGACGATAGCTGTCATTCATAACTCTGCAGGTTTGTGAATTACAGTGCCCCTGAGCTCATTTCTTCAACTCGTTTTCTTGTGAGCTGGCAGCAAAACCGCAGGATTGCTTTAGGCCCTAATCTCTTTCTGGCAGGGCACGCTGAGCCATTGGTTAATTCCTCTTCCTGGTGGGAAATGGGCGTTACATTTGCCAGTGCAGACACCTACAGCTAGTCTCTCATTGGTTCTCCCTACTCCTGTTCACCTTGCGCAGAAATTGCAAACTGTGCCAAACAGGAGCTTAAAGGCACTGACTCTCCAAGTGGGGAGAGGGTTAGTAAAGCGTCTGGAATGGTGAACCCGAGTACCAGGGGACGAAAACTGAGATGCATTTGAAAACGTTTCCCAATCACACGGTGGACCATACTCTGGGTTTCCCATGCATGTTTTAGCTGAAGGAAGAATCCCTTAAACCTGGAGAGTTGGGACCCATGGAAAGGGTTCCATGCAGTATGACTTCAAAGGGTCCGCATTTGCTCACTGAACCTCACCAATGCTATCAGCCCGAAGTGTCCAGCCTTATGTCTCACCCAGCTCTGTGTGTAGATGTGGTAAATCCAGGTTGCATCACAAGCCCTGAATGAATTATTTAAGAATTGCTCTCTATTTCACTGTCATTGTGTTTTGTATTTGAAAATTATTTTGATTACGGGATTTATCGGGTTTTCACTGCTACCTTTATGCCGCTGTACACACGCAGGTTTCTCTTATGGAGACATATAAATCCGTGGGTTTTAAGATTCTTACTAGTCAGGTATATTCCTAGGTCTTGAATATGGGGTGTTGAGTCCATTTCGTTGAGCAAGGAGTAGGTCTGGTCTATTACTTATTTGTTTTATGGAACGGTATCTGTGCTAATTTCAATCTCTGGTTTTATGCAGCACCCCAACTCACCTTTCCCCATAAGCAAGCATAAGTTGGTTTTCTAAATTTGAGACCCTGTTCTGTTTTGTAATTCAGTTCATGTGTAGCCAAGTTTACATTCCGTGTATTAGTGATATCTTATGATGTTTCTTTTTCTGTGTGACTTATTTCACGTAGAATCATCGTACCTGAATACTCTCATTATGCCGCTATGGGCCTGATGACATAGATATAATTGCTGAGTGATATTCCATTGTACGTATGTATCAGAACTTCTTTATCCATTTTTCACTTTCTGGGATATTTAACTCGTACCGTAGATGAGGTTCTTGTAAACAGAGCCGTCCCAAACTTTGGGGTGGCTGTGTGTTTTTGAGTCTAATTTCCCAAAGCTATAGGACCATAAGTGGAAGTGCCATAGGCTGTGTTGCTTTGTTTCCTACGTGTTTCAGGAAACACCATACACTTCTCCAGAGTGGCTGTTGGCAATTTACATCCCGTAAATCAATATTATAAGGCTCCCTGTTCTCCATGGCCTGTCCTGTCTTTCTGGATTTTACACTTTTTTCAGATGGCCCTTTTGACTGGGGCGCAGTGAGACTTCATTGTAGTGCAGATTTCCTGTACACGCTTGCTTGGTTGGCCAAAAAGTGCGTATGCGTTTTTTCCTGAATATATTAAGGAAAAAACGCTTACGCCCATTTTGGCCAAGTGCATCATTGTCAACATTCTGTCTCTTTTCCTGTGCTTTAAGTGCAATTCCAGTCTACCCCCTGAAATAGTTTTCCTGGAATTCTGCCCCGCTTTCTAGTCCTCTTCGCAGACTTACTTCAATATATTTTTGGACGATAGTTGTCATTCATAACTCTGCAGGTTTGTGAATTACAGTGCCCCTGAGCTCCTTTCTTCAACTCGCATTCTTCTGAGCTGACTGCAAAACCGCAGGATTGCTTCAGTCCCTAATCTGTTTCCGGCAGGGCACGCTGAGCCTTTGATTGATTCCTCTTCCTGGTGGGCAGTGAGGGATACATTTGCCCGTACAGACTCCTACAGCTAGTCTCTCATTGGTTCTCCCTATTCCTGTTCATCTTGCGCAGAAATTGCAAACTGTGCCAAACAGGAGGTTAAAGGCACTGACTCTCCGAGTGGGGAGAGTGTTAGTGAAGGGTCTGGAATGGTGAACCCGAGTCCCAGGGGACAAAAACTGAGATGCATTTGAAAACATTTCCCAATCACCCAGTGTACCATATTCTGGGTTTCCCATGCATGTTTTAGCTGAAGGAAGAATGTCTTAAACCTAGAGAGTTGGGACCCTTGGAATGGGTACCAAGCAGTATGACTTCAAAGGGTCTGCATTTGCTAACCAAACCTCACCAATGCTATCAGCCAGAAGTGTCGAAACTTATGTCTCACCGAGCTCTGGGTGTAGATGTGGTAAATCCAGGTTGCATCACAAGCTCTGAATGAATTATTTAAGAATTTCTCTCTATTTCACTGTCATTGTGTTTTGTTTTTGAAATTTTTTTTATAACGGGATTTATCGGATTTTCATTGCTGCGTTTAGGCCGCTGTACACACGCTTGATTCTCTTACGGAGACATATAAATCTATGGGTTTTAACATTCTTACTAATCACGTATATTCCTAAGGGTAGAATATGTGGTGTTGAGCCCATTTCGTTGAGCAAGAAGTAGGTCTTGTCTCTTACATATTTGGCTTAAGGAACGGTATCTGTGCTAATTAAAATCTCTGGTTTTATGCAGCACCACAACTCACCTTTCCACATAAGCAAGCATAAGTTGGTTTTCTAAATTTGAGACCCTGTTCTGTTTTGTAGTTCAGTTCATCTGTAGCCAAGTTTACATTCCGTGTATTAGTGATACCTTATGATGTTTCTTTTTCTGTGAGACTTATTTCACGTAGAATCATCGTACCTGAATCCACTCATTATGCCAGGACTGGCCAGATGACATAGACTTCTTTGGTGAGTGATATTCCATTGTACGTACGTACCACAACTTCTTTATCCATTTTTCGCTTTCTGGGATATTTAACTTGTACCGTAGACGAGGTTCTTGTCAACAGAGCCGTCTGAAATTTTGGGGTGGCTGTGTGTTTTTGATTTTAATTTCCCTAACCTATAGGACCATAAGTGGAAGTGCCGTAGGCTCCGTTGCTTTGTTTTTTAGGTGTTTCCGGAAACACCATACACTTCTCCAGAGTGGCTGTTGGCAATTTACATCCCACCCATCAGCATAACAAGGCTCCCTGTTCTCCATGCCCTGTGCTGCATTTCTGGATTTTACACTTTTTTGCAGATTGCACTTTTGACCGGGGGGCAGTGAGACTTCATTGTAGTGCAGATTTCTTTAACATGCTTGCTTGGTTGGCCAAAAAGTGCGTATGCGTTTTTTCCTGAATATATTCGGGAAAAAACGTATACGCCCTTTTTGGCCAAGTGCATCATTGTCGACGTTCTGCCTCTTTTCCTATGCTTTAAATGCAATTCCAGTCTACCCCCTGAAATCGTTTTCCTGCAATTCTGCCCCGCTTTCAAGTCCTCTTCGCAGCCTTCCTTCAATATATTTTTGGACGATAGCTGTCATTTATAACTCTGCATGTTTGTGAATTACAGTGTCCTTCAGCTCCTTTCTTCAAATTGCTTTCTTATGAGCTGTCCGGAAACCCGCAGGATTGCTTCAGGCCCTAATCTGGTTCCGGCACGGCATGCTGAGCCATTGGTTAATTCCTCTTCCTGGTTGGAAATGAACGTTAAATTTGCCCGTGCAGACACCTACAGCTAGTCTCTCATTGGTTCTCCCTATTCTTGTTCATCTTGCACAGAAATTGCAAACTGTGCCAAACAGCAGGTTAAAGGCACTGACTCTCCAAGTGGGGAGAGTGTTAGTAAATGGTCTGGAATTGTGAACCCGAGTAAAAGGGGACGAAAACTGAGACGCATTTGAAAACGTTTCCCGGTCACACGGTGCACCATACTGTGGGTTTCCCATGCATGTTGTAGATGAAGGAAGAATCCCTTAAACCTGGAGATTTGGGACCCATAGAATGGGTACCATGCAGTATGACTTCAAGTGGTCTGCATTTGCTCATCGAACCTCACCAATGCTATCAGCCCAAAGTGTCCAACCATATGTCTCACTCAGCTCTGGGTGTAGATGAGGAAAATCCAGGTTGCATCACATGCCCTGAATGAATTATTTAAGTATTGCTCTCTATTTCACTGTCCTTGTGTTTTGTTTTTGTAATTCATTTTGATAATGGGATTTATCGGATTTTCTCTGCTGCCTTCATGCAGCTGTACACACGCTTGATTCTCTTATGGAGACATATAAATCCATGGGTTTGAAGATTCTTACTAGTCAGGTGTATTCCTAGGCGTTGAATATAGGGGGTTTAGCCCATTTCGTTGAGCAAGTTGTAGGTCTCGACTATTACGTATTTGACGTATGGAATGGTATCTGTGGTAATTTCTATCTCTGGTTTTATGCAGCACCCCAACTCACCTTTCCCTTTAAGCAAACATAAGTTGGTTTTCTTAATTTGAGGCCCTGTTCTGTTTTGTTATTCAGTTCATATGTAGCCAAGATTACATTCCGTGTATTAGTGATATCTTATGATGTTTCATTTTCTGTGTGACTTATTTCACTTAGAATCATTGTACCTGAATCCACTCATTATGCGACGACGGGCCAGATGACATAGACTTCATTGGTGAGTGATATTCCATTGTACGTACGTACCACAACTTCTTTATCCATTTTTCACTTTCTGGGATATTTAACTTGTACCGTAGACGAGGTTCTTGTAAACAGAGCCGTCTGAAACTTTGGGGTGGCTGTGTGTTTTTGATTTTAATTTCCCTAAGCTATAGGACCATAAGTGGAAGTGCCATAGGCTCCGTTGCTTTGTTTTTTAGGTGTTTCAGGAAACACCATACACTTCTCCAGAGTGGCTGTTTGCAATTTACATCCCACCCATCAGCATAACAAGGCTCCCTGTTCTCCATGGCCTGTGCTGCATTTCTGGATTTTACGCTTTTTTCAGATGGCCCTTTTGACCTGGGGGCAGTGAGACTTCATTTTAGTGCAGATTTCTTTAACATGCTTGCTTGGTTGGCCAAAAAGGGCGTATGCGTTTTTTCCTGAATATATTCAGGAAAAAACGCATACGCCCTTTTTAGCCAAGAGCATCATTGTTGACGTTCTGCCTCTTTTCCTATTCTTTAAATGTAATTCCAGTCTACCCCCTGAAATCTTTTTCCTGCAATTCTGCCCCGCTTTCAAGTCCTCTTCGCAGCCTTCCTTCAATATATTTTTGGACGATAGCTGTCATTTATAACTCTGCAGGTTTGTGAATTACAGTACCCCTGAACTCCTTTCTTCAACTCGCTATCTTGTGAGCTGGCCGCAATCCCGCAGGATTGCTTCAGACCCTAATCTGGTTCCAGCACGGCATGTTGAGCCTTAGGTTAATTCCTCTTCCTGCTGGGAAATGAGTGTTAAATTTGCCCGTGCAGACACCTACAGCTAGTCTCTCATTTGTTCTCCCTATTCCTGTTCATCTTGCGCATAAATTGCAAACTGTGCCAAACAGGAGGTTAAAGCACTGACTCTCCAAGTGGGGAGAGTGTTCGTAAAGGGTCTGGAATTGTGAACCCGAGTAAAAGGGGACGAAAATTGAGATGCATTTTAAAAAGTTTGCCAGTCACACAGTGCACCATACTGTGGATTTCCCATGCATGTTGTAGCTGAAGGAAGTATCCCTTAAACCTGGAGAGTTGGGACCCATTGAATGGGTACCATGCAGTATGACTTCAAAGGGTCTGCATTTGCTCATGGAACCTCACCAATGCTATCAGCCCGAAGTGCCCAACCTTATGTCTCACTCAGCTCTGGGTATAGATGTGGTAAATCCAGGTTGCATCACAAGTCCTGAATGAATTATTTAAGAATTGCTCTCTATTTCACTGTCCTTGTGTTTTGTTTTTGTAATTCATTTTGATAATGGGATTTATCGGATTTTCTCTGCTGCATTCATGCCGCTGTACACAGGCTTAATTCTCTTCTGGAGACATATAAATCCATGGGTTTGAAGATTCTTACTAGTCAGGTTTATTCCTAGGCGTTGAATATGTGGTGTTTAGTCCATTTCGTTGAGCAAGGGGTAGGTCTTAACTATTACATATTTGGCTTATGAAAAGTTATCTGTGCTAATTTCTATCTCTGGTTTTATGCAGCACCCCAACTCACCTTTTCCCTTAAGCAAGCATAAGTTGGTTTTCTAAATCTGAGACCCTGTTCTGTTTTGTAATTCAGTTCATGTGTAGCGAAGTTTACATTCCGTGTATTAGTGATATCTTATGATGTTTCTTTTTCTGTGTGACTTATTTCACTTAGAATCATCGTACCTGAATCCACTCATTATGCCGCGACGGGCCTGATGACATAGATTTCATTGCTCAGTGATATTCCATTGTACGTACGTACCACAACTTCTTTATCCATTTTTCACATTCTGGGGTATTTAACTTGTACCGTAGACGAGGTTCTTGTAAACAGAGCCGTCCGAAACTTTGGGGTGGCTGTGTGTTTTTGATTTTAATTTCCCTAAGCTATAGGACCATAAGTGGAAGTGCCGTAGGCTCCGTTGCTTTGTTTTTTAGGTGTTCCAGGAAATACCATACACTTCTCCAGAGTGGCTGTTAGTAATTTACATCCCGCCCATCAGCATAACAAGGCTCCCTGTTCTCCATGGCCTGTACTGCCTTTCTGGATTTTAAACTTTTTTCAGATGGCCCTTTTGACCAGGGGGCAGTGAGACTTCATTGTAGTGCAGATTTCTTTAACATGCTTGCTTGGTTGGCCAAAAAGGGCGTATGCGTTTTTTCCTGAATATATTCAGGAAAAAACTCATACGCCGTTTTTGGCCAAGTGCATCATTGTCGACATTCTGCCTCTTTTCCTATGCTTTAAGTGCAATTCCATTCTATCCCCTGAAATCGCTTTCCTGAAATTCTGCCGTCTTTCAAGTTCTCTTCGCCGACTTACTTCAATATATTTTTGGACGATAGCTGTCATTCATAACTCTGCATGTTTGTGAATTAGAGTGCCCTTGAGCTACATTCTTCAACTCGTTTCCTTGTGAGCTGGCAGCAAAACCGCAGGATTGCTTTAGGCCCTAATCTGTTTCCAGCAGGGCATGCTGAGCCTTTGGTTAATTCCTCTTCCTGGTGGGAAATGAGCATTACATTTGCCCGTGCAGACACATACAGCTAGTCTCTCATTGGTTCTCCCTTTTCCTGTTCACCTTGCGCAGATTTTGCAAACTGTGCCAAACAAGAGGTTAAAGGCACTGACTCTGCAGGTGGGGAGAGTGTTAGTAAAGCATCTGGAATGGTGAACCCGGGTACAAGGGGACGAAAACTGAGATGGATTTGAAAACATTTCCCAATCACACGGTGGACCATACTCTGGGTTTCCCATGCATGTTTTAGCTGAAGGAAGAATCCCTTAAACCTGTAGAGTTGGGACCCATGGAAAGGGTACCATGCAGTATGACTTCAAAGGGTCTGCATTTGCTCAACGAACCTCACCAATGCTATCAGCCCGAAGTGTCCAGCCTTATGTCTCACTCAGCTCTGGGTGTAGATGTGGTAAATCCAGGTTGCATTACAAGCCCTGAATGAATTATTTAAGAATTGCTCTCTATTTCACTGTCATTGTGTTTTGTATTTGAAAATTATTTTGATAGTGGGATTTATCGGATTTTCACTGCTGCCTTTATGCCACTGTACACACGCTTGATACTCTTACGGAGACATATAAATCCATGGGTTTTTAGATTCTTACATGTCAGGTATATTCCCAGGCGTTGAATATGGGGTGTTGTGTCCATTTCGTTGAGCAAGGAGTAGGTCTTGTCTATTACATATTTGGCTTATGGAACGGTATCTGTGCTAATTTCAATCTGTGGTTTTATGCAGCACCCCAACTCAGCTTTCCCCTTAAGCAAGCATAAGGTGGTTTTCTAAATTTGAGACCCCGTTCTGTTTTGTAATTCAGGTCATTTGTAGGCACGTTTACATTCCATGTATTTGTAATATCGTATGTCTTTTTCTTTTTGAATTATGTGACTTTGATCATACGTAACTCCTCTGGGGTTGTTACAACTGTCCATATTTCACTGATTTTTAGGCTGAGTAATATTCCACTCTACATAAGTGCCACATCGCTATCCATTTTTTCCCTCCAGAGACATATAAATTATATCCTAGTCGAGGATCTTTTAAACAGAGAGGCGGTAAACATTGGGGTGCCTGTGTCCTCTCGATTTTTGTCTTTCCCAAGATATACGTCCATGAGTGCAAGAGCCCTGTGCTCTGTAGCTCATTTTTTAGATGCTTTAGTAAACACAATACACTTCTCCAGAGTGACCATTGGCAATATACATTTCCACTATAAGCCTCACAGGGCTCCCTTTTCTCCTTGCCCTGTCCTGCATTTCTGGTGTTTACACTTTATGAGGAAGGCTCTTCTGACTGATGCAAAGTGATATGTTTTGTAGTACTGATTTCCAATGCCCACCTGTTTGGTTGGCTAAAAAAGTGTATGCCTTTTTCTTGAATATATACAGAAAAAGACGCATACACCCTTTTTGGCCAACTGCAATGTTGGCAATGTTCAGCCCCTTTTCTTGTGCTTAATGGCGAGTCCTTTCTACCTCTTCCAATCCCTTTCCTGCCATTCTCCGTTGCTTACAAGTCCTTTTCTCTGACTTTCCTCAAGACATTTTTCAGTGAGAGATATTTTCAACTCTGCAGTTTCGTGAATTTTAGCGGCGCTGAGTTCCATTTTTCAACTTGGGTTTAGGGGAACTGGCCACAAAGCAGTGGGATTTCCTCAAGCCCTATTCTGTTTCCATGGGCAACACTAGCCTTTGGTCAATTCGTCTTCCTGATTGGAAATTAGAGTGACATGTGCCTGTCCGAACACCTAGGACTTGTCTCTCATTGTTCCTCCTCCTTCTGCTTCATCCTCTGGACAAATTCCAAACTGTATGCAACAGGATGTTGACAGTGCTGACATCTCCAAGTGGGGAGACTGTTCGTAAAGACGCTGGAGGGGTGAACCCGAGCACCAGGAGATGAGGAGATGAGATGCCTTTTCCAAACTCTTCCCGATCAGACGGTATACCATCTTCTGGGTGTGACAGGCATGTTTTAGCGTAGGAAGTGTCCCATTCATGTGAGGAGAACACCAGGGCTTTTTCAAAATCACTGTCTCTCCACAACCCAAACTGGGGAATTTTTTAAGCTACGGCTACACATATGATCATTAAGGGCCTTGGGAAGTAGGCAGAGTCCAAACTTTAGATGATTGAAGTCTTCAGGGTCAGAAGCACTCACCACCGTCTTCCCTTAGGTTCCATTTTAACTGTCATTAATAGATGATGTCAATAAAAAATCTATTCTTTTTTCAGATTATTTCCCCTTATAAGTTATTGCAAAATATTGAGTGTAGTTCCCTGTGCTATACAGTAGTTCCTTGTTGATGATCGATTTTATACATAGCAGTGTGTATGTGTTAATCCCAAACTGTTAATTTATCCCTCCTCCCACCTTTCCCCTTTGGTAATAATAAATTATAAGATTTTATACTTCTCAGAAATGGGGGAGCTGAAAGAGAGGTATCATTTTCAATGGAAAAGCATTTAAAACAAGATTGAAGCTTTAACCAAGATTATTAGATGTACATCCTTGGAAAAAAATCACTTCGTTTCTCTAGTATTGACCTGACAAATAAGACAAACCGTTTCACTGAACTTGCTTATAATAAAGTGATGGAAATATCAAATGGAAGTGTTAGAAACATCTTATTTTACCCGAGCCTTATACACTGTTCCATGTTAATTACAGTTTGGCTCACACATCTGTTCATTGAAGTTACAAGGTTCTCAATTTCTGTTACTGATCCTCCAGAGTGGACCCCAACAAGTGTCCCCCTGCCCGGTGTCATTGGAGCCAACAGATTGAGACTGAGTTTTGTTCAGAAGCAAAGGAAACTTTATATTTTGATCAGAGAATGGAGAGGTGAGAGCATGTGCTACCCTGTGGGCTGTGGGCTGGGCTGCTGTGTAGAGATCCTGTCAGAGTCAGTGGGAGGGAGGGGGCGGAGCTCTCAAGGGCCCGGTTGGCTGCAGCTCAGGCTCTATATCACGGAGTCTGCCCTGGGCCCCAGGAGCTGAAGTGTCGACCCAGCCATTCTGCACTAGGAAATCTGGTCTGAAGTGCCGGCTGTTGAACCTCTGTATGCGGGAACCTAGGAGCACGTGAAATTAGACAAAGCACAAAGGATAAAAAAGGTTAGACTTTATTTTATTGCCCAGATTCTATTTTTATCTCCCAGGGATTTTTAAGGGGCTTTGCCTGGGACAAACCCCTCTTCTGCATTTTGTCCCCTTCCTCATTCTTAGAGTGCTGAGGGTGCAGACCCTTCATCTGTAACTGCTGAGTGCTGAGTTAGGAGCCCTCATACCCGTGGGCAAGGGTCTGAAATTCTCCCCAGCAGCCTCCAGGTGACGTTGATTGTCCGCAGGCCTCCTGCCTCCCTGCTCGTCCGCCTGAGCACAAGTATTGGTAGTGTTATAGATTCTAATGACCTTTAAGGGTCCAGGAAGGAGATGTGCAGTGATGCTTGAGGTCCAGTTTCACCCCGCCCCACATTTGTTCGGCCACTTTAGGCTGACCGTTTCTGCTAGCCTAGATGCTCTGACCAGTAGTCTGTGCTTTCTTCAGTTAGGCCCCTGAATTAACGTAAAAACAGCACCAGGTGTCAGGACCCTGCCTGCTCAACTCCAAGACAGTCCAGGGTCAGTGGTGATGAAGGACCATGATGGCCACTGGGTCAACAGCCTTTTGAAGTAAACAGGAGTCCAGCCGGTCTTATTGGCCACCATGATCACAGTGTCTGTAGGATTTTCTATGGTGACAGCGTGATATACGGTTCCCCCGCCAAGATTATTAGCTCCCCTCTGGGTGCAGTAAGTCCTGCAAGCAGTAGTCTACTCTTTTGGGACACACTCTTGTTGTTTTATGAGAGAAACTCCAGGTCAAGTGATGGTCACACGAGTCGTCATGGTGCCCCTTTGCCCCAGTTATCTCTCTGGAGGTTGGAATTGGAGGACCTCCTCACTCAAGGTCAGTGTGCCCACGGAGCAAACCCTGCAACTTCAGGGCATCGTTGGGTGTTAGGATCACCACGTGGGGTCCTTTTCCCTTAGGAGGGAGGTGGCCTTTTGGGCTGCTGATTTCCAGGTTTTCAGATACTGCCAGTATCTTGGCCAGATGTGGCGGTGGGCCAAGCCCCTTGGTGACCGTAGTGTATCCTACTTGGATGGCATTCTTGCATTGTTCCATTTCAAGTGGTCCCAGGTTTTGCACTAATACTCCAATGGTGATTTACCGTTCACCAGGAAAGTAAAGGTCAAAGGGTTTAACTAAATTAGGGAGTTCCAGGGCAAGGGTCTGAATTGACTGCTCTTTCCATTCTTGAAAGGCCACTTCTGGATTCTATTCAAAAGGATCATCATCTTTTCCTTTCAGTGTTTCATATAGAGGCCCAGCTAGTAGACTGTAGTTAGGGATCCAGAAGCAGCAAACCCTGGCCTCGCCAGGAATCTCTAAGCTGTCTTCTAGTTTTAGAAATGGGTAAGGCTGTAAATTGTTTCTTCCCTTTCCTGGGTTGGGCTTCTCTGACCTTCTCTGAGAATGAAGCCCAGGCAGGTCACCGTAGTCTGTGATATTTGAGCTTTTTCTTGGACAACTTGTATCCTTTATTGGCTTGGTAGTTCAGAGGTCTCCTTAGTAGGGCTGGCGATCAGAATGTCGTCTGCATATTGAAGGAGTGTTTCCTTTTCCAGAGGTAGAACTTTTAGGTCTTTAGCTGAGCTTTCCCCAAAGATGGTGTGGGAATTTTTGAACCCTTGGGGCAACACGGCCCGGAAGTATTGTTTTAGTTTTATGTTGAGTCCTGCCACTTACAAGCCAAAATTTCTTGTGACTCTGGGACTAGTAGAATACAAAAGAAGGCATCATTGAAGACTAATACAGAATACCAAGTCCTGGTGGTTGGTAGAATGACCAGCAGGGTGTAGGATTTAGGAACTACTGGAGGTATATCCTCGGTGGCTTCACTGACTGTCCTGACATCCTTTACCAGGACTCCAGCAGCCCATGGGGCTCTCGAGGTCAGGCCAATCCCAGGATATGGAGCTCACCTGGACAGGTACCCACCCCCACGCCAGCCCACGGGGCTCTCGTGTTCAGGCCCCTCCCAGGATATGGGGTTCCCTGGGCAGGTTCCCCTGCAGCCCATGGGGCTCTCGTGGTCAGGCCCCTCCCAGGATACAGAGCTACCCTTGCAGATACCGTGGCAGGGCTGGGCACACAGGAACCGTGCACATCGCCCTCATTTCAGAGCACTCCCAGCTCACCTGTCACTCAGATCTGACACAGAGCACCTCAGAGCAGGACTTGAACTAACAAACAGCAGCTCCGACAGGTCTGTGACCCTGGGCATCACTCTGTGTGGCCTCCCCCCACCTGGTCTTCCAGAGACTTCCACTGCACCCGGGGCACCAGTCCTCTGTCTCCACCCAACACCCACCCCTCCTCTCCCTGACTCCTGGGTTCCTCTCATTAGGAGAGGGTTTTCTTGAAATTGTCTCCCACTCATGGGCCAGATAATATAATTAGAAAACAAGCCAGAGCTGCAGCCCCTTGTCTATCCTGACTCTCAGGAGCCCACACCTGTTTCTTGGACCTGGCCGATTCAGCAAGTTCCAGTTTCTGCAACTGTGAGCCGCTGAGGGGTGATTATTGGCTGGCCTGGGAAGCCTGACCGTGCCGGCCAGCCCTCCCCTGGTGTGCCTGGGTTGAGATCAATATAAACACCGCTCCAGGCAGCAAGAGCCCCTGCAGCTGTGCCTGACGCCATTTTCTCTGCCCTGTCAGCAGTCTCGGGGCTGGACTGGTGGGAGGGAGTGAGAGGCCACGGCTTTGTGGGTGGCCCAGTGTGAGTGGGGCTCTGCTGGACTTTCTGCAGCAGTTGCCAAGATGCCACCTGCTAAAGAAGAGGATGTGTCACCGATACCTGCTGCTGGAATTTCTACCTGGACAGAGGTGAGTGAGGGAGAAAGCAGTGGGGGCCGGGACAGCAGGGGTATCTCAGGCAGGGAAATGGAAAGCTTCCAGAAGAGCACCCAGGGCCAGGACCATCCTGGCTGGCCTGCAGGCACCAAGTCGGCTGGCATGCTGTCGCTCATGTGGCTCTATGCCCCTTCCTCTAGGCTTTCAAGTCCTTGTACATATTCAGGTGTTTTACCTGGGAAGGGTGGGAACATTTCAGCAGCAGCTGGCCTGGGGCTCGGCCCACGTTTACTCACAGATGCCTCGGCACGGGCCCCCAGCTTTGCAATGAGGACGCTTGTTGCGTGGGGCCTGCTGGCTGAATGGGAGATGATGCCCCACCACTGACCAACTTCAGAATTGTTTACAACTGGAGCAAGTGCCCTGATACGGTTTTCCTCTGTGTAACTGGTGTGTTCTGTTTTTTTTTTCTTTTTTTCGTTTTTGGTTCAAGGTAGATTTTATTCCTCTTTTTTGTATTTACAGATATAAGCATGGAAATAATTTATTCATATAAATACATGTATGTGAAGGGAAGAATATTTTTTCTGTTTTACTTTTTGTAATTTTGAATTTATTTTATTTTTTTATACAGCAGGTTATTTTTGGTTATCGATTTTATACATATAAATGTATACATGCCAATCCCAATCTCTCAACTCCTCCCACCACCACCCCCCAACAGCTTTCCCCCCTTGGTGTCCATACGTTTGTTGTCTACATCTGTTGCTCTATTTCTGCCTTGCAAAACGGTTCATCTGTACAATTTTTCTAGGTTCCACATATATGCATTAATATACAAGATTTGTTTTTCTATTTCTGACTTACTTCACTCTGTATGACAGTCTCTAGATCCATCAACGTCTCTACAAATGACCCAATTTCATTCCTTTTTATGGCTTAGTAATATTCCATTTTTTATATGTACCTCATCTTTATGCATTCGTCGGTCTGTGGGCATTTAGGTTGCTTCCATTACCTGGATATTGTAAATAGTGATGCAATGAACATTGCGGTGAATGTCTCTTTTTGATTTATGGTTTTGTCTGGGTATAGGCCCAGTAGTGAGATTGCTGTATCATATGGTAATTCTATTCTTAGTTTTATAAGAAACTCCATAATCTCCACAGTGACTGTATCAATTTACATTCCCAACAATAGTGGAAGAGGGTTCCTTATCTCCACACCCTTTCCAGCATCTGTTGTTTGTAGATTTTCTGATGATGCCCATTCTAACAGGTGTGAGGTGATACACCATGGATGAGTCTATTTCGTTGAGCAAAGAGTAGGTCTTGTCTATTACATATTTGGCTTATGGAACGGTATGTGTGCTAATTTCAATCACTGGTTTTATACAGCACCCCAACTCAACTTTCCCCTTAAGCAAGCATAAGTTTTTATCTAAATGTGAGACTCTGTTCGGTTTTGTAATTCAGTTTATGTGTAGCCAAGTTTACACTCTCTCTATTCGTGATATCTTATGATAATTATCTTACTCTGTGTGACCTATTTCTCTTAGAATCATCATACTTAAATCCACTCAATTTGCTGCTACAGGCCTGATGACATTGATTTCATTGCTGAGTGATATTCCGTTGTACGTAAGTAGCACAACTCCTTTATCCATTTTTTTCTTTCTGGGATATTTAATTTGTACTGGACTCGAGGTTCTTGGAAACACAGCAGCCCTAAATTTTGTGTTGGCTGTGTCTTCTTGATTTTAATTTTCCTAAGCTATAGGGCCAAAAGTGGAAGTGCCCTAGGGTCTGTAGCTTTGTTTGTCAGATGTTTCAGGATACACTATAAACATCTCCAGAGTGTCTGTTGGCAATTTACATCCCGCCCATCAGCATAACAAGGCTCCCTTTTCTCCATGGCCTGTCCTGTGTTTCTGGTTTTTAAACTTTTTTCAGATGGCCCTTTTGACGAATGGGAAACGAGACTTCATTGTAGTGTGGATTTCCATTGCTCGAGTGCTTGGTTGGCCAAAAAGGGCATATGCGTTTTTTCCTGAATATATTCAGGAAAAATGTATATGCACTTTTGTCCAAGTGCATCACTGTCAAAGATCTGCCGCTTTTCACATGCTTTAAATGCAATTCCAATCTTCCTCCTGAAATATGATTCCTGCAATTCTGCCTCGTTTTCAAGTCCTCTTTGCAGACTTACTTCAATATATTTTTGCCAATAGCTGTCATTTATAACTCTGCAGGTTTGTGAATTACAGTGCCCGTGATTTCCGTTCTTAACTCGTTTCCTTGAAAGCTGGCCACAGACCCGCAGGTTTGCTTCAGGCCATAATCTGGGTCCCGCACGGCACTCTGAGCCTTTGGTTAATTCCTCTTCCTGGTGGGAAATTAGAGTTAAATGTGCCCCTCCAGACACCTGCCTCACTCCCAGCCCCTTGGTGATGTGTGTCCTCTGGTTTGAGGCCACATGTACTGGGTTCCTCACCTTTGGCTGATGTGGCCCCACTGGTGTGAGGACACTCCTGTTTGGTTCCCATCCCCTTGGTGATGTGGGCCCTCTGGTGAGAGTCTGATCCTGGTTGTGTTACTCACACTTCTGTGAGGTGGGCCCTCTTCTCTGAGGTCACTGCTGCCTGGCTGGCACACCCAGCCTTGGCGACGTCGGCCATCTGGTGGGAGTTGGAGCCTGCTGGGAGCCTCCTCCCCTCGGTGATGAGGGCCCTCTTGCGTCAGGCCCTAACTGCTGGGTACCCACATTTTCTGATAGCTGCTAAGTGGTGCGAGGACACTCCTGTGAAGTTCCCATCCCCATGGGGAGGTGGGCCTTCTGCTCTGAGGTCCCAACGTCTGGGTTGCTCACAGTTTCATGATGTGGGCCCTCTGCTGTGAGTTCACTGCAGCCTGGATCGCATAGACTCGGTGCTCTGGGCCGCCTGCTGAGAGGTTCCCACTGCAAGATTCCTCAGCTTTTTTATTCTATGGGCCCAGTGTTGTGAGGCTCCTCCTGCCTGCATCGCTCTGAGCCCCTTGGAGATGTGGGTCCTCTGGTTTAGGCCACATGGGCTGGGTTCCTCACCTTTCTATCATGTGGCCACACAGGTGTGAAGACAGTCCTGCCTGGTTCAGATCCCATTGGTGATGTGGGCCCTCTGGTGAGAGTCTTATCCTGGCTGGGTTCCTCACACTTCTGTGAGGTAGGCCCTCTGCTGTGAGGTCACTCCTGCCTGGCTGTCACATGTCACCTTGGCGACATGGGCCCTCAGTTGGGAGTTGGTGTCTGCTTGGAGTCTCCTCCCCTTGGTAATGAGGGCCCTCTGACGTCAGGCCCTAACTTCTGGGCTTCCAAAATTCTCTGATGTGTGCCCTGTGGTGCGAGTACACTTATGCCATGTTCCCAACCACATGGGAATGTGGGCCTTCTGCTCTGAGGTCCCAACGGCTGGGTTGCTCACAGTTTCATGATGAGGGCCCTCTGTTTTGAGTTCAGTCAGGTCTGGATCCCATAGCCTCGCTGCTCCTGGCCGCCTGCTAGGAGGTTCCAACTGCGGGATTCCTCACCATTTTTATTCTATGGTCCCTATGTTTTGAGGATCCTCCTGCCTGCCTCACTCCCAGCCCCTTGGTGATATGTGTCCTCTGGTTTGAAGCCACATATGCTGGGTCACTCACATTTCGGTGATGAGGCCTCACTGGTGTGAGGACACTCCAGCCTGGTTCCCATTCCCTTGGTGATGTGGGCCCTGTGGTGAGAGTCTGATTCTCTTTGGGTTCCTCACACTTTTGTGAGGTGGGCCCTCTGCTCTGAGGTCACTCCTGCCTGGCTGGCACATCCCGCATTGACAATGGCGGCCCTCTGGTAGCAGTTGGAGCCTGCTGGGAGCCTCCTCTCCTCGTTGATGAGAGCCCTCTGGCGTCAGGCCCTAACTGCTGGGCTCCCCACATTTTCTGATGTGTGCCCACTGGTGCGATGACACTCCTGCTTGGTTCCCTTCCCCATGAGGATGTGGGCCTTGTGCTCTGAGGTCACAACGGCTGGTTTGCTCACAGTTTCATGATGAGGGCCCTCTGTTGTGAGTTCATCACTGCCTGGATCCCATAGCCCTGGTGCTCTGGGACGCCTGCTGGGATGTTCCAACTGCTGGATTCCTCACCTTTTTTATACAATAGGCCATGTGTTGTGAGGTTAATCCTGCCTGCCTCGCTCTGAGACCCATGGAGATGTGGTTCCTCTGGTTTGAGGCCACATTTCCTGGGTACCCCAACTTTTGATGATGTGGCCCCACGGGTGTGATGACACTCCTGCCTGGTTCACAGCCCCTTGCTGATGTGGGCACTCTGGTGAGAGTCTGATCCTGGCTGGGTTCCTTACTCTTCTGTGAGGTGGGCCCTCTGATGTGAGGTCACTCCTGCCTGGCTGACTCACATCGCCTTGGCGATGTGGGCCTCCTGTTGGCCATGAAAGCATGCTGGGAGCCCCCTACCCTCTTTAATGAGGGCCCTGATAAAACGCATATGCACTTTTTGACCAAGTGCATCATTGTCGAGGATCTGCCTCTTCTCCTATGCTTTCAGAGCACTTCCCGTCTACCTCTTGAAATCATATTCCTGTAATTCTGCCCCGCTTTCAAGTCCTCTTCGCAGCCTTATTTCAATATATTTTTGTATGATACCTGCCATTTATAACTCTGCAGGTTTGTTAAATACAGTGTCCCTGAGCTCCTTTCTTCAACTCGCTTTCTTGAGAGCTGGCCGCAAACCCGCAGGTTTGCTTCAGGCCCTAATCTGGTTTCTGCACAGCATGCTGAGCCTTTGGTAAATTCCCTTCTCTGGTGGGAAATGAGCATTCAATTTGCCCGTGCAGACACCTACAGCTACTCTCTCATTGGTTCTCCCTATTCCTGTTCATCTTGCGCAGAAATTGCAAAGTGTGCCAAACAGGAGGTTAAAGGCACTGACTCTCCAAGTGGGGAGAGTGTTAGTAAAGCGTCTGGAATGGTGAACCCGAGTAAAAGGGGACGAAAACTGAGATGCATTTGAAAACATTTCCCAGTCACACGGTGCACCATACTGTGGGTTTCCCATGCATGCTTTAGCTGAAGGAAGAATCCCTTAAACCTGGAGAGTTGGGACCCATGGAATGGGTACCATGCAGTATGACTTCAAAGGGTCTGCATTTGCTCATCGAACCTCACCTAATGCTATCAGGCTGAAGTGTCCAACCTTATGTCTCACTCACCTCTGGGTGTAGATGAGGTAAATCCAGGTTGCATCACAAGCCCTGAATGAATTATTTAAGAATTGCTCTCTATTTCACTCTCATTGTGTTTTGTTTTTGTAATTCATTTTGATAAGGGTATTTATCGGATTTACTCTGCTGCATACATGCAGCTGTACACACGCTTGATTCTCTTATAGAGACATATAAATCCATGGGTTTGAAGATTCTTACTAGTCAGGTGTATTGCTAGGCGTTGAATATAGGGTTTTTAGACCATCTCGTTGAGCAAGGGGTAGATCTTGACTATTACATATTTGACTTATGGAAGGGTATCTGTGCTAATTTCTATCTCTGGTTTTATGCAGCACCCAAACTCACCTTTCCCCTTAAGCAAACATAAGTTGGTTTTCTTAATTTGAGACCCTGTTCTGTTTTGCAATTCAGTTCATGTGTAGCCAAGATTACATTCGGTGTATTAGTGATTTCTTATGATGTTTCATTTTCTGTGTGACTTATTTCACTTAGAATCATCGACCTGAATCCACTCATTATGCCGCGACGGGCCTGATGACATAGATTTCATTGCAGAGTGATATTACAATGTACGTACGTACCACAAATTCTTTATGCATTTTTTGCTTTCTGTGATATTTTACTTGTACCGTCGACGAGGTTCTTGTAAACAGAGCCGTCTGAAACTTTGGGGTGGCTGTGTGTTTTTGATTTTAATTTCCCTAAGCTATAGGACCATAAGTGGAAGTGCCGTAGGCTCTGTTGCTTTGTTTTTTAGGTGTTTCAGGAAACACCATACACTTCTCCAGAGTGGCTCTTGGCAATTTACATGCCGCCCATCAGCATAACAGAGCTCCCTGTTCTCCATGGCCTGTGTTGCCTGTCTGGATTTTACACATTTTTCAGATGGCCGTTTTGACAGGGGGCAGTGAGACTTCACTGTAGTGCAGATTTCTTTAACATGCTTGCTTGGTTGGCCAAAAAGGGTGTATGCGATTTTTCCTGAATATATTCTGGAAAAAACGCATACGCCGTTTTTGGCCAAGTGCATCATTGTCGACGTTCTGCCTCTTGTCCTATGCTTTAAATGTAATTCCAGTCTATCCCCTGAAATCGTTTTCCTGCAATTCTGCCCCGCTTTCAAGTCCTCTTCGCAGGTTTCTTTCAATATATTTTTGGATGATAGCTGTCATATATAACTCTGCAGGTTTGTGAATTACAGTGCCCATGATCTCCTTTCATCAAATCGCTTCCTTGTGAGCTGGCCGCAAACCCGCAGGATTGCTTCAGGCCCTAATCTGGTTCCAGAATGGCATGCTGAGCCTTTGGTTAAATCCACCTCCTGGTTGGAAATGAGCGTTAAATTTGCCTGTGCAGACACGTACAGCTAGTCTCTCATTGGTTCTCCCTATTCCTGTTCATCTTGCGCAGAAATTGCAAAATGTGCCAAACAGGAGGTTAAAGGCACTGACTCTCCAAGTGGGGAGTGTTAGTAAAGGGTCTGGAATTCTGAACCCGAGTAAAAGGGAACGAAATCTGAGATGCATTTGAAAACGTTTCCCTGTCACACGGTGCACCATACGGTGGGTTTCCCCTGCATGTTTTAGCTGAAGGAAGAATCGCTTAAACCTGGAGAGTTGGGACCCATGGAATGGGTACCATGCAGTATGACTTCAAATGGTCTGCATTTGCTCATTGAACCTCACCAATGCTATCAGCCCGAAGTGTCCAACCTTATGTCTCACTCAGCTCTGGATGTAGATGAGGTAAATCCAGGTTGCATCACAAGCCCTGAATGAATTATTTAAGAATTGCTCTCTATTTCACTGTCATTGTGTTTTGTTTTTGTAATTCATTTTGATAATGGGATTTATCGGATTGTCTCTGCTGCCTTCATGCAGCTGTACACACGCTTGTTTCTCTTATGGAGACATATAAATCCATGGGTTTGAAGATACTTACTAGTCAGGTGTATTCCTAGGCGTTGAATATAGGGTGTTTAGCCCATTTCGTTGAGCAAGGTGTAGGTCTTGACTATTAAATATTTGACGTATGGAATGGTATCTGTGCTAATTTCTATCTCTGGTTTTATGCAGCACCCCAACTCACCTTTCCCCTTAAGCAAACATAAGTTGGTTTTCTAAATTTGAGAACCTGTTCTGTTTTGAAATTCAGTTCATGTGTAGCCAAGATTACATTCCGTGTATTAGTGATATCTTATGATGTTTCATTTTCTGTGTGACTTATTTCACTTAGAATCATTGTACCTGAATCCACTCATTATGCCACGACGGGCCTGATGACATAGATTTCATTGGTGAGTGATATTCCATTGTACGTACGTACCAAAACTTGTTTATGCATTTTTCGCTTTCTGGGATATTTAACTTGTACCGTAGACGTGGTTCTTGTAAACAGAGCCGTCTGAAACTTTGGGGTGGCTGTGTGTTTTTGATTTTAATTTCCCTAAGCTATAGGACCATAACTGGAAGTGCCGTAGGTTCCGTTGCTTTGTTTTTTAGGTGTTTCAGGAAACACCATACACTTCTCCAGAGTGGCTGTTGGCAATTTACATCCCACCTATCAGCATAACAAGGCTCCCTCTTCTCCATGGCCTGTGCTGCCTTTCTGTATTTTACACTTTTTTCAGATGGCCCTTTTGACCGGGGGGCAGTGAGACTTCATTGTAGTGCAGATTTCTATAACATGCTTGCTTGGTTGGCCAAAAAGTGCGTATGCTTTTTTTCCTGAATATATTCTGGAAAAAAAGCATACGCCCTTTTTGACCAAGTGCATCAATGTCGACGTTCTCCCTCTTTTCGTATGCTTTAAATGCAATTCCAGTCTACCCCCTGAAATCGTTTTCCTGCAAATCTGCCCCGCTTTCAAGTCCTCTTTGCAGCCTTCCTTCAATATATTTTTGGACGATAGCTGTCATTTATAACGCTGAAGGTTTGTGAATTACAGTGCCAGTGAGCTCCTTTCGTCAAATCACTTTCTTGTGAGCTGTCCGCAAAGCCGCAGGATTGCTTCAGGCCCTAATTTGGTTCCCTCACGGCATGCTGAGCCTTTTGTTATTTCCTCTTCCTGGTGGGAAATGAGCGTTAAATTTGCCCGTGCAGACACCTACAGCTACTCTCTCATTGGTTTTCCCTATTCCTGTTCATCTTGCGCAGAAATTGCAAAGTGTGCCAAACAGGAGGTTAAAGGCACTGACTCTCCAAGTGGGGAGAGTGTTAGTAAAGGGTCTGGAATGGTGAACCCGAGTAAAAGGGGACGAAAACTGAGATGCATTTGAAAACGTTTCCCAGTCACACGGTGCACCATACTGTGGGTTTCCCATGCATCTTTTAGCTGAAGGAAGAATCCCTTAAACCTGGAGAGTTGGGACCCATGGAATGGGTACCATGCAGTATGACTTCAAAGGGTCTGCATTTGCTCATCGAACCTCACCTAATGCTATCAGGCTGAAGTGTCCAACCTTATGTCTCACTCACCTCTGGGTGTAGATGAGGTAAATCCAGGTTGCATCACAAGCCCTGAATGAATTATTTAAGAATTGCTCTCTATTTCACTCTCATTGTGTTTTGTTTTTGTAATTCATTTTGATAAGGGTATTTATCGGATTTACTCTGCTGCATACATGCAGCTGTACACACGCTTGATTCTCTTATAGAGACATATAAATCCATGGGTTTGAAGATTCTTACTAGTCAGGTGTATTGCTAGGCGTTGAATATAGGGTTTTTAGACCATCTCGTTGAGCAAGGGGTAGATCTTGACTATTACATATTTGACTTATGGAAGGGTATCTGTGCTAATTTCTATCTCTGGTTTTATGCAGCACCCAAACTCACCTTTCCCCTTAAGCAAACATAAGTTGGTTTTCTTAATTTGAGACCCTGTTCTGTTTTGCAATTCAGTTCATGTGTAGCCAAGATTACATTCGGTGTATTAGTGATATCTTATGATGTTTCATTTTCTGTGTGACTTATTTCACTTAGAATCATCGACCTGAATCCACTCATTATGCCGCGACGTGCCTGATGACATAGATTTCATTGCAGAGTGATATTACAATGTACGTACGTACCACAAATTCTTTATGCATTTTTTGCTTTCTGTCATATTTTACTTGTACCGTCGACGAGGTTCTTGTAAACAGAGCCGTCTGAAACTTTGGGGTGGCTGTGTGTTTTTGATTTTAATTTCCCTAAGCTATAGGACCATAAGTGGAAGTGCCGTAGGCTCTGTTGCTTTGTTTTTTAGGTGTTTCAGGAAACACCATACACTTCTCCAGAGTGGCTCTTGGCAATTTACATGCCGCCCATCAGCATAACAGAGCTCCCTGTTCTCCATGGCCTGTGTTGCCTGTCTGGATTTTACACATTTTTCAGATGGCCGTTTTGACAGGGGGCAGTGAGACTTAACTGTAGTGCAGATTTCTTTAACATGCTTGCTTGGTTGGCCAAAAAGGGCGTATGCGATTTTTCCTGAATATATTCTGGAAAAAACGCATACGCCGTTTTTGGCCAAGTGCATCATTGTCGACGTTCTGCCTCTTGTCCTATGCTTTAAATGTAATTCCAGTCTACCCCCTGAAATCGTTTTCCTGCAATTCTGCCCCGCTTTCAAGTCCTCTTCGCAGGTTTCCTTCAATATATTTTTGGATGATAGCTGTCATATATAACTCTGCAGGTTTGTGAATTACAGTGCCCATGATCTCCTTTCATCAAATCGCTTCCTTGTGAGCTGGCCGCAAACCCCATTTCGTTGAGCAAGGGGTAGGTCTTGACTCTTATATATTTGACTTATGGAATGGTATCTGTGCTAATTTCTATCTCTGGTTTTATGCAGCACCCCAACTCACCTTTCCCCATAAGCAAGCATAAGTTGGTTTTCTAAATTTGAGACCCTGTTCTGTTTTGTATTTCAGTTCATGTGTAGCCAAGTGTACATTCCGTTTATTAGTGACATCTTATGAGGTTTCTTTATCTGTGTGATTTATTTCACTTAGAGACATCGTACCTGAATCCAGTCCTTATGCTGCTTTCGGCCTGATGACATAGATTTCCTTGCTGAGTGATATTCCATTTTACGTAAGTACTACAACTTCTTCATCCCTTTTTTGCTCTCTGGGATATTTAACTTGTAGGGTAGACAAGGTTCTAAACAGAGCTGTCCCAAAGTTTGTGGTGGCTGCGTCTTTCTGATTTTAATTTCTCTAAGCTAAAAGACCATATGTGGAAGTGCACTGGGCTCAGTTCCTTTCTTTTTTAGGTGTTTCAGGAAACGCCATACACTCTCCAGAGTGGCTGTTGGCAATTTACATCCCACCCATCAGCATAACAATGCTCCGTTTTCTCCATGGCCTGTCCTGTCTTTCTGGATTCTACAGTTTTTTCAGATGGCCCTTATGACCAGGGGGAAGTGAGACTTCATTGTAGTGCAGATTTCCTTTGCAAGCTTGCTTGGTTGGCCAAAAAGCGTGTATGCGTTTTTTCCTGACTATATTCAGGAAAAATCGAATACGCCCTTTTTAGCCAAGTGCATCATTGTCAACGTTCTGCCTCTTTTCCTATGCTTTAAATGCATTTTCAGTCTAACTCCTGATATTGGTTTCCTGCAATTCTGCCCCACTTTCAAGTCCTCTTCGCGTCCTTACTTCAATATATTTTTGGACAATAGCTGTCATTTATAACTCTGCATGTTTGTGAATTACAGTGCCCCTGAGCTCGTTTCTTCAACTCGTTTTCTTTTGAGCTGGCTGCAAAACCATAGGATTGCTTCTGGCCCTAATCTTGTTCCGGCATTGCACGCTGACCGTTTGTTTAATTCTCCTTCCTGGTGGGAAATGAGCATTACATTTGCCCATGCAGACACCTACAGCTAATCTCTCATTGGTTCTCCCTATTCCTGTACATCTTCTGCGTAAATTGCAAACTGAGCCAGACAGGAGGTTAAAGACACTGACTCTCCAAGTGGGGAGAGTGTTAGTAAAGCGTCTGGAATGGTGAACCCGAGTACCAGGGGACGAAAACTGAGATGCATTTAAAAACGTTTCCCAATCACACGGTGGACCATACACTGGGTTTCCCATGCACGTTTTAGCTGAAGGAAGAATCCCTTAAACCTGGAGAGTTGAAACCCATGGAATGGGTAAAATGCTGTATGACTTCAAATGGTCTGCATTTGCTCACAGAACCTCACCAATGCTATCAGCTCGAAGTGTCCAGCCTTATGTCTCATCCAGCTGTGGGTGTAGATGTGTTAAATCCAGGTTGCATCACAAGCCCTGAAAGAATTTTTTAAGAATTGCTCTCTATTTCACTGCCATTTTGTTATGTTTTTGAAATTTATTTTGAAAATGTGATTTAGCTGATTTTCACTGCTGCGTTTATGTCGCTCTACACACGCTTGATTCTCTTACGGAGACATATAAATCCATACGTTTTAAGACTCTTACTAGTCAGGTATATTCCTAGGTGGTGAATATGGGGTGTTGAGTCATTTCGTTGACCAAAAAGTAGGTCTTTTCTATTACATATTTGGCTTATGGAACAGTATCTGTGCTAATTTCAATCTCTGGTTTTATTCAGCACCCGAACTCACCTTTCCCCTTAAGCAAGCATATGTTGGTTTTCTAAATTTGAGGCCCCGTTCTGTTTTGTAGTTCCATTCATGTGTCCCCAAGTTTACATTCCGTGTATTAGTGATATCTTATGTTGCTTTAAATGATATCTTATGATATGTGTCTTTTTCTTTTGAATTATGTGACTTCGAATGATCATACGTAACTCCTCTGGAGTTGTTACAAATGGCCATATTTCATTGATTTCCAGGCTGAGTAATATTCCACTCTACATAAGTACCACATCTCTATCCATTTTTTCCCTCCAGAGACATTTAAGTTATATCCTAGTCGAGGTTCTTTTAAACAGAGAGGCGGTAAACATTGGGGTGCCTGTGTCCTCTCGATTTTTGTTTTTCCCAAGATACACGTCCATGAGTGCAAGTGCCCTGTGCTCTGTAGCTCATTTTTTAGATGCTTTAGTAAACACAATACACTTCTCCAGAGTGACCGTTGGCAATATACATTTCCACTATAAGCCTCACAGGGCTCCCTTTTCTCCTTTCCTGTCCTGCATTTCTGGTGTTTACACTTTATGAGGACGGCTCTTCTGACTGATGTGAAGTGATATCTTTTGTAGTATTGATTTCCAGTGCCCACCTGTTTGGTTGGCTAAAAATGTGTGTGCCCTTTTCTTGAATATATACAGAAAGAGACGCATACACCCTTTTTGACCAAGTGCAAAGTTGCAAATGTTCAGCCCCTTTTCTGGTGCTTAATGGCGAGTCCTTTCTACCTCTTCCAATCCCTTTCCTGCCATTCTCCCTTGCTTACAAGTCCTTTTCTCTGACTATCCTCAAGACATTTTTTAGGGATAGATATTTTCAACTCTGCAGTTTCGTGAATTTTAGTGCCCCTGTGTTCCATTTTTTACTTGTGTTTATGGGAACTGGCCACAAAGCAGCGGGATTTCCTCAAGGCCTATTCTGTTTCCATGGGCAACCCTAGCCTTTGGTCAATTCGTCTTTCTGATTGGAAATTAAAGTGACATGTGGCTGTCCGAGCACCTAGGACTTGTCTCTCATTGTTCCTCCTCCTTCCGCTTCATCCTCTGGACAAATTCCAAACTGTACACAACAGGATGTTGACAGTGCTGACATCTCCAAGTGGGGAGACTGTTAGTAAAGACGCCGGAGTGGTGAACCCGAGCACCAGGAGATGAGGAGATGAGATGCCTTTTCCAAACTCTTCCCGATCAGACGGTATACCATCCTCTGGGTGTGACAGGCATGTTTTAGCTGTAGGAAGGATCCCATTCATGTGAGGAGACCACCAGGGCTTTTTCAAAATCAGTGTCTCTCCGCAACCCAAACTGGGGAATTTTTTAAGCTACGGCTACACATATGTTCATTAAGGGCCTTGGGAAGTAGGCAGAGTCCAAAGTTTAGATGATTGAAGTCTTCAGGGTCAGAAGCACTCACCAATGGCTTCCCTTAGGTTCCATTTTAACTGTCATTGATAGATGATGTCAATAAAAATATCTATTCTTTTTCAGATTATTTCCCCTTATAGGTTATTGCAAAATATTGAGTGTAGTTCCCTGTGCTATACAGTAGTTCCTTGTTGATGATTGATTATATACATAGCAGTGTGTATGTGTTAATCCCAAACTGTTAATTTATCCCTCCTCCCACCTTTCCTCTTTGGTAATCATAAATTATAAGATTTTATACTTCTCAGAAATGGGGGAGCTGAAAGAGAGGTATCATTTTCAATGGAAAAGCATTTAAAACAAGATTGAAGCTTTAACCAAGATTATTAGATGTACATCCTTGGAAAGAAATCATTTCGTTTCTCTAATATTGACCTGACAAATAAGACAAACCTTTTCAGTGAACTTGCTTATAATAAATTGATGGAAATATCAAATGGAAGTGTTAGAAACATCTTATTTTACCCGAGCCTTATACACTGTTCCATGTTAATTACAGTTTGGCTCACACATCTGTTCATTGAAGTTACAAGGTTCTCAATTTCTGTTACTGATCCTCCAGAGTGGACCCCAACAAGTGTCCCCCTGCCCGGTGTCATTGGAGCCAACAGATCGAGACTGAGTTTGGTTCAGAAGCAAAGGAAACTTTATATTTTGATCAGAGAATGGAGAGGTGAGAGCATGTGCTACCCTGTGGGCTGTGGGCTGGGCTGCTGTGTAGAGATCCTGTCAGAGTCAGTGGGAGGGAGGGGGCAGAGCTCTCTCGAGGGCCCGGTTGGCTGCAGCTCAGGCTCTATATCACGGAGTCTGCCCTGGGCCCCAGGATCTGATGTGTCGACCCAGCCATTCTGCACTAGAAAATCTGGTCTGAAGTGCCAGGTGTGGAACCTCTGTATGCGGGACCCTAGGAGCACGTGAAATTAGACAAAGCACAAAGGATAAAAAGGTTAGACTTTATTTTATTGCCCAGATTCTATTTTTATCTCCCAGGGATTTTTAAGGGGCTTTGCCTGGGACAAACCCCGCTTCTGCCTTTTGTCCCCTTCCTCATTCTTGGAGTGCTGAGGGTGCAGACCCTTCATCTGTAACTGCTGAGTGCTGAGTTAAGAGCACTCATACTCGTGGGCGAGGGTCAGAACTTCTCCCCAGCAGCCTCCAGGTGACGTTGATTGTCCCCAGGGCTGCTGCCTCCCTGCTCGTCCACCTGAGCACCAGTATTGGAAGTGTTATTGGTTCTAATGACCGTTAAGGGTCCAGGAAGGAGATGTGCAGTGATGCTGTGAGGTCCAGTTTCACCCCGCCCCACATTTATTTGGCCACCTTAGGCTGACCGTTTCTGCCAGCCTAGATGCTCTGACCAGTAGTCTGCGCTTTCTTCAATTAGGCCCCTGAATTAACGTAAAAACAGCACCAGGTGTCAGGACCCTGCCCGCTCAACTCCCAGACAGCCCAGGGTCAGTGGTGATGAAGGACCATGATGGCCACTGAGTCAACAGCCTTTTGAAGTAAACAGGAGTCCAGCCGGTCTTATTGGCCACCATCATCACGGTGTTTCTAGGCTTTTCTATGGTGACAGCGTGATATTCGGTTCCCCCGCCAAGATTATTAGCTCCCCTCTGGGTGCAGTAAGTCCTGCAAGCAGTAGTCTACTCTTTTGGGACACACTCTTGTTGTTTTATGAGAGAAACTCCAGGTCAAGTGATGGTCACATGAGTTGTCATGTTGCCCCGTTGCCCCTGGTTATCTCTCTGGAGGTTGGAGTTGGAGGGCCTCCTCACTCGAGGTCAGTGTGCCCACGGAGCAAACCCTGCAACTTCAGGGCATGGTTGGGGGTTAGGATCACCACGTGGGGTCCTTTTCCCTTAAGAGGGAGGTGGCCTTTTGGGCTGCTGATTTCCAGGTTTTTAGATACCGCCAGTATCTTGGGCAGATGTGGCGGTGGGCCAAGCTCCATGGTGACCGTAGTTTATCCTACCTATATGGCATTCTTGCATTGTTCCATTTCAAGTGGTCTCAGTTTTTGCACTAATACTCCAATGGCGATTCACCTTTCACCAGGAATGTAAAGGTCAAAGGGTTTAGCTAAATTAGGGAGTTCCAGGGCAAGGGTCTGAATTGACTGCTCTTTCCATTCTTGAAAGGCCACTTCTGGATTCTATTCAAAAGGATCATCATCTTTTCCTTTCAGTGTTTCATATAGAGGCCCAGCTAGTAGACTGTAGTTAGGGATCCAGAAGCAGCAAACCCTGGCCTCCCCAGGAACCCCTAAGCTGTCTTCTAGTTTTAGAAAGGGGTAAGGCTATAAATTGTTTCTTCCCTTTCCTGGGATGTGCTTCTCCGACCTTCTGTGAGAATGAAGCCCAGGCAGGTCACCGTAGTCTGTGATATTTGAGCTTTTTCTTGGACAACTTCTATCCTCTATTGGCTTGGTAGTTCAGAGGTCTCCTTAGTAGGGCTGGCGATCAGAATGTCGTCTGCATATTGAAGGAGTGTTTCCTTTTCCAGAGGTAGAGCTTTTAGGTCTTTAGCTGAGCTTTCCCCAAAGGTGGTGTGGGAATTTTTGAACCCTTGGGGCAAGACGGCCCGGAAGTATTGTTTTAGTTGTATGTTGAGTCCTGCCACTCACAAGCCAAAATTTTTTGTGACTCTCGGACTAATGGAATACAAAAGAAGGCATCATTCAAGACTAATACAGAATACCAAGTCCTGGTGGTTGGTAGAATGACCAGCAGGGTGTAGGATTTAGGAACTACTGGAGGTATATCCTCGGTGGCTTCACTGACTGTCCTGACATCCTTTACCAGGACTCCAGCAGCCCATGGGGCTCTCGAGGTCAGGCCAATCCCAGGATATGAAGCTCACCTGGGCAGGTACCCCACCCCCACGCCAGCCCACGGGGCTCTCGTGTTCAGGCCCCTCCCAGGATATGGGGTTCCCTGCGCAGGTCCCCTGCAGCCCATGGGGCTCTCGTGGTCAGGCCCCTCCCAGGATACAGAGCTACCCTTGCAGGTACCGTGGCAAGGCTGGGCACACAGGAACCGTGCACATAGCCCACATTGCAGAGCACTCCCAGCTCACCTGTCACTCAGATCTGACACAGAGCACCTCAGAGCAGGACTTGAACTAACAAATAGCACCTCCGTCAGGTCTGTGACCCTGGGCATCACTCTGTGCGGCCTCCCTCCACCTGGTCTTCCAGAGACTTCCACTGCACCCGGGGCACCAGGCCTCTGTCTCCACCCACCACCCACCCCTCCTCTCCCTGACTCCTGGGGTCCTCTCATTAGGAGAGGGTTTTCTTGAAGTTGTCTCCCACTCATGGGCCAGTTAAAATGATTAGAAAACAAGCCGGAGCTACAACCCCTTGTCTATCCTGACTCTCAAGAGCCCACACCTGTTCCTTGGACCTGGCTGATTCAGCAATTTCCATTTTCTGCAATTGTGAGACCCTGAGGGGTGATGATTGGCTGACCTGGGCAGCCTGACCGTGCCGGCCAGCCCTCCCCAGGTGTGCCTGGGTTGAGATTGATATAAACACACATATAAAATGGCTGTGCCTGACGCCATTTTCTCTGCCCTGTCAACAGTCTCGGGGCTGGGCTGGTGGGACGGAGTGAGAGGCCACGGCTTTGTGGGTGGCCCAGTGTGAGTGGGGTTCTGCTGGACTTTCTGCAGCAGTTGCCAAGATGCCACCTGCTAAAGAAGAGGATGTGACACCCATACCTGCCGCTGGAATTTCTTCCTGGGCAGAGGTGAGGAAGGAAGAAAGCAGTGGGGGCGAGGACAGGAGGGGTATCTCAGGCAGGGAAATGGAAAGCTTCCAGAAGAGCACCCAGGGCCAGGGCCATCCTGGCTGGCCTGCAGGCACCAAGTCGGCCGGCATGCTGTCACTCGTGTGGCTCCATGGCCCTTCCTCTAGGCTTTCAAGTCCTTGTACATATTCAGGTGTTTTACCTGGGAAGGGTGGGAACATTTCAGCAGCAGCTGGCCTGGGGTTCGGCCCACGTTTACTCACAGATGCCTCGGCAGGGTCCCCCAGCTTTGCAAAGAGGACGCTTGTTGCGTGGGGCCTGCTGGCTGAATGGGAGATGATTCCCCACCACTGACCAACTTCAGAATGGTTTACAACTGGAGCAAGTGCCCTGATACGGTTTTCCTCTGTGTAAATGGTGGGTTCTGATTTTTTTTCGTTTTTCCGTTTTTGGTTCAAGGTAGATTTTATTCCTCTTTTTTGTATTTACAGATATAAGCATGGAAATAATTTATTCATATTAATACATGTATGTGAAGGGAAGAATATTTTTTCTGTTTTACTTTTTTTAATTTTATTTTTTTAATTTTGAATTTTATTTTATTTTTTATACAGCAGGTTCTTATTGGTTATCTATTTTATACATATAAATGTATACATGCCAATCCCAATCTCTCAACTCCTCCCACCACCACCCCCCCAACCGCTCTCCCCCCTTGGTGTCCATACGTTTGTTGTCTACATCTGTTGCTCTATTTCTGTCTTGCAAAACGGTTCATCTGTACAATTTTTCTAGGTTCCACATATATGCATTAATATACAAGATTTGTTTTGTTTTTCTCTTTCTGACTTACTTCACTCTGTATGACAGTCTCTAGATCCATCAACGTCTCTACAAATGATCCAATTTCATTCCTTTTTATGGCTTAGTAATATTCCATTTTATATATGTACCACAACTTCTTTATCCATTTTTCGCTTTCTGGGATATTTAACTTGTACCATAGATGGGGTTCTTGTAAACAGAGCCTTCTGAAATTTTAGAGTGGCTGTGTCTTTTTGATTTTAATTTCCCTAAGCTATAGGAGCTTAAGTGGAAGTGCCGTATGCTCCGTTGCTTTGTTTTTTAGGTGTTTCAGGAAACACCATACACTTCTCCAGAGTGGCTGTTGGCAATTTATATCCCGTCCATCAGCATAACAAGGCTCCCTGTTTCCATGGCCTGTCCTGCCTTTCTGGATTTTACACTTTTTTCAGAAGGCCCTTTTCACCGGGGGGCAGTGAGACTTCATTGTAGTGCAGATTTCCTTTACACACTTGCTTGGTTGGCCAAAAAGTGCGTATGCGTTATTTCCTGAATATATTCAGGTAAAAACGCATACGCCCTTTTTGGCCAAGTGCATCATTATCGACGTTATGACTCTTTTCTATGCTTTAAATGCAATTCCAGTCTACCCCCTGAAATCGTTTTCCAGCAATTCTGCCCCGCTGTCAACTCCTCTTCGCAGCCTTCTTCAATGTATTTCTGGACGATAGTTGTCATTTATAACTCTGCAGGTTTGTGAATGACAGTGCCCCTGAGCTCCTTTCTTCAACTCGTTTTCTTGTGAGCTGGCCGCAAAACCGCAGGATTGCTTCAGGCCCTAATCTGGTTCAAGCCCGGCATGCTGAGCCTTTGGTTAATTCCACTTCCTGGAGGGAAATGAGCATAAATTTGCCCGTGCAGACACCTACAGCTAGTCTCTCATTGTTTCTCCCTATTCCTGTTCATCTTGCGCAGAAATTGCACACTGTGTCAAACAGGAGGTTAAAGGCACTGACTCTCCAAGCGGGGAGAGTGTTATTATACCGTCCGGAATGGTCAACCCGAGTATCAGGGGACGAAAACTTAGATGCATTTAAAAACGTTGCGCAGTCACAGGGACCATACTCTGGGTTTCCCATGCATGTTTTAGCTAAAGGAAGAATCCCTTACACCTGGAGAGTTGGGACCCATGGAATGGGTATCATGCAGTATGACTTCAAAGGGTCTGCATTTGCTCACCGAACCTCACCAATGCTATCAGCTCAAAGTGTCCAGCCTTATGTCTCACCCAGCTCTGGGTGTAGATATGGTAAATCCAGGTTGCATCACAAGTCCTGAATGAATTATTTAAGAATTGCTTTCTATTTCACTGCCATTGTGTTTTGTTTTTATAATTCATTTTGATAATGGGATTTATCGGATTTTCACTGCTGCGTTTATACTGCTGTATACACGCTTGATTCTCTTATGGAGACATATAAATCCATGGGTTTTAAGATTCTTACTAGTCAGGTATATTCCTAGGCGTTGAATTTGGGGTGTTGAGTCCATTTTATTGAGCAAGGAGTAGGTCTTGACTATTGCATATTCGACTTATGGAACGGTATATGTGCTAATTTCAATCTCTGTTTTTATACAGCACCCCAACTCAACTTTCCCCTTAAGCAAGCATAAGTTTTTTAGCTAAATGTGAGACACTGTTCGGTTTTGTAATTCAGTTCATGTGGAGCCAAGTTTACACTCCCTCTATTAGTGATATCTTATGATTACTGTCTTTCTCTGTGTGACATATTTCTCTTAGAGTCATCGTGCTTAAATCCACTCAATTTGCTGCTACAGGCCTGATGACATTGATTTCATTGCTGAGTGATATTCCGTTGTACGTAAGTAGCACAACTTCTTTATCCATTTTTTTCTTTCTGGGATATTTAATTTGTACTGGATTCGAGGTTCTTGTAAACACAGCAGACCTAAATTTTGTGTTGGCTGTGTCTTGTTGATTTTAATTTTCCTAAGCTATAGGGCCAAAAGTGGAAGTGCCCTAGGGTCTGTAGCTTTGTTTTTCAGATGTTTCAGGATACACCATAAACATCTCCAGAGTGTCTGTTGGCAACTTACATCCCGCCCATCAGCATAACAAGGCTCCCTGTTCTCCATGGCCTGTCCTGTGTATCTGGTTTTTACACTTTTTTCAGATGGCCCTTTTGACGAATGGGAAATGAGACTTCATTGTAGTGCGGATTTCCATTGCTCGAGTGCTTGGTTAGCCAAAAAGGGCATATGCGTTTTTTCCTGAATATATTCAGGAAAAAATGTATATGCACTTTTGTCCAAGTGCATCACTGTCAAAGATCTGCCGCTTTTCACATGCTTTAAATGCAATTCCAATCTACCTCCTGAAATATGATTCCTGCAATTCTGCCTCGTTTTCAAGTCCTCTTTGTAGACTTACTTCAATATATTTTTGCCAATAGCTGTCATTTATAACTCTGCAGGTTTGTGAATTACAGTGCCCGTGATTTCCTTTAAAACTCGTTTCCTTGAAAGCTGGCCACAGAACCGCAGGTTTGCTTCAGGCCGTAATCAGGGTCCAGCACGTCACTCTGAGCCTTTGGTTAATTCCTCTTCCTGGTGGGAAATTAGAGTTAAATGTGCCCCTCCAGACACCTGCCTCACTCCCAGCCCCTTGGTGATGTGTGTCCTCTGGTTTGAGGCCACATGTGCTGGGTCCCTCACCTTTGGCTGATGTGGGCCCACTGGTCTGCGGACACTCCTGCCTGGTTCCCATCCTCTTGGTGATGTGGGCCCTCCGGTGAGAGTCAGATCCTTGTTGGGTTACTCACACTTCTGTGCGGTGGGACCTCTTCTCTGAGGTCAACCTGCCTGGCTGGCACACCCAGCCTTGGCGACGTCGGCCCTCTGTTGGGAGTTGGTGCCTGCTGGGAGTCTCCTACCCTCGGTAATGAGGGCCCTCGGGCGTCAGGCCGTAACTCCTGGGCTCCAAAAGTTTTCTGATGTGCGCCCTGTGGTGCGAGTACACTCCTGCCAGTTTCCCAACCCCATGGGAATGTGGGCCTTCTGCTCTGAGGTCCCAACGTTGGGTTACTCAGTTTCATGATGAGGGCCCTCAGGTGTGAGTTCACTCTGGCCTGGATCCCATAGCCTCGCTGCTTCTGGCCACCTGCTGGGAGGTTCCAACTCCGGGATTCCTCACCTTTTTTCTTCTATGGGCCCTCTGTTTTGAGACTCCTCCTGCCTGCCTCACTCCCAGCCCCTTGGTGATGTGTGCCCTCTGGTTTGAGGCCACGTGTGCTGGGTCCCTCACCTTTCGATGATGTGGCCCCACTGGTGTGAGGACACTCCTGCCTGGTTCCTATCCCTTTGATGATGTGGGCCCTCTGGTGAGAGTCTGATCCTGGCTGGGTTCCTCACCCTTCTGTGAGGTGGGCCCTCTGCTGTGAGGTCACTCCTGCCTGGCTGGCACACCCCGCCTGGGCAACTTCGGCCCTCTTGTGGCAGTTGGAGCCTGCTGGGAGCCTCCTCCCCTCGGTGATGACGGCCCTCTTGCATCAGGCCCTAACTGCTGGGTACCCACATTTTCTGATACGTGCTAAGTGGTGCGAGGACACTCCTGCGAGGTTCCCATCCCCATGGGGATGTGGGCCTTCTGCTCTGAGGTCCCAATGGCTGGGTTGCTCACAGTTTCATGATGTGGGCCCTCTGCTGTGAGTTCACTGCAGCCTGGATTGCATAGACTCGGTGCTCTGGGCCGCCTGCTAGGAGGTTCCCACTGCAGGATTCCTCAGTTTTTTATTCTATGGGCCCTGTGTTTTGAGGCTCCTCCTGCCTGCCTCACTCCGAGCTCCTTGGAGATGTGGGTCTTCTGGTTTAGGCCACATGTGCTGGGTTCCTCACCTTTCTATGATGTGGCCACAGTGGTGTGAAGACAGTCCTGCCTGTTTCTGATCCCCTTGGTGATGTGGGCCTTCTGGTGAGAGTCTTATCCTGGCTGGGTTCCTCACCCTTCTGTGAGGTAGGCCCTCTGCTGTGAGGTCACTCCTGCCTGGCTGTCACACGTCCCCTTGGCGACATGGGCCCTCAGTTGGGAGTTGGTGCCTGCTTGGAGTCTCCTCCCCTTGGTAATGAGGGCCCTCTGGCATCAGGCCCTAACTTCTGAGCTCCCAAAATTCTCTGATGTGTGCCCTGTGGTGCGAGTACACTTATGCCATGTTCCCAACCACATGGGAATGTGGGCCTTCTGCTCTGAGGTCCCAACGGCTGGGTTGCTCAGAGTTTCATGATGAGGGCCCTCTGTTTTGAGTTCAGTCAGGTCTGGATCCCATAGCCTCGCTGCTCCCGGCCGCCTGCTGTGAGGTTCCAACTGCTGGATTCCTCACCATTTTTATTCCATGGGCCCTATGTTTTGAGGCTCCTCCTGCCTGCCTCACTCCCAGCCCCTTGGTGATGTGTGTCCTCTGGTTTGAGGCCACGTGTGCTGGGTCACTCATATTTCGGTGATGACGCCTCACTGGTGTGAGGACACTCCAGCCTGGTTCCCATTCCCTTGGTGATGTGGGCCCTGTGGTGAGAGTCTGATCCTCTTTGGGTTCCTCACACTTTTGTGAGGTGGGCCCTCTGCTCTGAGGTCACTCCTGCCTGGCTGGCACATCCCGCATTGGCGATGGCGGCCCTCTGGTAGCAGTTGGAGCCTGCTGGGAGCCTCCTCTCCTCAGTGATGAGAGCCCTCTGGCATCAGGCCCTAACTGCTGGGCTCCCCACATTTTCTGATGTGTGCCCACTGGTGCGATGACACTCCTGCTTGGTTCCCTTCCCCATGGGGATGTGGGCCTTGTGCTCTGAGGTCACAACGGCTGGTTTGCTCACAGTTTCATGATGAGGGCCCTCTGTTGTGAGTTCATCACTGCCTGGATCCCATAGCCTTGGTGCTCTGGGCCGCCTGCTGGGATGTTCCAACTGCTGGGTTCCTCACCTTTTTTATACAATGGGCCATGTGTTGTGAGGTTAATCCTGCCTGCCTCGCTCCGAAACTCATGGTGATGTGGGTCCTCTGGTTTGAGGCCACATTTTTTGTGTACCTCAACTTTTGATGATGTGGCCCCACGGGTGTGATGATACTCCTGCGTGGTTCACAGCCCCTTGCTGATGTGGGCACTCTGGTGAGAGTCTGATCCTGGCTGGGTTCCTTACCCTTCTGTGAGGTGGGCCCTCTGATGTGAGGTCACTCCTGCCTGGTTGGCTCACATTGCCTTGGCGATGTGGGCCCACTGTTGGCCACGAAAGCATGCTGGGAGCCTCCTACCCTCTTTAATGAGGGCCCTGAAAAAACGCATATGCACTTTTTGACCAAGTGCATCATTGTCGAGGATCGGCCTCTTCTCCTATGCTTTCAGAGCACTGCCCGTCTACCTCCTGAAATCATATTCCTGGAATTCTGCCCCGCTTTCAAGCCCTCTTCGCAGCCTTACTTCAATATATTTTGGTATGATACCTGTCATTTATAACTCTGCAGGTTTGTTAATTACAGTGTCCCTGAGCTCCTTTCTTCAACTCGCGTTCTTGTGAGCTGGCCGCTAACCCACAGGATTGCTTCAGGCCCTAAAATGGTTTCGGCACGGCACGCTGAGACTTTGGTAAATTACTCTTTCTGGTGGGAAATGAACATTTTAGTTGCCCTTGCAGACCCTAAAGCTAGTCTCTCATTGGTTCTCCCTATTCCTGTTCATCTTGCGCAGAAATTGCAAACTGTGCCAAACAGGAGGTTAAAGGCACTGACTCTCCAAGTGGGTAGAGAGTTAGTAAAGCGTCTGGAATGGTGAACCCAAGTACCAGGGAACGAAACCTGAGAGGCATTTAAAATCGTTTCCCAGTCACACGGCGGACCATACTCTGGGATACCCAAGCATGTTTAAGCTGAAGGAAGAATTCCTTAAACCTGGAGAGTTGGGACCCATGGAACGGGTACCATGCAGTATGACTTCAAAGGGTCTGCATTTGCTCACTGAACCTCACCAATGTTATCAGTCAGAAGTGTCCAGCCTTATGTCTCACTCAGCTCTGGGTGGAGATGTGGTAAATCCAGGTTGCATCACAAGCCCTGAATGAATTATTTAAGAATTGCTCTCTATTTCACTGTCATTGTGTTTTGTTTTTGTAATTCATTTTGATAATGGGATTTATCGGATTTTCTCTGCTGCCTTCATGCAGCTGTACACATGCTTGATTCTCTTATGGAGACATATAAATCCATGGGTTTGAAGATTCTTACTAGTCAGGTGTATTCCTAGGCGTTGAATATAGGGTGTTTAGCCCATTTTGTTGAGCAAGGGGTAGGTCTTGACTATTACATATTTGACGTATGGAATGGTATCTGTGTTAATTTCTATCTCTGGTTTTATGCAGCACCCCAACTCACCTTTCCCCTAAAGCAAACATAAGTTGCTTTTCTAAATTTGAGACCCTGTTCTGATTTGTAATTCAGTTCATGTGTAGCCAAGATTACATTCGGTATATTAGTGATATCTTATGATGTTTCATTTTCTGTGTGACTTATTTCACTTAGAATCATCGTACCTGTATCCACTCATTATGCCGCGATGGGCCTGATGACATAGATTTCATTGGAGAGTGATATTCCATTGTACGTACGTACCACAAATTCTTTATCCATTTTTTGCTTTCTGCAATATTTAACTTGTACCGTAGATGCGGTTCTTGTAAACAGAGCCGTGTGAAACTTTGGGGTGGCTGTGCGTTTCTTATTTTAATTTCCCTAAGCTATAGGACCATAAGTGGAAGTGCCGTAGGCTCCGTTGCTTTGTTTTTTAGGTGTTTGAGGAAACACCATACACTTCTCCAGAGTGGCTCTTGGCAATTTACATCCCGCCCATCAGCATAACAAGGCTCCCAGTTCTCCATGGCCTGTGCTGCCTTTCTGGATTTTACACTTTTTTCAAATGGCCCTTTTGACTGGGGGTCAGTGAGACTTCACTGTAGTGCAGATTTCTTTAACGTGCTTGCTTGGTTGGCCAAAAAGGGCGTATGCGTTTTATCCTGAATATATTCAGGAAAAAACGCATACGCACCTTTTGGCCAAGTGCATCATTGTCGACGTTCTGCCTCTTTTCCTATGCTTTAAATGCATTCCAGTCTACCCCCTGAAATCGTTTTCCTGCAATTCTGTCCCGCTTTCAAGTCGTCTTCGCAGCCTTACTTCAATATATTTTTGGAAGATAGCTGTCATTTATAACTCTGCAGGTTTGTGAATTACAGTGCCCCTGAGGTCCTTTCTTCAAATCGCTTTCTTTTAGCTGGTCGCAAACCCGCACGATTGCTTCAGGCCCTAATCTGGTTCCGTTACGGCATGCTGAGCCTTTGGTTAATTCCTCTTCCTGGTGGGAAATGAGCGTTATATTTGCCCGTGCAGACACCTACAGCTAGTCTCTCATTGGTTCTCCCTATTCCTGTTCATCTTGCGCAGAAATTACAAACTGTGCCAAACAGGAGGTTAAAGGCACTGACTCTCCAATTGGGGAGAGTGTTAGTAAAGGGTCTGGAATTGTGAACCTGAGTAAAAGGGGACGAAAACTGAGATGCATTTGAAAACGTTTCCCGGTCACACGGTGCACCATACTGTGGGTTTCCCATGCATGTTTTAACTGAAGGAAGAATCGCTTAAACCTGGAGAGTTGGCACCCATGGAATGGGTACCATGCAGTATGACTTCAAATGGTCTGCATTTGCTCATCGAACCTCACCAATGCTATCAGCCCGAAGTGTCCAACCTTATGTCTCACTCAGCTCTGGGTTTAGATGAGGTAAATACAGGTTGCATCACAAGCCCTGAATGAATTATTTAAGAATTGCTCTCTATTTCACTGTCATTGTGTTTTGTTTTTGTAATTCATTTTGATAATGGGATTTATCGGATTTTCTCTGCTGCCTTCATGCAGCTGCACACGCTTGATTCTCTTATGGAGACATATAAATCCATGGGTTTGAAAATTCTTTCTAGTCAGGTGTATTCCTAGGCGTTGAATATAGGGTGTTTAGCCCATTTCGTTGAGCAAGGGGTAGGTCTTGATTATTACATATTTGACGTATGGAATGGTATCTGTGCTAATTTCTATCTCTGGTTTTATGCAGCACCCCAACTCACCTTTCCCCTTAAGCAAACATAAGTTTGTTTTCTAAATTTGAGACCATGTTCTGTTTTGTAATTCAGTTCATGTGTAGCCAAGATTACATTCGGTGTATTAATGATATCTTATGATGCTTCATTTTCTGTGTGACTTATTTCACTTAGAATCATCATACCTGAATCCACTCTTTATGCCACGACGGGCCAGATGACATAGATTTCATTGGTGAGTGATATTCCATTGTACGTACGTACCACATCTTCTTTATCCATTTTTAGCTTTCTGGGATATTTCACTTGTACCGTAGACGAGGTTCTTGTAAACAGAGCCGTGTGAAACTTTGGGGTGGCTGTCCGTTTCTGATTTTAATTTCCCTAAGCTATAGGACCATAAGTGGAAGTGCCGTAGGCTCCGTTGCTTTGTTTTTTAGGTGTTTGAGGAAACACCATACACTTCTCCAGAGTGGCTCTTGGCAATTTACATCCCACCCATCAGCATAACAAGGCTCCCAGTTCTCCATGGCCTGTGCTGCCTTTCTGGATTTTACACTTTTTTCAGATGGCCCTTTTGACTGGGGGGCAGTGAGACTTCACTGTAGTGCAGATTTCTTTAACGTGCTTGCTTGGTTGGCCAAAAAGGGCGTATGCGTTTTTTCCTGAATATATTCAGGAAAAAACGCATACGCACCTTTTGGCCAAGTGCATCATTGTTGACGTTCTGCCTCTTTTCCTATGCTTTAAATGAATTCCAGTCTACCACCTGAAATAGTTTTCCTGCAATTCTGTCCCGCTTTCAAGTCGTCTTGGCAGCCTTACTTCAATATATTTTTGGAAGATAGCTGTCATTTATAACTCTGCAGGTTTGTGAATTACAGTGCCCCTGAGCTCCTTTCTTCAAATCGCTTTCTTGTGAGCTGGCCGCAAACGAGAAGGATTGCTTCAGGCCCTAAACTGGTTCCGGCACGGCATGCTGAGCCTTGGGTTAATTCCTCTTCCTGGTGGGAAATGAGCGTTAAATTTGCCCGTGCAGACACCTACAGCTAGTCTCTCATTGGTTCTCCGTATTCCTGTACATCTTGCGCAGAAATTGCAAACTGTGCCAAACAGGAGGTTAAAGGCACTGACTCTCCAAGTGGGGAGAGTGTTAGTAAAGGGTCTTGAATTGTGAACCCGAGTAAAAGGGGACGAAAACTGAGATGCATTTGAAAACGTTTCCCGGTCACTTGGTGCACCATACTGTGCGTTTCCCATGCATGTTTTAGCTGAAGGAAGAATCCCTTAAACCTGGAAGTTGGGACCCATGGAATGGGTACCATGCAGTATGACTTCAAAGGGTCTGCATTTGCTCATCGAACCTCACCAATGCTATCAGCCTGAAGTGTCCAACCTTATGTCTCACTCAGCTCTGGGTGTAGATGAGGTAAATCCAGGTTGCATCACAAGCCCTGAATGAATTATTTAAGAATTGCTCTCTATTTCACTGTCATTGTGTTTTGTTTTTGTAATTCATTTTGATAACGGGATTTATCGGATTTTCTCTGCTGCATTCATGCAGCTGTACACACGCTTGATTCTCTTATGGAGACATATAAATCCATGGGTTTGAAGATTCTTACTAGTCAGGTGTATTCCTAGGCGTTGAATATAGGGTGTTTAGTCCATCTCGTTGAGCAAGGGGTAGGTCTTGACTCTTATATATTTGACTTATGGAATGGTATCTGAGCTAATTTCTATCTCTGGTTTTATGCAGCACCCCAACTCACCTTTCCCCTTATGCAAACATAAGTTGGTTTTCTAAATTTGAGACCCTGTTCTGTTTTGTAATTCAGTTCATGTGTAGCCAAGATTACATTCGGTGTATTAGTGATATCTTATGATGTTTCATTTTCTGTGTGACTTATTTCACTTAGAAACATCGTACCTGAATCCACTCATTATGCCGCGACGGGCCTGATGACATAGATTTCATTGGAGAGTGATATTCCATTTTACGTACGTACCACAACTCCTTTATCCATTTTTTTCTTTCTGGGATATTTAATTTGTACTGGATTCGAGGTTCTTGTAAACACAGCAGACCTAAATTTTGTGTTGGCTGTGTCTTGTTGATTTTAATTTTCCTAAGCTATAGGGCCAAAAGTGGAAGTGCCCTAGGGTCTGTAGCCTTGTTTTTCAGATGTTTCAGGATACACCATAAACATCTCCAGAGTGTCTGTTGGCAACTTACATCCCGCCCATCAGCATAACAAGGCTCCCTGTTCTCCATGGCCTGTCCTTTTTATCTGGTTTTTACACTTTTTTCAGATGGCCCTTTTGATGAATGGGAAATGAGACTTCATTGTAGTGCGGATTTCCAGTGCTCAAGTGCTTGGTTGGCCAAAAAGGGCATATGCGTTTTTTCCTGAATATATTCAGGAAAAAATGTATACGCACTTTTGTCCAAGTGCATCACTGTCAAAGATCTGCCGCTTTTCACATGCTTTAAATGCAATTCCAATCTACCTCCTGAAATATGATTCCTGCAATTCTGCCTCGTTTTCAAGTCCTCTTTGTAGACTTACTTCAATATATTTTTGCCAATAGCTGTCATTTATAACTCTGCAGGTTTGTGAATTACAGTGCCCGTGATTTCCTTTAAAACTCGTTTCCTTGAAAGCTGGCCACAGAACCGCAGGTTTGCTTCAGGCCGTAATCAGGGTCCAGCACGTCACTCTGAGCCTTTGGTTAATTCCTCTTCCTGGTGGGAAATTAGAGTTAAATGTGCCCCTCCAGACACCTGCCTCACTCCCAGCCCCTTGGTGATGTGTGTCCTCTGGTTTGAGGCCTCATGTGCTGGGTTCCTCACCTTTGGCTGATGTGGGCCCACTGGTCTGCGGACACTCCTGCCTGGTTCCCATCCTCTTGGTGATGTGGGCCCTCCGGTGAGAGTCAGATCCTTGTTGGGTTACTCACACTTCTGTGCGGTGGGACCTCTTCTCTGAGGTCAACCTGCCTGGCTGGCACACCCAGCCTTGGCGACGTTGGCCCTCTGGTGGGAGTTGGTGCCTGCTGGGAGTCTCCTACCCTCGGTAATGAGGGCCCTCTGGCGTCAGGCCGTATCTCCTGGGCTCCAAAAATTTTCTGATGTGCACCCTGTGGTGCGAGTACACTCCTGCCAGTTTCCCAACCCCATGGGAATGTGGGCCTTCTGCTCTGAGGTCCCAACGTTGGGTTGCTCAGTTTCATGATGAGGGCCCTCAGGTGTGAGTTCACTCCTGCCTGGATCCCATAGCCTCGCTGCTCCTGGCCACCTGCTGGGAGGTTCCAACTGCGGGATTCCTCACCTTTTTTCTTCTATGGGCCCTCTGTTTTGAGACTCCTCCTGCCTGCCTCACTCCCAGCCCCTTGGTGATGTGTGCCCTCTGGTTTGAGGCCACGTGTGCTGGGTCCCTCACCTTTCGATGATGTGGCCCCACTGGTGTGAGGACACTCCTGCCTGGTTCCTATCCCTTTGATGATGTGGGCCCTATGGTGAGAGTCTGGTCCTGGCTGGGTTCCTCACCCTTCTGTGAGGTGGGCCCTCTGCTGTGAGGTCACTCCTGCCTGGCTGGCACACCCCGCCTGGGCAACATCGGCCCTCTTGTGGCAGTTGGAGCCTGCTGGGAGCCTCCTCCCCTCGGTGATGACGGCCCTCTTGCATCAGGCCCTAACTGCTGGGTACCCACATTTTCTGATACGTGCTAAGTGGTGCGAGGACACTCCTGCGAGGTTCCCATCCCCATGGGGATGTGGGCCTTCTGCTCTGAGGTCCCAATGGCTGGGTTGCTCACAGTTTCATGATGTGGGCCCTCTGCTGTGAGTTCACTGCCGCCTGGATCGCATAGACTCGGTGCTCTGGGCCGCCTGCTGGGAGGTTCCCACTGCAGGATTCCTCAGCTTTTTTATTCTATGGGCCCTGTGTTTTGAGGCTCCTCCTGCCTGCCTCACTCTGAGCCCCTTCGAGATGTGGGTCTTCTGGTTTAGGCCACATGTGCTGGGTTCCTCACCTTTCTATGATGTGGCCACACTGGTGTGAAGACAGTCCTGCCTGTTTCTGATCCCCTTGGTGATGTGGGCCCTCTGGTGAGAGTCTTATCCTGGCTGGGTTCCTCACCCTTCTGTGAGGTAGGTCCTCTGCTGTGAGGTCACTCCTGCCTGGCTGTCACACGTCCCCTTGGCGACATGGGCCCTCAGTTGGGAGTTGGTGCCTGCTTGGAGTCTCCTCCCCTTGGTAATGAGGGCCCTCTGGCATCAGGCCCTAACTTCTGAGCTCCCAAAATTCTCTGATGTGTGCCCTGTGGTGCGAGTACACTTATGCCATGTTCCCAACCACATGGGAATGTGGGCCTTCTGCTCTGAGGTCCCAACGCCTGGGTTGCTCAGAGTTTCATGATGAGGGCCCTCTGTTTTGAGTTCAGTCAGGTCTGGATCCCATAGCCTCGCTGCTCCTGGCCGCCTACTGGGAGGTTCCAACTGCTGGATTCCTCACCATTTTTATTCCATGGACCCTATGTTTTGAGGCTCCTACTGCCTGCCTCACTCCCAGCCCCTTGGTGATGTGTGTCCTCTGGTTTGAGGCCACGTGTGCTGGGTCACCCACATTTCGGTGATGACGCCACACTGGTGTGAGGACACTCCAGCCTGGTTCCCATTCCCTTGGTGATGTGGGCCCTGTGGTGAGAGTCTGATCCTCTTTGGGTTCCTCACACTTTTGTGAGGTGGGCCCTCTTCTCTGAGGTCACTCCTGCCTGGCTGGCACATCCCGCATTGGCGATGGCGGCCCTCTGGTAGCAGTTGGAGCCTGCTGGGAGCCTCCTCTCCTCGGTGATGAGAGCCCTCTGGCGTCAGGCCCTAACTGCTGGGCTCCCCACATTTTCTGATGTGTGCCCACTGGTGCGATGACACTCCTGCTTGGTTCCCTTCCCCATGGGGATGTGGGCCTTGTGCTCTGAGGTCACAACGGCTGGTTTGCTCACAGTTTCATGATGAGGGCCCTCTGTTGTGAGTTCATCACTGCCTGGATCCCATAGCCTCGGTGCTCTGGGCCGCCTGCTGGGATGTTCCAACTGCTGGGTTCCTCACCTTTTTTATACAATGGGCCATGTGTTGTGAGGTTAATCCTGCCTGCCTCGCTCTGAAACTCATGGTGATGTGGGTCCTCTGGTTTGAGGCCACCTTTTTTGTGTACCTGAACTTTTGATGATGTGGCCCCACAGGTGTGATGATACTCCTGCGTGGTTCACAGCCCCTTGCTGATGTGGGCACTCTGGTGAGAGTCTGATCCTGGCTGGGTTCCTTACCCTTCTGTGAGGTGGGCCCTCTGATGTGAGGTCACTCCTGCCTGGCTGGCTCACATCGCCTTGGCGATGTGGGCCCACTGTTGGCCACGAAAGCATGCTGGGAGCCTCCTACCCTCTTTAATGAGGGCCCTGAAAAAACGCATATGCACTTTTTGACCAAGTGCATCATTGTCGAGGATCGGCCTCTTCTCCTATGCTTTCAGAGCACTGCCCGTCTACCTCCTGAAATCATATTCCTGGAATTCTGCCCCGCTTTCAAGCCCTCTTCGCAGCCTTACTTCAATATATTTTGGTATGATACCTGTCATTTATAACTCTGCAGGTTTGTTAATTACAGTGTCCCTGAGCTCCTTTCTTCAACTCGCTTTCTTGTGAGCTGGCCGCAAACCCACAGGATTGCTTCAGGCCCTAAAATGGTTTCGGCATGGCACGCTGAGACTTTGGTAAATTCCTCTTTCTGGTGGGAAATGAACATTTAAGTTGCCCGTGCAGACCCTAAAGCTAGTCTCTCATTGGTTCTCCCTATTCCTGTTCATCTTGCGCAGAAATTGCAAACTGTGCCAAACAGGAGGTTAAAGGCACTGACTCTCCAAGTGGGTAGAGAGTTAGTAAAGCGTCTGGAATGGTGAACCCAAGTACCAGGGAACGAAACCTGAGAGGCATTTAAAATCGTTTCCCAGTCACACGGCAGACCATACTCTGGGATTCCCAAGCATGTTTAAGCTGAAGGAAGAATTCCTTAAACCTGGAGAGTTGGGACCCATGGAACGGGTACCATGCAGTATGACTTCAAAGGGTCTGCATTTGCTCACTGAACCTCACCAATGCTATCAGTCAGAAGTGTCCAGCCTTATGTCTCACCCAGCTCTGGGTGTAGATGTGGTAAATCCAGGTTGCATCACAAGCCCTGAATGAATTATTTAAGAATTGCTCTCTATTTCACTGTCATTGTGTTTTGTTTTTGTAATTTAGTTTGATAATGGGATTTATCGGATTTTCACTGCTGTTTTATGCCGCTGTACACACGCTTGATTCTCTTACAGAGACATATAAATCCATGGGTTAGAAGATTCTTACTAGTCAGGTGTATTCCTAGGCGTTGAATATGCGGTGTTGAGTCCATGTCGTTGAGCAAGGAGTAGGTCTTGACTATTACATATTTGGCTTATGGAACGGTATCTGTGCTAATTTCAATCTCTGGTTTTATGCAGCACCTCTACTCACCTTTGCCCTTAAGCAAGCATTGGTTGCTTTTCTAAATTTGAGTCCCTGTTCTGTTTTGTAATTCAGTTCATGTGTAGCCAAGTTTACATTCCGTGTATTAGTGATATCTTATGATGTTTCTTGTTTTGTGTGACTTATTTCACTTAGAATCATTGGACCTGAATCCACTCTTTATGCCGCGATGGGCCTGATGACCTAGATTTCATTGCTGAGTGTTATTCCAAAGTACGTTCGTACCACAACTTCTTTATCCATTTTTCGCTTTCTGGGATATTTAACTTGTACCATAGATGGGGTTCTTGTAAACAGAGCCTTCTGAAATTTTAGAGTGGCTGTGTCTTTTTGATTTTAATTTCCGTAAGCTATAGGAGCTTAAGTGGAAGTGCCGTACGCTCCGTTGCTTTGTTTTTTAGGTGTTTCAGGAAACACCATACACTTCTCCAGAGTGGCTGTTGGCAATTTATATCCCATCCATCAGCATAACAAGGCTCCCTGTTTCCATGGCCTGTCCTGCCTTTCTGGATTTTACACTTTTTTCAGAAGGCCCTTTTCACCGGGGGGCAGTGAGACTTCATTGTAGTGCAGATTTCCTTTACACGCTTGCTTGGTTGGCCAAAAGGTGCGTATGCGTTATTTCCTGAATATATTCAGGTAAAAACGCATACGCCCTTTTTGGCCAAGTGCATCATTGTCGACGTTATGACTCTTTTCTATGCTTTAAATGCAATTCCAGTCTACCCCCTGAAATCGTTTTCCAGCAATTCTGCCCCGCTGTCAACTCCTCTTCGCAGCCTTCTTCAATGTATTTCTGGACGATAGTTGTCATTTATAACTCTGCAGGTTTGTGAATGACAGTGCCCCTGAGCTCCTTTCTTCAACTCGTTTTCTTGTGAGCTGGCCGCAAAACCGCAGGATTGCTTCAGGCCCTAATCTGGTTCAAGCCCGGCATGCTGAGCCTTTGGTTAATTCCACTTCCTGGAGGGAAATGAGCATAAATTTGCCCGTGCAGACACCTACAGCTAGTCTCTCATTGTTTCTCCCTATTCCTGTTCATCTTGCGCAGAAATTGCACACTGTGTCAAACAGGAGGTTAAAGGCACTGACTCTCCAAGCGGGGAGAGTGTTATTATACCGTCCGGAATGGTCAACCCGAGTATCAGGGGACGAAAACTTAGATGCATTTAAAAACGTTGCGCAGTCACAGGGACCATACTCTGGGTTTCCCATGCATGTTTTAGCTAAAGGAAGAATCCCTTAAACCTGGAGAGTTGGGACCCATGGAATGGGTATCATGCAGTATGACTTCAAAGGGTCTGCATTTGCTCACCGAACCTCACCAATGCTATCAGCTCAAAGTGTCCAGCCTTATGTCTCACCCAGCTCTGGGTGTAGATATGGTAAATCCAGGTTGCATCACAAGTCCTGAATGAATTATTTAAGAATTGCTTTCTATTTCACTGTCATTGTGTTTTGTTTTTATAATTCATTTTGATAATGGGATTTATCGGATTTTCACTGCTGCGTTTATACCGCTGTATACACGCTTGATTCTCTTATGGAGACATATAAATCCATGGGTTTTAAGATTCTTACTAGTCAGGTATATTCCTAGGCGTTGAATTTGGGCTGTTGAGTCCATTTTATTGAGCAAGGAGTAGGTCTTGACTATTGCATATTCGACTTATGGAACGGTATCTGTGCTAATTTCAATCTCTGGTTTTATGTAGCACTCCAACTCACCTTTCGCCTTAAGCAAGCATTGGTTGGTTTGCTAAATTTGAGACCCTGTTCTGTTTTGTAATTCAGTTAATGTGTAGCCAAGTTTACATTCCGTGTATTAGTGATATCTTATCATGTTTCTTGCTCTGTGTGACTAATTTCACTTAGAGTCTTCATACCTGAATCCACTCATTATGCCACGACGGGCCTGAAGACATAGATTTCATTGCTGAGTGATATTCCATTCTACGTTCGTAGCACAATTTCTTTATCCATTTTCCGCTTTCTGGGATATTTAACTTGTACCATAGATGAGTATATTGTAAACAGAGCCATTCGAAAATTTGGGGTGGCTGCGTGGTTTTGATTTTAATTTCCCTAAACTATAGGACCATAAGTGGAAGTGCCGTAGGCGCCGTTGCTTTGTTTTTTAGGTGTTTGAGGAAACACCATACACTTGTCCAGAGTGGCTGTTGGCAATTTACATCCCGCCAATCAGCATAACAAAACTTCCTGTTCTCCATGGCCTGTGCTGCCTTTCTGGATTTTACACTTTTTTCAGATGGCCCTTTTGACCGGGGGGCAGTGAGACTTCATTGTAGTGCAGATTACTTTAACATGCTTGCTTGGTTGGCCAAAAAGGGCGTATGCGTTTTTTCCTGAATATATTCAGGAAAAAACGCATACGCCCTTTTTGGCCAAGTGCATCATTGTCGACGTTCTGCCTCTTTTCCTATGCTTTAAATGCAATTCCAGTCTACCCCCTGAAACCGTTTTCCTGCAATTCTGCCCCACTTTCAAGTCCTCTTCGCAGCCTACCTTCAATATATTTTTAGACGATAGCTGTCAATTATAACTCTGCCTGTTTGTGAATTACAGTGTCCCTGAGCTCCTTCCTTCAACTCGCTTTCTTGTGAGCTATCCGCAAACCCGCAGGATTGCTTCAGGCCCTAATCTGGTTCCGGAATGGCATGCTGAGCCTTTGGTTAATTCCTCTTCCTGGTGGGAAATGAGCGTTACATTTGCCCGTGCAGACACCTACAGCTAGTCACTCATTTGTTCTCCCTATTCCTGTTCATCTTGTGCGGAAATTGCAAACTGTGCCAAACAGGAGGTTAAAGGCACTGACTCTCCAAGTGGTGAGAGTGTTAGTAAATGGTCTGGAATTGTGAACACGAGTAAAAGGGGACGAAAACTGAGATGCATTTGAAAAGACTTCCCGGTCACACGGTGCACCATATTCTGGGGTTCCCAAGCATGTTTAAGTTGAAGGAAGAATCCCTTAAACCTGGAGAGTTGGGACCCATGGAATGGGTACCATGCAGTATGACTTCAAAGGGTCTGCATTTGCTTACCGAACCTCACCAATGCTATCAGCCCGAAGTGTCCAGCCTTTTGTCTCACCCATCTCTGGGTGTAGATGTGGTAAATCCAGGTTGCATCACAAGCCCTGAATGAATTATTTAAGAATTGCTCTCTATTTCACTGTCATTGTGTTTTGTTTTTGAAATTTATTTTGATAATGTGATTTAGCTGATTTTCACTGCTGCCTTCATGCAGCTGTACACACGCTTGATTCTCTTACCGAGACATATAAATCCATAGGTATTAAGACTCTTACTCGTCCCGTATATTCCTAGGTGCTGAATATGGGGTGTTGAGTCCATTTCGTTGACCAGGGAGTAGGTTTTTTCTATTACATATTTGGCTTATGGAACGGTATCTGTGCTAATTTCAATCTCTGGTTTTATGCAGCACCCCAACTCTCCTTTATCCTTAAGCAAGCATAAGTTGGTTTTCTAAATCTGAGACCCCGTTCTGTTTTGTAACTCAGTTCATTTTTAGCCTCGTTTATATTCCATGTATTAGTAGTATCGTATGTCTTTTTCTTTTTGAATTATGTGACTTCGAATGATCATACGTAACTCCTCTGGGGTTGTTACAACTGGCCATATTTCATTGATTTTCAGGCTGAGTAATATTCCACTCTACATAAGTGCCACATCTCTATCCATTTTTTCCCTCCACAGACATATAAATTATATCCTAGTCGAGGATCTCTTAAACAGAGAGGCGGTAAACATTGGGGTGCCTGTGTCCTCTCCATTTTTGTTTTTCCCAAGATATACGTCCATGAGTGCAAGTGCCCTGTGCTCTGTAGCTCATTTTTTAGATGCTTTAGTAAACACAATACACTTATCCAGAGTGACCGTTGGCAATATACATTTCCACTATAAGCCTCACAGGGCTCCCTTTTCTCCTTGCCCTGTCCTGCATTTCTGGTGTTTACACTTTATGAGGAAGGCTCTTCTGACTGATGCGAAGTGATATGTTTTGTAGTACTGATTTCCAGTGCCCACCTGTTTGGTTGGCTAAAAAAGTGTATGCCCTTTTCTTGAATATATACAGAAAAAGACACATACACCCTTTTTGGCCAACTGCAATGTTGGCAATGTTCAGCCCCTTTTCTTGTGCTTAATGGTGAGTCCTTTCTACCTCTTCCAATCCCTTTCCTGCCATTCTCCGTTGCTTACAAGTCCTTTTCTCTGACTTTCCTCAAGACATTTTTCAGTGATAGATATTTTCAACTCTGCAGTTTCGTGAATTTTAGTGTCCCTGAGTTCCATTTTTCAACTTGTGTTTATGGGAACTGGCCACAAAGCAGCGGGATTTCCTCAAGCCCAATTCTGTTTCCATGGGCAACCCTAGCGTTTGGTCAATTCGTCTTCCTGATTGGAAATTAGAGTGACATGTGCCTGTCCGAACACCTAGGACTTGTCTCTCATTGTTCCTCCTCCTTCTGCTTCATCCTCTGGACAAATTCCAAACAGGATGTTGACAGTGTTGACATCTCCAAGTGGGGAGACTGTTCGTAAAGACGCTGGAGGGGTGAACCCGAGCACCAGGAGATGAGGAGATGAGATGCCTTTTCCAAACTCTTCCCGATCAGACGGTATACCATCCTCTGGGTGTGACAGGCATGTTTTAGCTGTAGGAAGTGTCCCATTCATGTGAGGAGAACACCAGGGCTTTGTCAAAATCAGTGTCTCTCCACAACCCAAACTGGGGAATTTTTTAAGCTACGGCTACACATAGGTTCATTAAGGGCCTTGGGAAGTAGGCAGAGTCCAAACTTTAGATGATTGAAGTCTTCAGGGTCAGAAGCACTCACCACTGGCTTCCCTTAGGTTCCATTTTAACTGTCATTAATAGATGATGTCAATAAAAACATCTATTCTTTTTCAGATTATTTCCCCTTATAGGTTATTGCAAAATATTGAGTGTAGTTCCCTGTGCTATACAGTAGTTCCTTGTTGATGATCGATTTTATACATAGCAGTGTGTATGTGTTAATCCCAAACTGTTAATTTATCCCTCCTCCCACCTTTCCCATTTGGTCTTAATAAATTATAAGATTTTATACTTCTCAGAAATGGGGGAGCTGAAAGAGAGGTATCATTTTCAATGGAAAAGCATTTAAAACAAGATTGAAGCTTTAACCAAGATTATTAGATGTACATCCTTGGAAAGAAATCACTTCGTTTCTCTAGTATTGACCTGACAAATAAGACCTTTTCACTGAACTTGCTTATAATAAAGTGATGGAAATATCAAATGGAAGTGTTAGAAACATCTTATTTTGCCCGAGCCTTATACACTGTTCTATGTTAATTACAGTTTGGCTCACACATCTGTTCATTGAAGTTACAAGGTTCTCAATTTCTGTTACTGATCCTCCAGAGTGGACCCCAACAAGTGTCCCCCTGCCCAGTGTCATTGGAGCCAACAGATTGAGACTGAGTTTGGTTCAGAAGCAAAGGAAACTTTATATTTTGATCAGAGAATGGAGAGGTGAGAGCATGTGCTACCCCGTGGGCTGTGGGCTGGGCTGCTGTGTAGAAATCCTGTCAGAGTCAGTGGGAGGGAGGGGGCGAATCTCTCGAGTGCCCAGTTGGCTGCAGCTCAGGCTCTATATCGCGGAGTCTGCACTGTGCCCCAGGAGCTGAGGTGTCGACCCAGCCATTCTGCACTAGGAAATCTGGTCTGAAGTGCTGGCTGTTGAACCTCTGTATGTGGGACCCTAAGAGCACGTGAAATTAGACAAAGCACAAAGGATAAAAAAGGTTAGACTTTATTTTATTGCCCAGATTCTATTTTTATCTCCCAGGGATTTTTAAGGGGCTTTGCCTGGGACAAACCCCTCTTCTGCATTTTGTCCCCTTCCTCATTCTTAGAGTGCTGAGGGTGCAGACCCTTCATCTGTAACTGCTGAGTGCTGAGTTAGGAGCCCTCATACCCGTGGGCGAGGGTCAGAACTTCTCCTCAGCAGCCTCCAGGTGACGTTGATTGTCCCCAGGCCTCCTGCCTCCCTGCTCGTCCGCCTGAGCACAAGTATTGGTAGTGTTATAGATTCTAATGACCTTTAAGGGTCCAGGAAGGAGATGTGCAGTGACGCTGTGAGGTCCAGTTTCACCCCGCCCCACATTTGTTCGGCCACCTTAGGCTGACCGTTTCTGCCAGCCTAGATGCTCTGACCAGTAGTCTGCGCTTTCTTCAATTAGGCCCCTGAATTAACGTAAAAACAGCACCAGGTGTCAGGACCCTGCCTGCTCAACTCCCAGACAGTCCAGGGTCAGTGGTGATGAAGGACCATGATGGCCACTGAGTCAACAGCCTTTTGAAGTAAACAGGAGTCCAGCCGGTCTTATTGGCCACCATCATCACAGTGTCTGTAGGCTCTTCTATGGTGACAGCGTGATATACGGTTCCCCCGCCAAGATTATTACCTCCCCTCTGGGTGCAGTAAGTCCTGCAAGCAGTAGTCTACTCTTTTGGGACACACTCTTGTTGTTTTATGAGAGAAACTCCAGGTCAAGTGATGGTCACACGAGTCGTCATGGTGCCCCTTTGCCCCGGTTATCTCTCTGGAGGTTGGAGTTGGAGGGCCTCCTCCCTCAAGGTCAGTGTGCCCACGGAGCAAACCCTGCAACTTCAGGGCATGGTTGGGGGTTAGGATCACCACGTGGGGTCCTTTTCCCTTAGGAGGGAGGTGGCCTTTTGGGCTGCTGATTTCCAGGTTTTCAGATACTGCCAGTATCTTGGCCAGATGTGGCGGTGGGCCAAGCCCCTTGGTGACCGTAGTTTATCCTACCTGGATGGCATTCTTGCATTGTTCCATTTCAAGTGGTCCCAGGTTTTGCACTAATACTCCAATGGCGATTCACCGTTCACCAGGAATGTAAAGGTCAAAGGGTTTAGCTAAATTAGGGAGTTCCAGGGCAAGGGTCTGAATTGACTGCTCTTTCCATTCTTGAAAGGCCACTTCTGGATTCTATTCAAAAGGATCATCATCTTTTCCTTTCAGTGTTTCATATAGAGGCCCAGCTAGTAGACTGTAGTTAGGGATCCAGAAGCAGCAAACCCTGGCCTCCCCAGGAACCCCTAAGCTGTCTTCTAGTTTTAGAAAGGGGTAAGGCTGTAAATTGTTTCTTCCCTTTCCTGGGATGGGCTTCTCCGACCTTCTGTGAGAATGAAGCCCAGGCAGGTCACCGTAGTCTGTGATATTTGAGCTTTTTCTTGGACAACTTGTATCCTTTATTGGCTTGGTAGTTCAGAGGTCTCCTTAGTAGGGCTGGCGATCAGAATGTCGTCTGCATATTGAAGGAGTGTTTCCTTTTCCAGAGGTAGAACTTTTAGGTCTTTAGCTGAGCTTTCCCCAAAGATGGTGTGGGAATTTTTGAACCCTTGGGGCCACACGGCCCGGAAGTATTGTTTTAGTTGTATGTTGAGTCCTGCCACTCACAAGCCAAAATTTCTTGTGACTCTGGGACTAATAGAATACAAAAGAAGGCATCATTGAAGACTAATACAGAATACCATGTCCTGGTGGTTGGTAGAATGACCAGCAGGGTGTAGGATTTAGGAACTACTGGAGGTCTATCCTCAGTGGCTTCACTGACTGTCCTGACATCCTTTACCAGGACTCCAGCAGCCCATGGGGCTCTCGAGGTCAGGCCAATCCCAGGATATGGAGCTCACCTGGGCAGGTACCTCACCCCCACCCCAGCCCACGGGGCTCTCGTGTTCAGGCCCCTCCCAGGATATGGGGTTCCCTGGGCAGGTTCCCCTGCAGCCCATGGGGCTCTCGTGGTCAGACCCCTCCCCGGATACAGAGCTACCCTTGCAGGTACTGTGGCAGGGCTGGGCACACAGGAACCATGCACATCACCCACATTGCAGAGCACTCCCAGCTCACCTGTCACTCAGATCTGACACAGAGCACCTCAGAGCAGGACTTGAACTAAGAAACGGCAGCTCTGACAGGTCTGTGACCCTGGGCATCACTCTGTGTGGCCTCCCTCCACCTGGTCTTCCAGAGACTTCCACTGCACCCGGGGCACCAGGCCTCTGTCTCCACCCACCACCCACCCCTCCTCTCCCTGACTCCTGGGTTCCTCTCATTAGGAGAGGGTTTTCTTGAAGTTGTCTCCCACTCATGGGCCAGATAATATAATTAGAAAACAAGCCAGAGCTGCAGCCCCTTGTCTATCCTGACTCTCAGGAGCCCACACCTGTTCCTTGGACCTGGCCGATTCAGCAAGTTCCAGTTTCTGCAACTGTGAGCCCCTGAGGGGTGATTATTGGCTGGCCTGGGAAGCCTGACCGTGCCGGCCAGCCCTCCCCAGGTGTGCCTGGGTTGAGATCAATATAAACACCGCTCCAGGCAGCAAGAGCCCCTGCAGCTGTGCCTGACGCCATTTTCTCTGCCCTGTCAGCAGTCTCGGGGCTGGACTGGTGGGAGGGAGTGAGAGGCCATGGCTTTGTTGGTGGCCCAGTGTGAGTGGGGCTCTGCTGGACTTTCTGCAGCAGTTGCCAAGATGCCACCTGCTAAAGAAGAGGATGTGTCACCCATACCTGCCGCTGGAATTTCTCCCTGGGCAGAGGTGAGTGAGGAAGAAAGCAGTGGGGGCCGGGACAGCAGGGGTATCTCAGGCAGGGAAATGGAAAGCTTCCAGAAGAGCACCCAGGGCCAGGACCATCCTGGCTGGCCTGCAGGTACCAAGTCGGCTGGCATGCTGGTGCTCATGTGGCTCCATGGCCCTTCCTCTAGGCTTTCAAGTCCTTGTACATATTCAGGTGTTTTACCTGGGAAGGGTGGGAACATTTCAGCAGCAGCTGGCCTGGGGCTCAGCCCACGTTTACTCACAGATGCCTCGGCACGGTCCCCCAGCTTTGCAATGAGGACGCTTGTTGTGTGGGGCCTGCTGGCTGAATGGGAGATGATTCCCCACCACTGACCAACTTCAGAATTGTTTACAACTGGAGCAAGTGCCCTGATACGGTTTTCCTCTGTGTAACTGGTGGGTTCTGTTTTTTTTTCTTTCTTTCGTTTTTGCTTCAAGGTAGATTTTATTCCTCTTTTTTGTATTTACAGATATAAGCATGGAAATAATTTATTCATATAAATACATGTATGTGAAGGGAAGAATATTTTTTCTGTTTTACTTTTTTTAATTTTATTTTTTTAATTTTTAATTTAATTTTATTTTTTATACAGCAGGTTCTTATTGGTTATCTATTTTATACATATAAATGTATACATGCCAATCCCAATCTCTCAACTCCTCCCACCACCACCCCCCCAACCACTCTCCCCCCTTGGTGTCCATACGTTTGTTGTCTACATCTGTTGCTCTATTTCTGTCTTGCAAAACGGTTCATCTGTACAATTTTTCTAGGTTCCACATATATGCATTAATATACAAGATTTGTTTTGTTTTTCTCTTTCTGACTTACTTCACTCTGTATGACAGTCTCTAGATCCATCAACGTCTCTACAAATGATCCAATTTCATTCCTTTTTATGGCTTAGTAATATTCCATTTTATATATGTACCACAACTTCTTTATCCATTTTTCGCTTTCTGGGATATTTAACTTGTACCATAGATGGGGTTCTTGTAAACAGAGCCTTCTGAAATTTTAGAGTGGCTGTGTCTTTTTGATTTTAATTTCCCTAAGCTATAGGAGCTTAAGTGGAAGTGCCGTATGCTCCGTTGCTTTGTTTTTTAGGTGTTTCAGGAAACACCATACACTTCTCCAGAGTGGCTGTTGGCAATTTATATCCCGTCCATCAGCATAACAAGGCTCCCTGTTTCCATGGCCTGTCCTGCCTTTCTGGATTTTACACTTTTTTCAGAAGGCCCTTTTCACCGGGGGGCAGTGAGACTTCATTGTAGTGCAGATTTCCTTTACACACTTGCTTGGTTGGCCAAAAAGTGCGTATGCGTTATTTCCTGAATATATTCAGGTAAAAACGCATACGCCCTTTTTGGCCAAGTGCATCATTATCGACGTTATGACTCTTTTCTATGCTTTAAATGCAATTCCAGTCTACCCCCTGAAATCGTTTTCCAGCAATTCTGCCCCGCTGTCAACTCCTCTTCGCAGCCTTCTTCAATGTATTTCTGGACGATAGTTGTCATTTATAACTCTGCAGGTTTGTGAATGACAGTGCCCCTGAGCTCCTTTCTTCAACTCGTTTTCTTGTGAGCTGGCCGCAAAACCGCAGGATTGCTTCAGGCCCTAATCTGGTTCAAGCCCGGCATGCTGAGCCTTTGGTTAATTCCACTTCCTGGAGGGAAATGAGCATAAATTTGCCCGTGCAGACACCTACAGCTAGTCTCTCATTGTTTCTCCCTATTCCTGTTCATCTTGCGCAGAAATTGCACACTGTGTCAAACAGGAGGTTAAAGGCACTGACTCTCCAAGCGGGGAGAGTGTTATTATACCGTCCGGAATGGTCAACCCGAGTATCAGGGGACGAAAACTTAGATGCATTTAAAAACGTTGCGCAGTCACAGGGACCATACTCTGGGTTTCCCATGCATGTTTTAGCTAAAGGAAGAATCCCTTACACCTGGAGAGTTGGGACCCATGGAATGGGTATCATGCAGTATGACTTCAAAGGGTCTGCATTTGCTCACCGAACCTCACCAATGCTATCAGCTCAAAGTGTCCAGCCTTATGTCTCACCCAGCTCTGGGTGTAGATATGGTAAATCCAGGTTGCATCACAAGTCCTGAATGAATTATTTAAGAATTGCTTTCTATTTCACTGCCATTGTGTTTTGTTTTTATAATTCATTTTGATAATGGGATTTATCGGATTTTCACTGCTGCGTTTATACCGCTGTATACACGCTTGATTCTCTTATGGAGACATATAAATCCATGGGTTTTAAGATTCTTACTAGTCAGGTATATTCCTAGGCGTTGAATTTGGGGTGTTGAGTCCATTTTATTGAGCAAGGAGTAGGTCTTGACTATTGCATATTCGACTTATGGAACGGTATATGTGCTAATTTCAATCTCTGGTTTTATGTAGCACCCCAACTCAACTTTCCCCTTAAGCAAGCATAAGTTTTTTAGCTAAATGTGAGACACTGTTCGGTTTTGTAATTCAGTTCATGTGGAGCCAAGTTTACACTCCCTCTATTAGTGATATCTTATGATTACTGTCTTTCTCTGTGTGACATATTTCTCTTAGAGTCATCGTGCTTAAATCCACTCAATTTGCTGCTACAGGCCTGATGACATTGATTTCATTGCTGAGTGATATTCCGTTGTACGTAAGTAGCACAACTTCTTTATCCATTTTTTTCTTTCTGGGATATTTAATTTGTACTGTATTCGAGGTTCTTGTAAACACAGCAGACCTAAATTTTGTGTTGGCTGTGTCTTGTTGATTTTAATTTTCCTAAGCTATAGGGCCAAAAGTGGAAGTGCCCTAGGGTCTGTAGCTTTGTTTTTCAGATGTTTCAGGATACACCATAAACATCTCCAGAGTGTCTGTTGGCAACTTACATCCCGCCCATCAGCATAACAAGGCTCCCTGTTCTCCATGGCCTGTCCTGTGTATCTGGTTTTTACACTTTTTTCAGATGGCCCTTTTGACGAATGGGAAATGAGACTTCATTGTAGTGCGGATTTCCATTGCTCGAGTGCTTGGTTAGCCAAAAAGGGCATATGCGTTTTTTCCTGAATATATTCAGGAAAAAATGTATATGCACTTTTGTCCAAGTGCATCACTGTCAAAGATCTGCCGCTTTTCACATGCTTTAAATGCAATTCCAATCTACCTCCTGAAATATGATTCCTGCAATTCTGCCTCGTTTTCAAGTCCTCTTTGTAGACTTACTTCAATATATTTTTGCCAATAGCTGTCATTTATAACTCTGCAGGTTTGTGAATTACAGTGCCCGTGATTTCCTTTAAAACTCGTTTCCTTGAAAGCTGGCCACAGAACCGCAGGTTTGCTTCAGGCCGTAATCAGGGTCCAGCACGTCACTCTGAGCCTTTGGTTAATTCCTCTTCCTGGTGGGAAATTAGAGTTAAATGTGCCCCTCCAGACACCTGCCTCACTCCCAGCCCCTTGGTGATGTGTGTCCTCTGGTTTGAGGCCACATGTGCTGGGTCCCTCACCTTTGGCTGATGTGGGCCCACTGGTCTGCGGACACTCCTGCCTGGTTCCCATCCTCTTGGTGATGTGGGCCCTCCGGTGAGAGTCAGATCCTTGTTGGGTTACTCACACTTCTGTGCGGTGGGACCTCTTCTCTGAGGTCAACCTGCCTGGCTGGCACACCCAGCCTTGGCGACGTCGGCCCTCTGTTGGGAGTTGGTGCCTGCTGGGAGTCTCCTACCCTCGGTAATGAGGGCCCTCGGGCGTCAGGCCGTAACTCCTGGGCTCCAAAAGTTTTCTGATGTGCGCCCTGTGGTGCGAGTACACTCCTGCCAGTTTCCCAACCCCATGGGAATGTGGGCCTTCTGCTCTGAGGTCCCAACGTTGGGTTACTCAGTTTCATGATGAGGGCCCTCAGGTGTGAGTTCACTCTGGCCTGGATCCCATAGCCTCGCTGCTTCTGGCCACCTGCTGGGAGGTTCCAACTCCGGGATTCCTCACCTTTTTTCTTCTATGGGCCCTCTGTTTTGAGACTCCTCCTGCCTGCCTCACTCCCAGCCCCTTGGTGATGTGTGCCCTCTGGTTTGAGGCCACGTGTGCTGGGTCCCTCACCTTTCGATGATGTGGCCCCACTGGTGTGAGGACACTCCTGCCTGGTTCCTATCCCTTTGATGATGTGGGCCCTCTGGTGAGAGTCTGATCCTGGCTGGGTTCCTCACCCTTCTGTGAGGTGGGCCCTCTGCTGTGAGGTCACTCCTGCCTGGCTGGCACACCCCGCCTGGGCAACATCGGCCCTCTTGTGGCAGTTGGAGCCTGCTGGGAGCCTCCTCCCCTCGGTGATGACGGCCCTCTTGCATCAGGCCCTAACTGCTGGGTACCCACATTTTCTGATACGTGCTAAGTGGTGCGAGGACACTCCTGCGAGGTTCCCATCCCCATGGGGATGTGGGCCTTCTGCTCTGAGGTCCCAATGGCTGGGTTGCTCACAGTTTCATGATGTGGGCCCTCTGCTGTGAGTTCACTGCAGCCTGGATTGCATAGACTCGGTGCTCTGGGCCGCCTGCTAGGATGTTCCCACTGCAGGATTCCTCAGTTTTTTATTCTATGGGCCCTGTGTTTTGAGGCTCCTCCTGCCTGCCTCACTCCGAGCTCCTTGGAGATGTGGGTCTTCTGGTTTAGGCCACATGTGCTGGGTTCCTCACCTTTCTATGATGTGGCCACAGTGGTGTGAAGACAGTCCTGCCTGTTTCTGATCCCCTTGGTGATGTGGGCCTTCTGGTGAGAGTCTTATCCTGGCTGGGTTCCTCACCCTTCTGTGAGGTAGGCCCTCTGCTGTGAGGTCACTCCTGCCTGGCTGTCACACGTCCCCTTGGCGACATGGGCCCTCAGTTGGGAGTTGGTGCCTGCTTGGAGTCTCCTCCCCTTGGTAATGAGGGCCCTCTGGCATCAGGCCCTAACTTCTGAGCTCCCAAAATTCTCTGATGTGTGCCCTGTGGTGCGAGTACACTTATGCCATGTTCCCAACCACATGGGAATGTGGGCCTTCTGCTCTGAGGTCCCAATGGCTGGGTTGCTCAGAGTTTCATGATGAGGGCCCTCTGTTTTGAGTTCAGTCAGGTCTGGATCCCATAGCCTCGCTGCTCCCGGCTGCCTGCTGTGAGGTTCCAACTGCTGGATTCCTCACCATTTTTATTCCATGGGCCCTATGTTTTGAGGCTCCTCCTGCCTGCCTCACTCCCAGCCCCTTGGTGATGTGTGTCCTCTGGTTTGAGGCCACGTGTGCTGGGTCACTCATATTTCGGTGATGACGCCTCACTGGTGTGAGGACACTCCAGCCTGGTTCCCATTCCCTTGGTGATGTGGGCCCTGTGGTGAGAGTCTGATCCTCTTTGGGTTCCTCACACTTTTGTGAGGTGGGCCCTCTGCTCTGAGGTCACTCCTGCCTGGCTGGCACATCCCGCATTGGCGATGGCGGCCCTCTGGTAGCAGTTGGAGCCTGCTGGGAGCCTCGTCTCCTCAGTGATGAGAGCCCTCTGGCATCAGGCCCTAACTGCTGGGCTCCCCACATTTTCTGATGTGTGCCCACTGGTGCGATGACACTCCTGCTTGGTTCCCTTCCCCATGGGGATGTGGGCCTTGTGCTCTGAGGTCACAACGGCTGGTTTGCTCACAGTTTCATGATGAGGGCCCTCTGTTGTGAGTTCATCACTGCCTGGATCCCATAGCCTTGGTGCTCTGGGCCGCCTGCTGGGATGTTCCAACTGCTGGGTTCCTCACCTTTTTTATACAATGGGCCATGTGTTGTGAGGTTAATCCTGCCTGCCTCGCTCCGAAACTCATGGTGATGTGGGTCCTCTGGTTTGAGGCCACATTTTTTGTGTACCTCAACTTTTGATGATGTGGCCCCACGGGTGTGATGATACTCCTGCGTGGTTCACAGCCCCTTGCTGATGTGGGCACTCTGGTGAGAGTCTGATCCTGGCTGGGTTCCTTACCCTTCTGTGAGGTGGGCCCTCTGATGTGAGGTCACTCCTGCCTGGCTGGCTCACATCGCCTTGGCGATGTGGGCCCACTGTTGGCCACGAAAGCATGCTGGGAGCCTCCTACCCTCTTTAATGAGGGCCCTGAAAAAACGCATATGCACTTTTTGACCAAGTGCATCATTGTCGAGGATCGGCCTCTTCTCCTATGCTTTCAGAGCACTGCCCGTCTACCTCCTGAAATCATATTCCTGGAATTCTGCCCCGCTTTCAAGCCCTCTTCGCAGCCTTACTTCAATATATTTTGGTATGATACCTGTCATTTATAACTCTGCAGGTTTGTTAATTACAGTGTCCCTGAGCTCCTTTCTTCAACTCGCGTTCTTGTGAGCTGGCCGCTAACCCACAGGATTGCTTCAGGCCCTAAAATGGTTTCGGCACGGCACGCTGAGACTTTGGTAAATTACTCTTTCTGGTGGGAAATGAACATTTTAGTTGCCCTTGCAGACCCTAAAGCTAGTCTCTCATTGGTTCTCCCTATTCCTGTTCATCTTGCGCAGAAATTGCAAACTGTGCCAAACAGGAGGTTAAAGGCACTGACTCTCCAAGTGGGTAGAGAGTTAGTAAAGCGTCTGGAATGGTGAACCCAAGTACCAGGGAACGAAACCTGAGAGGCATTTAAAATCGTTTCCCAGTCACACGGCGGACCATACTCTGGGATACCCAAGCATGTTTAAGCTGAAGGAAGAATTCCTTAAACCTGGAGAGTTGGGACCCATGGAACGGGTACCATGCAGTATGACTTCAAAGGGTCTGCATTTGCTCACTGAACCTCACCAATGTTATCAGTCAGAAGTGTCCAGCCTTATGTCTCACTCAGCTCTGGGTGGAGATGTGGTAAATCCAGGTTGCATCACAAGCCCTGAATGAATTATTTAAGAATTGCTCTCTATTTCACTGTCATTGTGTTTTGTTTTTGTAATTCATTTTGATAATGGGATTTATCGGATTTTCTCTGCTGCCTTCATGCAGCTGTACACATGCTTGATTCTCTTATGGAGACATATAAATCCATGGGTTTGAAGATTCTTACTAGTCAGGTGTATTCCTAGGCGTTGAATATAGGGTGTTTAGCCCATTTTGTTGAGCAAGGGGTAGGTCTTGACTATTACATATTTGACGTATGGAATGGTATCTGTGTTAATTTCTATCTCTGGTTTTATGCAGCACCCCAACTCACCTTTCCCCTAAAGCAAACATAAGTTGCTTTTCTAAATTTGAGACCCTGTTCTGATTTGTAATTCAGTTCATGTGTAGCCAAGATTACATTCGGTATATTAGAGATATCTTATGATGTTTCATTTTCTGTGTGACTTATTTCACTTAGAATCATCGTACCTGTATCCACTCATTATGCCGCGATGGGCCTGATGACATAGATTTCATTGGAGAGTGATATTCCATTGTACGTACGTACCACAAATTCTTTATCCATTTTTTGCTTTCTGCAATATTTAACTTGTACCGTAGATGCGGTTCTTGTAAACAGAGCCGTGTGAAACTTTGGGGTGGCTGTGCGTTTCTTATTTTAATTTCCCTAAGCTATAGGACCATAAGTGAAAGTGCCGTAGGCTCCGTTGCTTTGTTTTTTAGGTGTTTGAGGAAACACCATACACTTCTCCAGAGTGGCTCTTGGCAATTTACATCCCGCCCATCAGCATAACAAGGCTCCCAGTTCTCCATGGCCTGTGCTGCCTTTCTGGATTTTACACTTTTTTCAAATGGCCCTTTTGACTGGGGGTCAGTGAGACTTCACTGTAGTGCAGATTTCTTTAACGTGCTTGCTTGGTTGGCCAAAAAGGGCGTATGCGTTTTATCCTGAATATATTCAGGAAAAAACGCATACGCACCTTTTGGCCAAGTGCATCATTGTCGACGTTCTGCCTCTTTTCCTATGCTTTAAATGCATTCCAGTCTACCCCCTGAAATCGTTTTCCTGCAATTCTGTCCCGCTTTCAAGTCGTCTTCGCAGCCTTACTTCAATATATTTTTGGAAGATAGCTGTCATTTATAACTCTGCAGGTTTGTGAATTACAGTGCCCCTGAGGTCCTTTCTTCAAATCGCTTTCTTTTAGCTGGTCGCAAACCCGCACGATTGCTTCAGGCCCTAATCTGGTTCCGTTACGGCATGCTGAGCCTTTGGTTAATTCCTCTTCCTGGTGGGAAATGAGCGTTACATTTGCCCGTGCAGACACCTACAGCTAGTCTCTCATTGGTTCTCCCTATTCCTGTTCATCTTGCGCAGAAATTACAAACTGTGCCAAACAGGAGGTTAAAGGCACTGACTCTCCAATTGGGGAGAGTGTTAGTAAAGGGTCTGGAATTGTGAACCTGAGTAAAAGGGGACGAAAACTGAGATGCATTTGAAAACGTTTCCCGGTCACACGGTGCACCATACTGTGGGTTTCCCATGCATGTTTTAACTGAAGGAAGAATCGCTTAAACCTGGAGAGTTGGCACCCATGGAATGGGTACCATGCAGTATGACTTCAAATGGTCTGCATTTGCTCATCGAACCTCACCAATGCTATCAGCCCGAAGTGTCCAACCTTATGTCTCACTCAGCTCTGGGTTTAGATGAGGTAAATACAGGTTGCATCACAAGCCCTGGATGAATTATTTAAGAATTGCTCTCTATTTCACTGTCATTGTGTTTTGTTTTTGTAATTCATTTTGATAATGGGATTTATCGGATTTTCTCTGCTGCCTTCATGCAGCTGCACACGCTTGATTCTCTTATGGAGACATATAAATCCATGGGTTTGAAAATTCTTTCTAGTCAGGTGTATTCCTAGGCGTTGAATATAGGGTGTTTAGCCCATTTCGTTGAGCAAGGGGTAGGTCTTGATTATTACATATTTGACGTATGGAATGGTATCTGTGCTAATTTCTATCTCTGGTTTTATGCAGCACCCCAACTCACCTTTCCCCTTAAGCAAACATAAGTTTGTTTTCTAAATTTGAGACCATGTTCTGTTTTGTAATTCAGTTCATGTGTAGCCAAGATTACATTCGGTGTATTAATGATATCTTATGGTGCTTCATTTTCTGTGTGACTTATTTCACTTAGAATCATCATACCTGAATCCACTCTTTATGCCACGACGGGCCAGATGACATAGATTTCATTGGTGAGTGATATTCCATTGTACGTACGTACCACATCTTCTTTATCCATTTTTAGCTTTCTGGGATATTTCACTTGTACCGTAGACGAGGTTCTTGTAAACAGAGCCGTGTGAAACTTTGGGGTGGCTGTCCGTTTCTGATTTTAATTTCCCTAAGCTATAGGACCATAAGTGGAAGTGCCGTAGGCTCCGTTGCTTTGTTTTTTAGGTGTTTGAGGAAACACCATACACTTCTCCAGAGTGGCTCTTGGCAATTTACATCCCACCCATCAGCATAACAAGGCTCCCAGTTCTCCATGGCCTGTGCTGCCTTTCTGGATTTTACACTTTTTTCAGATGGCCCTTTTGACTGGGGGGCAGTGAGACTTCACTGTAGTGCAGATTTCTTTAACGTGCTTGCTTGGTTGGCCAGAAAGGGCGTATGCGTTTTTTCCTGAATATATTCAGGAAAAAACGCATACGCACCTTTTGGCCAAGTGCATCATTGTTGACGTTCTGCCTCTTTTCCTATGCTTTAAATGAATTCCAGTCTACCCCCTGAAATAGTTTTCCTGCAATTCTGTCCCGCTTTCAAGTCGTCTTGGCAGCCTTACTTCAATATATTTTTGGAAGATAGCTGTCATTTATAACTCTGCAGGTTTGTGAATTACAGTGCCCCTGAGCTCCTTTCTTCAAATCGCTTTCTTGTGAGCTGGCCGCAAACGAGCAGGATTGCTTCAGGCCCTAAACTGGTTCCGGCACGGCATGCTGAGCCTTGGGTTAATTCCTCTTCCTGGTGGGAAATGAGCGTTAAATTTGCCCGTGCAGACACCTACAGCTAGTCTCTCATTGGTTCTCCGTATTCCTGTACATCTTGCGCAGAAATTGCAAACTGTGCCAAACAGGAGGTTAAAGGCACTGACTCTCCAAGTGGGGAGAGTGTTAGTAAAGGGTCTTGAATTGTGAACCCGAGTAAAAGGGGACGAAAACTGAGATGCATTTGAAAACGTTTCCCGGTCACTTGGTGCACCATACTGTGCGTTTCCCATGCATGTTTTAGCTGAAGGAAGAATCCCTTAAACCTGGAAGTTGGGACCCATGGAATGGGTACCATGCAGTATGACTTCAAAGGGTCTGCATTTGCTCATCGAACCTCACCAATGCTATCAGCCTGAAGTGTCCAACCTTATGTCTCACTCAGCTCTGGGTGTAGATGAGGTAAATCCAGGTTGCATCACAAGCCCTGAATGAATTATTTAAGAATTGCTCTCTATTTCACTGTCATTGTGTTTTGTTTTTGTAATTCATTTTGATAACGGGATTTATCGGATTTTCTCTGCTGCATTCATGCAGCTGTACACACGCTTGATTCTCTTATGGAGACATATAAATCCATGGGTTTGAAGATTCTTACTAGTCAGGTGTATTCCTAGGCGTTGAATATAGGGTGTTTAGTCCATCTCGTTGAGCAAGGGGTAGGTCTTGACTCTTATATATTTGACTTATGGAATGGTATCTGAGCTAATTTCTATCTCTGGTTTTATGCAGCACCCCAACTCACCTTTCCCCTTATGCAAACATAAGTTGGTTTTCTAAATTTGAGACCCTGTTCTGTTTTGTAATTCAGTTCATGTGTAGCCAAGATTACATTCGGTGTATTAGTGATATCTTATGATGTTTCATTTTCTGTGTGACTTATTTCACTTAGAAACATCGTACCTGAATCCACTCATTATGCCGCGACGGGCCTGATGACATAGATTTCATTGGAGAGTGATATTCCATTTTACGTACGTACCACAACTCCTTTATCCATTTTTTTCTTTCTGGGATATTTAATTTGTATTGGATTCGAGGTTCTTGTAAACACAGCAGACCTAAATTTTGTGTTGGCTGTGTCTTGTTGATTTTAATTTTCCTAAGCTATAGGGCCAAAAGTGGAAGTGCCCTAGGGTCTGTAGCCTTGTTTTTCAGATGTTTCAGGATACACCATAAACATCTCCAGAGTGTCTGTTGGCAACTTACATCCCGCCCATCAGCATAACAAGGCTCCCTGTTCTCCATGGCCTGTCCTTTTTATCTGGTTTTTACACTTTTTTCAGATGGCCCTTTTGATGAATGGGAAATGAGACTTCATTGTAGTGCGGATTTCCAGTGCTCAAGTGCTTGGTTGGCCAAAAAGGGCATATGCGTTTTTTCCTGAATATATTCAGGAAAAAATGTATACGCACTTTTGTCCAAGTGCATCACTGTCAAAGATCTGCCGCTTTTCACATGCTTTAAATGCAATTCCAATCTACCTCCTGAAATATGATTCCTGCAATTCTGCCTCGTTTTCAAGTCCTCTTTGTAGACTTACTTCAATATATTTTTGCCAATAGCTGTCATTTATAACTCTGCAGGTTTGTGAATTACAGTGCCCGTGATTTCCTTTAAAACTCGTTTCCTTGAAAGCTGGCCACAGAACCGCAGGTTTGCTTCAGGCCGTAATCAGGGTCCAGCACGTCACTCTGAGCCTTTGGTTAATTCCTCTTCCTGGTGGGAAATTAGAGTTAAATGTGCCCCTCCAGACACCTGCCTCACTCCCAGCCCCTTGGTGATGTGTGTCCTCTGGTTTGAGGCCTCATGTGCTGGGTTCCTCACCTTTGGCTGATGTGGGCCCACTGGTCTGCGGACACTCCTGCCTGGTTCCCATCCTCTTGGTGATGTGGGCCCTCCGGTGAGAGTCAGATCCTTGTTGGGTTACTCACACTTCTGTGCGGTGGGACCTCTTCTCTGAGGTCAACCTGCCTGGCTGGCACACCCAGCCTTGGCGACGTTGGCCCTCTGGTGGGAGTTGGTGCCTGCTGGGAGTCTCCTACCCTCGGTAATGAGGGCCCTCTGGCGTCAGGCCGTATCTCCTGGGCTCCAAAAATTTTCTGATGTGCACCCTGTGGTGCGAGTACACTCCTGCCAGTTTCCCAACCTCATGGGAATGTGGGCCTTCTGCTCTGAGGTCCCAACGTTGGGTTGCTCAGTTTCATGATGAGGGCCCTCAGGTGTGAGTTCACTCCTGCCTGGATCCCATAGCCTCGCTGCTCCTGGCCACCTGCTGGGAGGTTCCAACTGCGGGATTCCTCACCTTTTTTCTTCTATGGGCCCTCTGTTTTGAGACTCCTCCTGCCTGCCTCACTCCCAGCCCCTTGGTGATGTGTGCCCTCTGGTTTGAGGCCACGTGTGCTGGGTCCCTCACCTTTCGATGATGTGGCCCCACTGGTGTGAGGACACTCCTGCCTGGTTCCTATCCCTTTGATGATGTGGGCCCTCTGGTGAGAGTCTGGTCCTGGCTGGGTTCCTCACCCTTCTGTGAGGTGGGCCCTCTGCTGTGAGGTCACTCCTGCCTGGCTGGCACACCCCGCCTGGGCAACATCGGCCCTCTTGTGGCAGTTGGAGCCTGCTGGGAGCCTCCTCCCCTCGGTGATGACGGCCCTCTTGCATCAGGCCCTAACTGCTGGGTACCCACATTTTCTGATACGTGCTAAGTGGTGCGAGGACACTCCTGCGAGGTTCCCATCCCCATGGGGATGTGGGCCTTCTGCTCTGAGGTCCCAATGGCTGGGTTGCTCACAGTTTCATGATGTGGGCCCTCTGCTGTGAGTTCACTGCCGCCTGGATCGCATAGACTCAGTGCTCTGGGCCGCCTGCTGGGAGGTTCCCACTGCAGGATTCCTCAGCTTTTTTATTCTATGGGCCCTGTGTTTTGAGGCTCCTCCTGCCTGCCTCACTCTGAGCCCCTTCGAGATGTGGGTCTTCTGGTTTAGGCCACATGTGCTGGGTTCCTCACCTTTCTATGATGTGGCCACACTGGTGTGAAGACAGTCCTGCCTGTTTCTGATCCCCTTGGTGATGTGGGCCCTCTAGTGAGAGTCTTATCCTGGCTGGGTTCCTCACCCTTCTGTGAGGTAGGTCCTCTGCTGTGAGGTCACTCCTGCCTGGCTGTCACACGTCCCCTTGGCGACATGGGCCCTCAGTTGGGAGTTGGTGCCTGCTTGGAGTCTCCTCCCCTTGGTAATGAGGGCCCTCTGGCATCAGGCCCTAACTTCTGAGCTCCCAAAATTCTCTGATGTGTGCCCTGTGGTGCGAGTACACTTATGCCATGTTCCCAACCACATGGGAATGTGGGCCTTCTGCTCTGAGGTCCCAACGCCTGGGTTGCTCAGAGTTTCATGATGAGGGCCCTCTGTTTTGAGTTCAGTCATGTCTGGATCCCATAGCCTCGCTGCTCCTGGCCGCCTACTGGGAGGTTCCAACTGCTGGATTCCTCACCATTTTTATTCCATGGGCCCTATGTTTTGAGGCTCCTCCTGCCTGCCTCACTCCCAGCCCCTTGGTGATGTGTGTCCTCTGGTTTGAGGCCACGTGTGCTGGGTCACCCACATTTCGGTGATGACGCCTCACTGGTGTGAGGACACTCCAGCCTGGTTCCCATTCCCTTGGTGATGTGGGCCCTGTGGTGAGAGTCTGATCCTCTTTGGGTTCCTCACACTTTTGTGAGGTGGGCCCTCTGCTCTGAGGTCACTCCTGCCTGGCTGGCACATCCCGCATTGGCGATGGCGGCCCTCTGGTAGCAGTTGGAGCCTGCTGGGAGCCTCCTCTCCTCGGTGATGAGAGCCCTCTGGCGTCAGGCCCTAACTGCTGGGCTCCCCACATTTTCTGATGTGTGCCCACTGGTGCGATGACACTCCTGCTTGGTTCCCTTCCCCATGGGGATGTGGGCCTTGTGCTCTGAGGTCACAACGGCTGGTTTGCTCACAGTTTCATGATGAGGGCCCTCTGTTGTGAGTTCATCACTGCCTGGATCCCATAGCCTCGGTGCTCTGGGCCGCCTGCTGGGATGTTCCAACTGCTGGGTTCCTCACCTTTTTTATACAATGGGCCATGTGTTGTGAGGTTAATCCTGCCTGCCTCGCTCTGAAACTCATGGTGATGTGGGTCCTCTGGTTTGAGGCCACCTTTTTTGTGTACCTGAACTTTTGATGATGTGGCCCCACAGGTGTGATGATACTCCTGCGTGGTTCACAGCCCCTTGCTGATGTGGGCACTCTGGTGAGAGTCTGATCCTGGCTGGGTTCCTTACCCTTCTGTGAGGTGGGCCCTCTGATGTGAGGTCACTCCTGCCTGGCTGGCTCACATCGCCTTGGCGATGTGGGCCCACTGTTGGCCACGAAAGCATGCTGGGAGCCTCCTACCCTCTTTAATGAGGGCCCTGAAAAAACGCATATGCACTTTTTGACCAAGTGCATCATTGTCGAGGATCGGCCTCTTCTCCTATGCTTTCAGAGCACTGCCCGTCTACCTCCTGAAATCATATTCCTGGAATTCTGCCCCGCTTTCAAGCCCTCTTCGCAGCCTTACTTCAATATATTTTGGTATGATACCTGTCATTTATAACTCTGCAGGTTTGTTAATTACAGTGTCCCTGAGCTCCTTTCTTCAACTCGCTTTCTTGTGAGCTGGCCGCAAACCCACAGGATTGCTTCAGGCCCTAAAATGGTTTCGGCATGGCACGCTGAGACTTTGGTAAATTCCTCTTTCTGGTGGGAAATGAACATTTAAGTTGCCCGTGCAGACCCTAAAGCTAGTCTCTCATTGGTTCTCCCTATTCCTGTTCATCTTGCGCAGAAATTGCAAACTGTGCCAAACAGGAGGTTAAAGGCACTGACTCTCCAAGTGGGTAGAGAGTTAGTAAAGCGTCTGGAATGGTGAACCCAAGTACCAGGGAACGAAACCTGAGAGGCATTTAAAATCGTTTCCCAGTCACACGGCAGACCATACTCTGGGATTCCCAAGCATGTTTAAGCTGAAGGAAGAATTCCTTAAACCTGGAGAGTTGGGACCCATGGAACGGGTACCATGCAGTATGACTTCAAAGGGTCTGCATTTGCTCACTGAACCTCACCAATGCTATCAGTCAGAAGTGTCCAGCCTTATGTCTCACCCAGCTCTGGGTGTAGATGTGGTAAATCCAGGTTGCATCACAAGCCCTGAATGAATTATTTAAGAATTGCTCTCTATTTCACTGTCATTGTGTTTTGTTTTTGTAATTTAGTTTGATAATGGGATTTATCGGATTTTCACTGCTGTTTTATGCCGCTGTACACACGCTTGATTCTCTTACAGAGACATATAAATCCATGGGTTAGAAGATTCTTACTAGTCAGGTGTATTCCTAGGCGTTGAATATGCGGTGTTGAGTCCATGTCGTTGAGCAAGGAGTAGGTCTTGACTATTACATATTTGGCTTATGGAACGGTATCTGTGCTAATTTCAATCTCTGGTTTTATGCAGCACCTCTACTCACCTTTGCCCTTAAGCAAGCATTGGTTGCTTTTCTAAATTTGAGTCCCTGTTCTGTTTTGTAATTCAGTTCATGTGTAGCCAAGTTTACATTCCGTGTATTAGTGATATCTTATGATGTTTCTTGTTTTGTGTGACTTATTTCACTTAGAATCATTGGACCTGAATCCACTCTTTATGCCGCGATGGGCCTGATGACCTAGATTTCATTGCTGAGTGTTATTCCAAAGTACGTTCGTACCACAACTTCTTTATCCATTTTTCGCTTTCTGGGATATTTAACTTGTACCATAGATGGGGTTCTTGTAAACAGAGCCTTCTGAAATTTTAGAGTGGCTGTGTCTTTTTGATTTTAATTTCCGTAAGCTATAGGAGCTTAAGTGGAAGTGCCGTACGCTCCGTTGCTTTGTTTTTTAGGTGTTTCAGGAAACACCATACACTTCTCCAGAGTGGCTGTTGGCAATTTATATCCCATCCATCAGCATAACAAGGCTCCCTGTTTCCATGGCCTGTCCTGCCTTTCTGGATTTTACACTTTTTTCAGAAGGCCCTTTTCACCGGGGGGCAGTGAGACTTCATTGTAGTGCAGATTTCCTTTACACGCTTGCTTGGTTGGCCAAAAGGTGCGTATGCGTTATTTCCTGAATATATTCAGGTAAAAACGCATACGCCCTTTTTGGCCAAGTGCATCATTGTCGACGTTATGACTCTTTTCTATGCTTTAAATGCAATTCCAGTCTACCCCCTGAAATCGTTTTCCAGCAATTCTGCCCCGCTGTCAACTCCTCTTCGCAGCCTTCTTCAATGTATTTCTGGACGATAGTTGTCATTTATAACTCTGCAGGTTTGTGAATGACAGTGCCCCTGAGCTCCTTTCTTCAACTCGTTTTCTTGTGAGCTGGCCGCAAAACCGCAGGATTGCTTCAGGCCCTAATCTGGTTCAAGCCCGGCATGCTGAGCCTTTGGTTAATTCCACTTCCTGGAGGGAAATGAGCATAAATTTGCCCGTGCAGACACCTACAGCTAGTCTCTCATTGTTTCTCCCTATTCCTGTTCATCTTGCGCAGAAATTGCACACTGTGTCAAACAGGAGGTTAAAGGCACTGACTCTCCAAGCGGGGAGAGTGTTATTATACCGTCCGGAATGGTCAACCCGAGTATCAGGGGACGAAAACTTAGATGCATTTAAAAACGTTGCGCAGTCACAGGGACCATACTCTGGGTTTCCCATGCATGTTTTAGCTAAAGGAAGAATCCCTTAAACCTGGAGAGTTGGGACCCATGGAATGGGTATCATGCAGTATGACTTCAAAGGGTCTGCATTTGCTCACCGAACCTCACCAATGCTATCAGCTCAAAGTGTCCAGCCTTATGTCTCACCCAGCTCTGGGTGTAGATATGGTAAATCCAGGTTGCATCACAAGTCCTGAATGAATTATTTAAGAATTGCTTTCTATTTCACTGTCATTGTGTTTTGTTTTTATAATTCATTTTGATAATGGGATTTATCGGATTTTCACTGCTGCGTTTATACCGCTGTATACACGCTTGATTCTCTTATGGAGACATATAAATCCATGGGTTTTAAGATTCTTACTAGTCAGGTATATTCCTAGGCGTTGAATTTGGGCTGTTGAGTCCATTTTATTGAGCAAGGAGTAGGTCTTGACTATTGCATATTCGACTTATGGAACGGTATCTGTGCTAATTTCAATCTCTGGTTTTATGTAGCACTCCAACTCACCTTTCGCCTTAAGCAAGCATTGGTTGGTTTGCTAAATTTGAGACCCTGTTCTGTTTTGTAATTCAGTTAATGTGTAGCCAAGTTTACATTCCGTGTATTAGTGATATCTTATCATGTTTCTTGCTCTGTGTGACTAATTTCACTTAGAGTCTTCATACCTGAATCCACTCATTATGCCACGACGGGCCTGAAGACATAGATTTCATTGCTGAGTGATATTCCATTCTACGTTCGTAGCACAATTTCTTTATCCATTTTCCGCTTTCTGGGATATTTAACTTGTACCATAGATGAGTATATTGTAAACAGAGCCATTCGAAAATTTGGGGTGGCTGCGTGGTTTTGATTTTAATTTCCCTAAACTATAGGACCATAAGTGGAAGTGCCGTAGGCGCCGTTGCTTTGTTTTTTAGGTGTTTGAGGAAACACCATACACTTGTCCAGAGTGGCTGTTGGCAATTTACATCCCGCCAATCAGCATAACAAAACTTCCTGTTCTCCATGGCCTGTGCTGCCTTTCTGGATTTTACACTTTTTTCAGATGGCCCTTTTGACCGGGGGGCAGTGAGACTTCATTGTAGTGCAGATTACTTTAACATGCTTGCTTGGTTGGCCAAAAAGGGCGTATGCGTTTTTTCCTGAATATATTCAGGAAAAAACGCATACGCCCTTTTTGGCCAAGTGCATCATTGTCGACGTTCTGCCTCTTTTCCTATGCTTTAAATGCAATTCCAGTCTACCCCCTGAAACCGTTTTCCTGCAATTCTGCCCCACTTTCAAGTCCTCTTCGCAGCCTACCTTCAATATATTTTTAGACGATAGCTGTCAATTATAACTCTGCCTGTTTGTGAATTACAGTGTCCCTGAGCTCCTTCCTTCAACTCGCTTTCTTGTGAGCTATCCGCAAACCCGCAGGATTGCTTCAGGCCCTAATCTGGTTCCGGAATGGCATGCTGAGCCTTTGGTTAATTCCTCTTCCTGGTGGGAAATGAGCGTTACATTTGCCCGTGCAGACACCTACAGCTAGTCACTCATTTGTTCTCCCTATTCCTGTTCATCTTGTGCGGAAATTGCAAACTGTGCCAAACAGGAGGTTAAAGGCACTGACTCTCCAAGTGGTGAGAGTGTTAGTAAATGGTCTGGAATTGTGAACACGAGTAAAAGGGGACGAAAACTGAGATGCATTTGAAAAGACTTCCCGGTCACACGGTGCACCATATTCTGGGGTTCCCAAGCATGTTTAAGTTGAAGGAAGAATCCCTTAAACCTGGAGAGTTGGGACCCATGGAATGGGTACCATGCAGTATGACTTCAAAGGGTCTGCATTTGCTTACCGAACCTCACCAATGCTATCAGCCCGAAGTGTCCAGCCTTTTGTCTCACCCATCTCTGGGTGTAGATGTGGTAAATCCAGGTTGCATCACAAGCCCTGAATGAATTATTTAAGAATTGCTCTCTATTTCACTGTCATTGTGTTTTGTTTTTGAAATTTATTTTGATAATGTGATTTAGCTGATTTTCACTGCTGCCTTCATGCAGCTGTACACACGCTTGATTCTCTTACCGAGACATATAAATCCATAGGTATTAAGACTCTTACTCGTCCCGTATATTCCTAGGTGCTGAATATGGGGTGTTGAGTCCATTTCGTTGACCAGGGAGTAGGTTTTTTCTATTACATATTTGGCTTATGGAACGGTATCTGTGCTAATTTCAATCTCTGGTTTTATGCAGCACCCCAACTCTCCTTTATCCTTAAGCAAGCATAAGTTGGTTTTCTAAATCTGAGACCCCGTTCTGTTTTGTAACTCAGTTCATTTTTAGCCTCGTTTATATTCCATGTATTAGTAGTATCGTATGTCTTTTTCTTTTTGAATTATGTGACTTCGAATGATCATACGTAACTCCTCTGGGGTTGTTACAACTGGCCATATTTCATTGATTTTCAGGCTGAGTAATATTCCACTCTACATAAGTGCCACATCTCTATCCATTTTTTCCCTCCACAGACATATAAATTATATCCTAGTCGAGGATCTCTTAAACAGAGAGGCGGTAAACATTGGGGTGCCTGTGTCCTCTCCATTTTTGTTTTTCCCAAGATATACGTCCATGAGTGCAAGTGCCCTGTGCTCTGTAGCTCATTTTTTAGATGCTTTAGTAAACACAATACACTTATCCAGAGTGACCGTTGGCAATATACATTTCCACTATAAGCCTCACAGGGCTCCCTTTTCTCCTTGCCCTGTCCTGCATTTCTGGTGTTTACACTTTATGAGGAAGGCTCTTCTGACTGATGCGAAGTGATATGTTTTGTAGTACTGATTTCCAGTGCCCACCTGTTTGGTTGGCTAAAAAAGTGTATGCCCTTTTCTTGAATATATACAGAAAAAGACACATACACCCTTTTTGGCCAACTGCAATGTTGGCAATGTTCAGCCCCTTTTCTTGTGCTTAATGGCGAGTCCTTTCTACCTCTTCCAATCCCTTTCCTGCCATTCTCCGTTGCTTACAAGTCCTTTTCTCTGACTTTCCTCAAGATATTTTTCAGTGATAGATATTTTCAACTCTGCAGTTTCGTGAATTTTAGTGTCCCTGAGTTCCATTTTTCAACTTGTGTTTATGGGAACTGGCCACAAAGCAGCGGGATTTCCTCAAGCCCAATTCTGTTTCCATGGGCAACCCTAGCGTTTGGTCAATTCGTCTTCCTGATTGGAAATTAGAGTGACATGTGCCTGTCCGAACACCTAGGACTTGTCTCTCATTGTTCCTCCTCCTTCTGCTTCATCCTCTGGACAAATTCCAAAAAGGATGTTGACAGTGCTGACATCTCCAAGTGGGGAGACTGTTCGTAAAGACGCTGGAGGGGTGAACCCGAGCACCAGGAGATGAGGAGATGAGATGCCTTTTCCAAACTCTTCCCGATCAGACGGTATACCATCCTCTGGGTGTGACAGGCATGTTTTAGCTGTAGGAAGTGTCCCATTCATGTGAGGAGAACACCAGGGCTTTGTCAAAATCAGTGTCTCTCCACAACCCAAACTGGGGAATTTTTTAAGCTACGGCTACACATAGGTTCATTAAGGGCCTTGGGAAGTAGGCAGAGTCCAAACTTTAGATGATTGAAGTCTTCAGGGTCAGAAGCACTCACCACTGGCTTCCCTTAGGTTCCATTTTAACTGTCATTAATAGATGATGTCAATAAAAACATCTATTCTTTTTCAGATTATTTCCCCTTATAGGTTATTGCAAAATATTGAGTGTAGTTCCCTGTGCTATACAGTAGTTCCTTGTTGATGATCGATTTTATACATAGCAGTGTGTATGTGTTAATCCCAAACTGTTAATTTATCCCTCCTCCCACCTTTCCCATTTGGTCTTAATAAATTATAAGATTTTATACTTCTCAGAAATGGGGGAGTTGAAAGAGAGGTATCATTTTCAATGGAAAAGCATTTAAAACAAGATTGAAGCTTTAACCAAGATTATTAGATGTACATCCTTGGAAAGAAATCACTTCGTTTCTCTAGTATTGACCTGACAAATAAGACCTTTTCACTGAACTTGCTTATAATAAAGTGATGGAAATATCAAATGGAAGTGTTAGAAACATCTTATTTTGCCCGAGCCTTATACACTGTTCTATGTTAATTACAGTTTGGCTCACACATCTGTTCATTGAAGTTACAATGTTCTCAATTTCTGTTACTGATCCTCCAGAGTGGACCCCAACAAGTGTCCCCCTGCCCAGTGTCATTGGAGCCAACAGATTGAGACTGAGTTTGGTTCAGAAGCAAAGGAAACTTTATATTTTGATCAGAGAATGGAGAGGTGAGAGCATGTGCTACCCCGTGGGCTGTGGGCTGGGCTGCTGTGTAGAAATCCTGTCAGAGTCAGTGGGAGGGAGGGGGCGAATCTCTCGAGTGCCCAGTTGGCTGCAGCTCAGGCTCTATATCGCGGAGTCTGCACTGTGCCCCAGGAGCTGAGGTGTCGACCCAGCCATTCTGCACTAGGAAATCTGGTCTGAAGTGCTGGCTGTTGAACCTCTGTATGTGGGACCCTAAGAGCACGTGAAATTAGACAAAGCACAAAGGATAAAAAAGGTTAGACTTTATTTTATTGCCCAGATTCTATTTTTATCTCCCAGGGATTTTTAAGGGGCTTTGCCTGGGACAAACCCCTCTTCTGCATTTTGTCCCCTTCCTCATTCTTAGAGTGCTGAGGGTGCAGACCCTTCATCTGTAACTGCTGAGTGCTGAGTTAGGAGCCCTCATACCCGTGGGCGAGGGTCAGAACTTCTCCTCAGCAGCCTCCAGGTGACGTTGATTGTCCCCAGGCCTCCTGCCTCCCTGCTCGTCCGCCTGAGCACAAGTATTGGTAGTGTTATAGATTCTAATGACCTTTAAGGGTCCAGGAAGGAGATGTGCAGTGACGCTGTGAGGTCCAGTTTCACCCCGCCCCACATTTGTTCGGCCACCTTAGGCTGACCGTTTCTGCCAGCCTAGATGCTCTGACCAGTAGTCTGCGCTTTCTTCAATTAGGCCCCTGAATTAACGTAAAAACAGCACCAGGTGTCAGGACCCTGCCTGCTCAACTCCCAGACAGTCCAGGGTCAGTGGTGATGAAGGACCATGATGGCCACTGAGTCAACAGCCTTTTGAAGTAAACAGGAGTCCAGCCGGTCTTATTGGCCACCATCATCACAGTGTCTGTAGGCTCTTCTATGGTGACAGCGTGATATACGGTTCCCCCGCCAAGATTATTACCTCCCCTCTGGGTGCAGTAAGTCCTGCAAGCAGTAGTCTACTCTTTTGGGACACACTCTTGTTGTTTTATGAGAGAAACTCCAGGTCAAGTGATGGTCACACGAGTCGTCATGGTGCCCCTTTGCCCCGGTTATCTCTCTGGAGGTTGGAGTTGGAGGGCCTCCTCCCTCAAGGTCAGTGTGCCCACGGAGCAAACCCTGCAACTTCAGGGCATGGTTGGGGGTTAGGATCACCACGTGGGGTCCTTTTCCCTTAGGAGGGAGGTGGCCTTTTGGGCTGCTGATTTCCAGGTTTTCAGATACTGCCAGTATCTTGGCCAGATGTGGCGGTGGGCCAAGCCCCTTGGTGACCGTAGTTTATCCTACCTGGATGGCATTCTTGCATTGTTCCATTTCAAGTGGTCCCAGGTTTTGCACTAATACTCCAATGGCGATTCACCGTTCACCAGGAATGTAAAGGTCAAAGGGTTTAGCTAAATTAGGGAGTTCCAGGGCAAGGGTCTGAATTGACTGCTCTTTCCATTCTTGAAAGGCCACTTCTGGATTCTATTCAGAAGGATCATCATCTTTTCCTTTCAGTGTTTCATATAGAGGCCCAGCTAGTAGACTGTAGTTAGGGATCCAGAAGCAGCAAACCCTGGCCTCCCCAGGAACCCCTAAGCTGTCTTCTAGTCTTAGAAAGGGGTAAGGCTGTAAATTGTTTCTTCCCTTTCCTGGGATGGGCTTCTCCGACCTTCTGTGAGAATGAAGCCCAGGCAGGTCACCGTAGTCTGTGATATTTGAGCTTTTTCTTGGACAACTTGTATCCTTTATTGGCTTGGTAGTTCAGAGGTCTCCTTAGTAGGGCTGGCGATCAGAATGTCGTCTGCATATTGAAGGAGTGTTTCCTTTTCCAGAGGTAGAACTTTTAGGTCTTTAGCTGAGCTTTCCCCAAAGATGGTGTGGGAATTTTTGAACCCTTGGGGCCACACGGCCCGGAAGTATTGTTTTAGTTGTATGTTGAGTCCTGCCACTCACAAGCCAAAATTTCTTGTGACTCTGGGACTAATAGAATACAAAAGAAGGCATCATTGAAGACTAATACAGAATACCATGTCCTGGTGGTTGGTAGAATGACCAGCAGGGTGTAGGATTTAGGAACTACTGGAGGTCTATCCTCAGTGGCTTCACTGACTGTCCTGACATCCTTTACCAGGACTCCAGCAGCCCATGGGGCTCTCGAGGTCAGGCCAATCCCAGGATATGGAGCTCACCTGGGCAGGTACCTCACCCCCACCCCAGCCCACGGGGCTCTCGTGTTCAGGCCCCTCCCAGGATATGGGGTTCCCTGGGCAGGTTCCCCTGCAGCCCATGGGGCTCTCGTGGTCAGACCCCTCCCCGGATACAGAGCTACCCTTGCAGGTACTGTGGCAGGGCTGGGCACACAGGAACCATGCACATCACCCACATTGCAGAGCACTCCCAGCTCACCTGTCACTCAGATCTGACACAGAGCACCTCAGAGCAGGACTTGAACTAACAAACAGCAGCTCCGACAGGTCTGTGACCCTGGGCATCACTCTGTGTGGCCTCCCTCCACCTGGTCTTCCAGAGAATTCCACTGCACCCGGGGCACCAGGCCTCTGTCTCTACCCACCACCCACCCCTCCTCTCCCTGACTCCTGGGTTCCTCTCATTAGGAGAGGGTTTTCTTGAAGTTGTCTCCCACTCATGGGCCAGATAATATAATTAGAAAACAAGCCAGAGCTGCAGCCCCTTGTCTATCCTGACTCTCAGGAGCCCACACCTGTTCCTTGGACCTGGCCGATTCAGCAAGTTCCAGTTTCTGCAACTGTGAGCCCCTGAGGGGTGATTATTGGCTGGCCTGGGAAGCCTGACCGTGCCGGCCAGCCCTCCCCAGGTGTGCCTGGGTTGAGATCAATATAAACACCGCTCCAGGCAGCAAGAGCCCCTGCAGCTGTGCCTGACGCCATTTTCTCTGCCCTGTCAGCAGTCTCGGGGCTGGACTGGTGGGAGGGAGTGAGAGGCCATGGCTTTGTTGGTGGCCCAGTGTGAGTGGGGCTCTGCTGGACTTTCTGCAGCAGTTGCCAAGATGCCACCTGCTAAAGAAGAGGATGTGTCACCCATACCTGCCGCTGGAATTTCTCCCTGGGCAGAGGTGAGTGAGGAAGAAAGCAGTGGGGGCCGGGACAGCAGGGGTATCTCAGGCAGGGAAATGGAAAGCTTCCAGAAGAGCACCCAGGGCCAGGACCATCCTGGCTGGCCTGCAGGTACCAAGTCGGCTGGCATGCTGGTGCTCATGTGGCTCCATGGCCCTTCCTCTAGGCTTTCAAGTCCTTGTACATATTCAGGTGTTTTACCTGGGAAGGGTGGGAACATTTCAGCAGCAGCTGGCCTGGGGCTCAGCCCACGTTTACTCACAGATGCCTCGGCACGGTCCCCCAGCTTTGCAATGAGGACGCTTGTTGTGTGGGGCCTGCTGGCTGAATGGGAGATGATTCCCCACCACTGACCAACTTCAGAATTGTTTACAACTGGAGCAAGTGCCCTGATACGGTTTTCCTCTGTGTAACTGGTGGGTTCTGTTTTTTTTTCTTTCTTTCGTTTTTGCTTCAAGGTAGATTTTATTCCTCTTTTTTGTATTTACAGATATAAGCATGGAAATAATTTATTCATATAAATACATGTATGTGAAGGGAAGAATATTTTGTCTGTTTTACTTTTTGTAATTTTGAATTTTATTTTATTTTTTTATACAGCAGGTTCTTTTTGGTTATCGATTTTATACATATAAATGTATACATGCCAATCCCAATCTCTCAACTCCTCCCACCACCACCCCCCAACAGCTTTCCCCCCTTGGTGTCCATACGTTTGTTGTCTACATCTGTTGCTCTATTTCTGCCTTGCAAAACGGTTCATCTGTACAATTTTTCTAGGTTCCACATATATGCATTAATATACAAGATTTGTTTTTCTATTTCTGACTTACTTCACTCTGTATGACAGTCTCTAGATCCATCAACGTCTCTACAAATGACCCAATTTCATTCCTTTTTATGGTTTAGTGATATTCCATTTTATATATGTACCACATCTTTATGCATTCGTCTGTCTGTGGGCATTTAGGTTGCTTCCATTACCTGGATATTGTAAATAGTGATGCAATGAACATTGCGGTGAATGTCTCTTTTTGATTTATGGTTTTGTCTGGGTATATGCCCAGTAGTGGCATTGCTGTATCATATGGTAATTCTATTCTTAGTTTTATAAGAAACTCCATAATGTTCTCCACAGTGACTGTATCAATTTACATTCCCAACAATAGTGGAAGAGGGTTCCTTATCTCCACACCCTTTCCAGCATCTGTTGTTTGTAGATTTTCTGATGATGCCCATTCTAACAGGTGTGAGGTGATACACCATGGATGAGTCTATTTCGTTGAGCAAAGAGTAGGTCTTGTCTATTACATATTTGGCTTATGGAACGGTATGTGTGCTAATTACAATCTCTGGTTTTATACAGCACCCCAGCTCAACTTTCCCCTTAAGCAAGCATAAGTGTTTATCTAAATGTGAGACTCTGTTCGGTTTTGTAATTCAGTTTATGTGTAGCCAAGTTTACACTCTCTCTATTAGTGATATCTTATGATAATTATCTTACTCTGTGTGACATATTTCTCTATTTCTCTTAGAATCATCATACTTAAATCCACTCAATTTGCTGCTACAGGCCTGATGACACTGATTTCATTGCTGAGGGAAATTCCGTTGTACGTAAGTAGCACAACTCCTTTATCCATTTTTTTCTTTCTGGGATATTTAATTTGTACTGGACTCGAGGTTCTTGTAAACACAGCAGCCCTAAATTTTGTGTTGGCTGTGTCTTCTTGATTTTAATTTTCCTAAGCTATAGGGCCAAAAGTGGAAGTGCCCTAGGGTCTGTAGCTTTGTTTGTCAGATGTTTCAGGATACACCATAAACATCTCCAGAGTGTCTGTTGGCAATTTACATCCCGCCCATCAGCATAACAAGGCTCCCTGTTCTCCATGGCCTGTCCTGTGTTTCTGGTTTTTACACTGCTTTCAGATGGCCCTTTTGACGAATGGGAAATGAGACTTCATTGTAGTGCAGATTTCCATTGCTCGAGTGCTTGGTTGGCCAAAAAGGGCATATGCATTTTTTCCTGAATATATTCAGGAAAAAATGTATATGCACTTTTGTCCAAGTGCATCACTGTCAAAGATCTGCCGCATTTCACATGCTTTAAATGCAATTCCAATCTTCCTCGTGAAATATGATTCCTGCAATTCTGCCCCGTTTGCAAGTCCTCTTTGCAGACTTACTTCAATATATTTTTGCCAATAGCTGTCATTTATAACTCTGCAGGTTTGTGAATTACAGTGCCCGTGATTTTCTTTCTTAACTCGTTTCCTTGAAAGCTGGCCACAGAACCGCAGGTTTGCTTCAGGCCATAATCAGTGTCCGGCATGGCACTCTGAGCCGTTGGTTAATTCCTCTTCCTGGTGGGATATTAGAGTTCAATGTGCCCCTCCAGACACCTGCCTCACTCCCAGCCCCTTGGTGATGTGTGTCCTCTGGTTTGAGGCCACATGTGCTGGATTCCTCACCTTTGGCTGATGTGGCCCCACTGGTGTGAGGACACTCCTGCTTGGTTCCCACCCCCTTGGTGATGTGGGCCCTCCGGTGAGAGTCTGATCCTGGTTGGGTTACTCACACTTCTGTGAGGTGGGCCCTCTTCTCTGAGGTCACTCCTGCCTGGCTGGCACACCCCGCCTTGGTGACGTCGGCCATCTGGTGGGAGTTGGTGCCTGCTGGGAGTCTCCTCCCCTCGGTAATGAGGGCCCTCTGGCGTCAGGCCCTAACTCCTGGGCTCCCAAAATTTTTGGATGTGCGCCCTGTGGTACGAGTACATTCCTGCCAAGTTCACAACCTCATGGGAATGTGGGCCTTCTGCTCTGCGGTCCCAACGGTGGGTTGCTCAGTTTCATGATGAGGGCCCTCTGGTGTGAGTTCACTCCGGCCTGGATCCCATAGCCACGCTGCTCCTGGCCACCTGCGGGGAGGTTATAACTGCGCGATTCCTCACCTTTTTTCTTCTATGGGCCCTCTGTTTTGAGACTCCTCCTGCCTGCCTCACTCCCAGCCCCTTGGTGATGTGTGTTCTCTGGTTTGAGGCCACGTGTGCTGGGTCCCTCACCTTTTGATGATGTGGCCCCACTGGTGTGAGGAAACTCCTGCCTGGTTCCTATCCCCTTGATGATGTGGGCCCTATGGTGAGAGTCTGATCATGGCTGGGTTCCTCACCCTTCTGTGAGGTGGGCCCTCTGCTGTGAGGTCACTCCTGCCTGGCTGGCACACCCCGCCTGGGCAACATCGGCCCTCTTGTGGCAGTTGGAGCCTGCTGAGAGCCTCCTTCCCTCGGTGATGAAGGCCTTCTGGCGTCAGGCCCTAACTGCTGGGTACCCACATTTTCTGATACGTGCTAAGTGGTGCGAGGACACTCCTGCGAATTTCCCATCCCCATGGGGATGTGGGCCTTCTGCTCTTAGGTCCCAATGTCTGGGTTGCTCACAATTTCATGTTGTGGGCCCTCTGCTGTGAGTTTACTGCAGCCTGGATCGCATAGACTTGGTGCTCTGGGCCACCTGCTGGGAGGTTCCCACTGCAAGATTCCTCAGCTTTTTTATTCTGTGGGCCCTGTGTTGTGAGGCTCCTCCTGCCTGCCTCACTCCGAGCCCCTTGGAGATGTGGGTCCTCTGGTTTAGGCCACATGTGCTGGGTTCCTCACCTTTCTATGATGTGGCCACACAGGTGTGAAGACAGTCCTGCCTGGTTCAGATCCCATTGGTGATGTGGGCCCTCTGGTGAGAGTCTTATCCTGGCTGGGTTCCTCACACTTCTGTGAGGTAGGCCCTCTGCTGTGAGGTCACTCCTGCCTGGCTGTCACACGTCACCTTGGTGACATGGGCCCTCAGTTGGGAGTTTGTGCCTGCTTGGAGTCTCCTCCCCTTGGTAATGAGGGCCCTCTGGCGTCAGGCGCTAACTTCTGGGCTTCCAAAATTCTCTGATGTGTGCCCTGTGGTGCGAGGACACTTATGCCATGTTCCCAACCACATGGGAATGTGGGCCTTCTGCTCTGAGGTGCCAACGGCTGGGTTGTTCACAGTTTCATGATGAGGGCCCTCTGTTTTGAGTTCAGTCAGGTCTGGATCCCATAGCCTCGCTGCTCCTGGCCGCCTGCTAGGAGGTTCCAACTGCGAGATTCCTCACCATTTTTATTCTATGGTCCCTGTTTTGAGGCTCCTCCTGTCTGCCTCACTCCCAGCCCCTTGGTGATATGTGTCCTCTGGTTTGAAGCCATGTGTGCTGGGTCACTCACATTTCGGTGATGAGGCCCCACTGGTGTGAGGACACTCCAGCCTGGTTCCCATTCCCTTGGTGATGTGGGCCCTGTGGTGAGAGTCTGATCCAGCCTGGGTTCCTTACCCTTCTGTGAGGTGGGCCCTGTGATGTGAGGTCACTCCTGCCTGGCTGGCTCACATGGCCTTGGCGATGTGGGCCCTCTGTTGGCCACGAAAGCATGCTGGGAGCCCTCTACCCTGTGTAATGAGGGCCCTGAAAAAACGCATATGCACTTTTTGACCAAGTGCATCATTGTCGAAGTTCTGCCTCTTTTCCTATGCTTTAAATGAATTCCAGTCTGCCCCCTGAAATCGTTTTCCTGCAATTCTGCCCCGCTTACAAATCCTCTTCACAGCCTTCCTTCAATATATTTTTGGACGATAGCTGTCATTTATAACTGTGCATGTTTGTGAATTACAGTGCCCCTGAGCTCCTTTCTTCAAATCGCTTTCTTATGAGCTGGCCGCAAACCCGCAGGATTGCTTCAGGCCCTAATCTTGTTCCGGCACGGCATGCTGAGCCTTTGGTTAATTCCTCTTCCTGGCTGGAAATGAGCATTAAATTTGCCCGTGCAGACACCTACAGCTAGTCTGTACTTGGTTCTCCCTATTCCTGTTCATCTTGCGCAGAAATTGCAAACTGTGCCAAACAGCAGGTTAAAGGCACTGACTCTCCAAGTGGGGAGAGTGTTAGTAAATGGTCTGGAATAGTGAACCCGAGTAAAAGGGGACGAAAACTGAGATGCATTTGAAAACGTTTCCCGGTCACACGGTGCACCATACTGTGGGTTTCCCATGCATGTTTTAGCTGAAGGAAGAATCGCTTAAACCTGGAGAGTTGGGACCCATGGAATGGGTACCATGCAGTATGACTTCAAATGGTCTGCATTTGCTCATCGAACCTCACCAATGCTATCAGCCCGAAGTGTCCAACCTTATGTCTCACTCAGCTGTGGGTGTAGATGAGGTAAATCCAGGTTGCATCACAAGCCCTGAATGAATTATTTAAGAATTGCTCTCTATTTCACTGTCATTGTGTTTTGTTTTTGTAATTCATTTTGATAATGGGATTTATCGGATTTTCTCTGCTGCCTTCATGCAGCTGTACACACGCTTGATTCTCTTATGGAGACATATAAATCCATGGGTTTGAAGATTCTTACTAGTCAGGTGTATTCCTAGGCGTTGAATAGAGGGTGTTTAGCCCATTTCGTTGAGCAAGGGGTAGGTCTTGACTATTACATATTTGACGTATGGAATGGTATCTGTGCTAATTTCTATCTCTGGTTTTATGCAGCATCCCAACTCACCTTTCCCCTTAAGCAAACATAAGTTGGTTTTCTAAATTTGAGACCCTGTTCTGTTTTGTAATTCAGTTAATGTGTAGCCAAGATTTCATTCCGTGTATTAGTGATATGATATTTCATTTTCTGTGTGGCTTATTTCACTTAGAATCATCGTACCTGAATCCACTCATTATGCCACGATGGGCCATATGACATAGATTTCATTGGTGAGTGATATTCCATTGTACGTACGTACCACAACTTCTTTATCCATTTTTCCCTTTCTGGGATATTTAACTTGTACCGTAGACGAGGTTCTTGTAAACAGAGCCGTCTGAAACTTTGGGGTGGCTGTGTGTTTTTGATTTTAATTTCCCTAAGCTTTAGGACCATAAGTGGAAGTGCCATAGGCTCCGTTACTTTGTTTTTTTGGTGTTTCAGGAAACACCATACACTTCTCCAGAGTGGCTCTTGGCAATTTACATCCCACCCATCAGCATAACAAGGCTCCCTGTTCTCCATGGCCTGTGCTGCCTTTCTGGATTTTACACTTTTTTCAGATGGCCCTTTTGACCGGGGGGCAGTGAGACTTCATTGTAGTGCAGATTTCTTTAACATGCTTGCTTGGTTGGCCAAAAAGGGCGTATGCGTTTTTTCCTGAATATTTTCAGGATAAAACGCCTACGCCCTTTTTGGCCAAGTGCATCATTGTCGACGTTCTGCCTCTTTTCCTATGCTTTTAATGCAATTCCAGTCTACCCCTTGAAATCGTTTTCCTGCAATTCTGCCCCGCTTTCAAGTCCTCTTCGCAGCCTTCCTTCAATATATTTTTGGACGATAGCTGTCATTTATAACTCTGCAGGTTCGTGAATTACAGTGCCCCTGAGCTCCTTTCTTCAAATGGCTTTCTTGTGAGCTGGCCGCAAACCCGCAGGATTGCTTCAGGCCCTAATCTGGTTCCGGCACGGCATGCTGAGCCTTTGGTTAATTCCTCTTCCTGGTGGGAAATGTGTGTTGAATTTGCCCGTGCAGACACCTACAGCTAGTCTCTCATTGGTTCTCCCTATTCCTGTTTATCTTGCGCAGAAATTGCAAACTGTGCCAAACAGCAGGTTAAATGCAATGACTCTCCAAGTGGGGAGAGTGTTAGTAAAGTGTCTGGAACTGTGAACCCGAGTAAAAGGGGACAAAAACTGAGATGCATTTGAAAACGTTTCCCGGTCACACGGTGCATCATACTGTGGGTTTCCCATGCATGCTTTAGCTGAAGGAAGAATCACTTAAACCTGGAGAGTTGGGACCCATGGAATGGGTACCATGCTGTATGACTTCAAATGGTGTGCATTTGCTCATCGAACCTCACCAATGCTATCAGCCCGAAGTGTCCAACCTTATGTCTCACTCAGCTCTGGGTTTAGATGAGGTAAATCCAGGTTGCATCACAAGCCCTGAATGAATTATTTAAGAATTGCTCTCTATTTCACTGTCATTGTGTTTTGTTTTTGTAATTCATTTTGATAATAGGATTTATCGGATTTTCTCTGCTGCCTTCATGCAGCTGTACACACGCTTGATTCTCTTATGGAGACATATAAATCCATGATTTGAAGATTCTTACTAGTCAGGTGTATTCCTAGGCGTTGAATATAGGGTGTTTAGCCCATTTCGTTGAGCAAGGGGTAGGTCTTGACTATTACATATTTGACGTATGGAATGGTATCTGTGCTAATTTCTATCTCTGATTTTATGCGGCACCCCAACTCACCTTTCCCCTTAAGCAAACATAAGTTGGTTTTCTAAATTTGAGACCCTGTTCTGTTTTCTAATTCAGTTCATGTGTAGCCAAGATTACATTTGGTGTATTAGTGATATCTTATGATGTTTCATTTTCTGTGTGACTTATTTCACTTAGAATCATCATACCTGAATCCACTCATTATGCCAGGACGGGCCAGATGACATAGACTTCATTGGTGAGTGATATTCCATTGTACGTACGTACCACAACTTCTTTATCCATTTTTCGCATTCTGGGATATTTAACTTGTACCGTAGACGAGGTTCTTGTAAACAGAGCCGTCTGAAATTTTGGGGTGGCTGTGTGTTTTTGATTTTAATTTCCCTAAGCTATAGGACCATAAGTGGAAGTGCTGTAGGCTCCTTTAGCTTGTGTTTTAGGTGTTTCAGGAAACACCATACAATTCTCCAGAGTGGCTGTTGGCAATTTACATCCCACCCATCAGCATAACCAGGCTCCCTGTTCTCCATGGCCTGTGGTGCATTTCTGGATTTTACACTTTTTTCAGATGGCCCTTTTGTCCGGGGGGCAGTGAGACTTCATTGTAGTGCAGATTTCTTTAACATGCTTGCTTGGTTGGCCAAAAAGTGCCTATGCGTTTTTTCCTGATAATGTGCAGGAAAAAACGCATACGCACTTTTTGGCCAAGTGCATCATTGTCGACGTTCTGCCTCTTTTCCTATGCTTTAAATGCAATTCCAGTCTACCCCCTGAAATCGTTTTCCTGCAATTCTGCCCTGCGTTCAAGTCCTCTTCGCAGCCTTCCTTCAATATATTTTTGGACGATAGCTGTCATTTATAACTCTGCAGGTTTGTGAATTACAGTGCCCCTGAGCTCCTTTCTTCAAATCGCTTTCTTGTGAGCTGGCCGCAAACCGGCAGGATTGCTTCAGGCCCTAATCTGGTTCCGGCACGGCATGCTGAGCCGTTGGTTAATTCCTCTTCCTGGTGGAAATGAGCATTAAATTTGCCCGTGCAGACACCTACAGCTAGTTTCTCATTGGTTCTCCCTATTCCTGTTCATCTTGCGCAGAATTTGCAAACTGTCCCAAACAGGAGGTTAAAGGCACTGACTCCCCAAGTGGGGAGAGTGTTAGTAAAGGGTCCGGAATTGTGAACCCGAGTAAAAGGGGCAAAAACTGAGATGCATTTGAAAACGTTTCCCGGTCACACGGTGCACCATACTGTGGGTTTCCCATGCATGTTTTAGCTGAAGGAAGAATCGCTTAAACCTGGAGAGTTGGGACCCATGGAATGGGTACCATGCAGTATGACTTCAAATGGTCTGCATTTGCTCATCGAACCTCACCAATGTTATCAGCCCGAAGTGTACAACCTTATGTCTCACTCAGCTCTGGGTTTAGATGAGGTAAATCCAGGTTGCATCACAAGCCCTGAATGAATTATTTAAGAATTGCTCTCTATTTCACTGCCATTGTGTTTTATTTTGTAATTCATTTTGATAATAGGATTTATCGGATTTTCTCTGCTGCCTTCATGCAGCTGTCCACACGCTTGATTCTCTTATGGAGACATATAAATCCATGGGTTTGAAGATTCTTACTAATCACTTGTATTCCTAGGCGTTGAATATAGGGTGTTTAGCCCATTTCGTTGAGCAAGGGGTAGGTCTTGACTATTACGTATTTGACGTATGGAATGGTATCTGTGCTAATTTCTAACTCTGGTTTTATGCAGCACCCCGACTCACCTTTCCCCTTAAGCAAACATAAGTTGGTTTTCTAAATTTGAGACCCTGTTCTGTTTTGTAATTCAGTTCATGTGTAGCCAAGATTACATTCGGTGTATTAGTGATATCTTATGATGTTTCATTTTCTGTGTGACTTATTTCACTTAGAATCATCATACCTGAATCCACTCATTATGCCACGACGGGCCAGATAACATAGATTTCATTGGTGAGTGATATTCCATTGTACGTATGTACCACAACTTCTTTATCCATTTTTTGCTTTCTGGGATATTTTACTTGTACCGTAGACGAGGTTCTTGTAAACAGAGCCGTCTGAAACTTTGGGGTGGCTGTGTGTTTTGGATTTTAATTTCCCTAAACTATAGGACCATAAGTGGAAGTGCCGTAGGCTCCGTTGCTTTGTTTTTTAGGGGTTTCAGGAAACACCATACACTTCTCCAGAGTGGCTGTTGGCATTTTACATCCCACACATCAGCATAACAAGGCTCCCTGTTCTACATGGCCTGTGCTGCTTTTCTGGATTTTACACTTTTTTCAGATGGCCCTTTTGACCGGGGGGCAGTGAGACTTCATGGTAGTGCAGATTTCTTTAACATGCTTGCTTGGTTGGCCAAAAAGGGCGTATGCGTTTTTTCCTGAATATATTCAGGAAAAAAGGCATACGCCCTTTTTGGCCAAGTGCACCATTGTCGACGTTCTGCCTCTTTTCCTATGCTTTAAAAGCAATTCCCGTCTACACCCTGAAATCGTTTTCGTGCAATTCTGCCCCGCTTTCAAGTCCTCTTCGCAGCCTTCCTTCAATATTTTTTTGGACGATAGCTGTCATTTATAACTCTGCAGGTTTGTGAATTACAGTGCCCCTGACCTCCTTTCTTCAAATTGCTTTCTTTTGAGCTAGCCGCAAACCCGCAGGATTGCCTCAGGCCCTAATCTGGTTCCGGCACGGCATGCTGAGCCTTTGGTTAGTTCCTCTTCCTGGTGGGAAATGAGCGTTAAATTTGCCCGTGCAGACACCTGCAGCTAGCCTCTCATTGGTTCTCCCTATTCCTGTTCATCTTGCGCAGAAATTGCAAACTGTGCCAAACAGGAGGTTAAAGGCACTGACTCTCCAAGTGGGGAGAGTGTTAGTAAAGGGTCTGGAATTGTGAACCTGAGTAAAAGGTGACGAAAGTGAGATGCATTTGAAAACGTTTCCCGGTCACACGGTGCACCATACTGTGGGTTTCCCATGCCTGTTTTAGCTGAAGGAAGAATCGCTTAAACCTGGAGATTTGTGACCCATGGAATGGGTACCATGCAGTATGACTTCATATGGTCTGCCTTTGTTCATCAAACCTCACCAATGCTATCAGCCCGAAGTGTCCAACCTTATGTCTCACTCAGCTCTGGGTTTAGATGAGGTAAATCCAGGTTGCATCACAAGCCCTGAATGAATTATTTAAGAATTGCTCTCTATTTCACTGTCATTGTGTTTTGTTTTTGTAATTCATTTTGATAATGGGATTTATCGGATTGTCTCTGCTGCCTTCATGCAGCTGTACACACGCTTGATTCTCTTATGGAGACATATAAATCCATGGGTTTGAAAATTCTTTCTATTCAGGTGTATTCCTAGGCATTGAATATAGGGTGTTTAGCCCATTTCGTTGAGCAAGGGGTAGGTCTTGACTATTACATATTTGACGTATGGAATGGTATCTGTGCTAATTTCTATCTCTGGTTTTATGCAGCACCCCAACTCACCTTTCCCCTTAAGCAAACATAAGTTGGTTTTCTAGGTTTGAGACCCTGTTCTGTTTTGTAATTCAGTTCATGTGTAGCCAAGATTACATTCCGTGTATTAGTGATATCTTATGATGTTTCATTTTCTGTGTGAATTATTTCATTTAGAATCATCGTACCTGAATCCACTCATTATGCCACGATGGGCCAGATGACATAGATTTCATTGGTGAGTGATATTCCATTGTACGTACGTACAACAACTTCTTTATCCATTTTTCGCTTTCTGGGATATTTAACGTGTACCGTAGACGAGGTTCTTGTAAACAGAGCCGTCTGAAACATTGGGGTGGCTGTGTGTTTTTGATTTTAAATTCCCTAAGCTATAGGACCATAAGTGGAAGTGCCAGAGGCTCCGTTGCTTTGTTTTTTAGGTGTTTCAGGAAACACCATACACTACTCCAGAGTGGCTCTTGGCAGTTTATATCCGACACATCAGCATAACAAGGCTCCCTGTTCTCCATGGCCTGTGCTGCATTTCTGGATTTTACACTTTTTTCAGATGGCCCTTTTGACCGGGGGCAGTGAGACTTCATTGTAGTGCAGATTTCGTTAACATGCTTGCTTGGTTGGCCAAAAACTGCGTATGCGTTTTTTCCTGAATATATTCCGGGAAAAACGCATACGCCCTTTTTGGCCAGGTGCATCATTGTCGACGTTCTGCCTCTTTTCCTATGCTTTAAATGCAATTCCAGTCTGCACCCTGAAATCGTTTTCCTGCAATTCTGCCCCGCTTCCAAGTCCTCTTCGCAGCCTTCCTTCAATATATTATTGGACGACAGCTGTCATTTATAACTGTGCAGGTTTGTGAATTACAGTGCCCCTGAGCTCCTTTCTTCAAATCGCTTTCTTGTGAGCTGGCCGCAAACCCGCAGGATTGCTTCAGGCCCTAATCTGGTTCCGGAACGGCATGCTGAGCCTTTGGTTAATTCCTCTTCCTGGTGGAAATGAGCATTAAATTTGCCCGTGCAGACACCTACAGCTAGTTTCTCATTGGTTCTCCCTATTCCTGTTCATCTTGCTCAGAAATTGCAAACTGTCCCAAACAGGAGGTTAAAGGCACTGACTCTCCAAGTGGGGAGAGTGTTAGTAAAGGGTCTGGAATGGTGAACCCGAGTAAAAGGGGCGAAAACTGAGATGCATTTGAAAACGTTTCCCGGTCACACGGTGCACCATAATGTGGATTTCCCATGCATGTTTTAGCTGAAGGAAGAATCGCTTAAACCTGGAGAGTTGGGACCCATGGAATGGGTACCATGCAGTATGACTTCAAATGGTCTGCATTTGCTCATCGAACCTCACCAATGCTATCAGCCCGAAGTGTCCAACCTTATGTCTCACTCATCTCTGGGTGTAGATGAGGTAAATCCAGGTTGCATCACAAGCCCTGAATGAATTATTTAAGAATTGCTCTCTATTTCACTGTCATTGTGTTTTGTTTTTGTAATTCATTTTGATAATGGGATTTATCGGATTTTCTCTGCTGCCTTCATGCAGCTGTACACACGCTTGATTCTCTTATGGAGACATATAAATCCATGGGTTTGAAAATTCTTTCTAGTCAGGTGTATTCCTAGGCATTGAATATAGGGTGTTTAGCCCATTTCGTTGAGCAAGGCGTAGGTCTTGAATGTTACATGTCTGACGTATGGAATGGTATCTGTGCTAATTTCTATCTCTCGTTTTATGCAGCACCCCAACTCACCTTTCCCCTTAAGCAAACATAAGTTGGTTTTCTAAATTTGAGACCCTGTTCTGTTTTGTAATTCAGTTCATGTGTAGCCAAGATTACATTCGGTGTATTAGTGATATCTTATGATGTTTCATTTTCTGTGTGACTTATTTCACTTAGAATCATCGTACCTGAATCCACTCATTATGCCACGACGGGCCAGATGACATAGATTTCATTGGTGAGTGATATTCCATTGTACGTACGTACTACAACTTCTTTATCCATTTTTCGCTTTCTGGGATATTTAACTTGTAATGTTGATGAAGTTCTTGTAAACAGAGCCGTCTGAAACTTTGTGGTGGCTGTGTGTTTTTGATTTTAATTTCCCTAATCTATAGGACCATAAGTGGAAGTGCCGTAGGCTCCATTGCTTTGTTTTTTAGGTGTTTCAGGAAACACCATACACTTCTCCAGAGTGGCTGTTGGCAATTTACATCCCACCCATCAGCATAACAAGGCTCCCTGTTCTCCATTGCCTGTGCTGCATTTCTGGATTTTACACTTTTTTCAGATGGCCCTTTTGACCGGGTGGCAGTGAGACTTCATTGTAGTGCAGATTCCTTTAACATGCTTGCTTGGTTGGCGAAAAAGGCCGTATGCGTTTTTTCCTGAATATATTCAGGAAAAAACGCATACGCACTTTTTGGCCAAGTGCATCATTGTCGACGTTCTGCCTCTTTTCATATGCTTTTAATGCAATTCCAGTCTACCCCCTGAAATCGTTTTCCTGCAATTCTGCCCCGCTTTCAAGTCCTCTTCGCAGCCTTCCTTCAATATATTTTTGGACGATAGCTGTCATTTATAACTCTGCAGGTTTGTGAATTACAGTGCCCCTGAGCTCCTTTCTTCAAATCGCTTTCTTTTGAGCTGGCCGCAAACCCTCAGGATTGATACAGGCCCTAATCTGGTTCCGGCACGGCATGCTGAGCGTTTGGTTAATTCCTATTCCTGGTTGGAAATGAGCATTAAATTTGCCCGTTCAGACACCTACAGCTAGTCTCTCATTGGTTCTCCCTATTCCTGTTCATCTTGCGCAGAAATTGAAAACTGTGCCAAACAGCAGGTTAAAGGCACTGACTCTCCAAGTGGGGAGAGTGTTAGTAAAGGGTCTGGAATGGTGAACCCGAGTAAAAGGGGACAAAAACTGAGATGCATTTGAAAACGTTTCCCGGTCACACGGTGCACCATACTGTGGGTTTCCCATGCATGTTTTAGCTGAAGGAAGAGTCGCTTAAACCTGGAGAGTTGGGACCCATGGAATGGGTACCATGCAGTATGACTTCAAATGGTCTGCATTTGCTCATCGAACCTCACCAATGCTATCAGCCCGAAGTGTCCAACTTTATGTCTCACTCAGCTCTGGGAGTAGATGAAGTAAATCCAGGTTGCATCACAAGCCCTGAATGAATTATTTAAGCATTGCTCTCTATTTCACTGTCATTGTGTTTTGTTTTTTAATTCATTTTGATAATGGGATTTATCGGATTTTCTCTGCTGCCTTCTTGCAGCTATACACACGCTTGATTCTCTTATGGAGACATATATATCCATGGGTTTGAAGATTCTTACTAGTCAGGTGTATTCCTAGGCGTTGAATATAGGGTGTTTAGCCCATTTCGTTGAGCAAGTGGTAAGTCTTGACTATTACATATTTAACTTATGGAATGGCATCTGTTGTAATTTCTATCTCTGGTTTTATGCAGCACCCCAACTCACCTTTCCCCTTAAGCAAACATAAGTTGGTTTTCTAAATTTGAGACCCTGTTCTGTTTTGTAATTCAGTTAATGTGTAGCCAAGATTTCATTCCGTGTATTAGTGATATGATATTTCATTTTCTGTGTGGCTTATTTCACTTAGCATCATCGTACCTGAATCCACTCATTATGCCACGACGGGCCAGATGACATAGATTTCATTGGTGAGTGATATTCCATTGTACGTACGTACCACAATTTCTTTATCCATTTTCTCATTTCTGGGATATTTAACTGTTACCGTAGACGAGGTTCTTGTAAACAGAGCCCTCTGAAACTTTGGGGTGGCTGTGTGTTTTTGATTTTAATTTCCCTAAGCTATAGGACCATAAGTGGAAGTGCCGTAGGCTCCGTTGCTTTGTTTTTTAGGTGTTTCAGGAAACACCATACACTTCTCCAGAGTGGCTGTTGGCAATTTACATCCCACCCATCAGCATAACAAGGCTCCCTGTTCTCCATTGCCTGTGCTGCATTTCTGGATTTTACACTTTTTTCAGATGGCCCTTTTGACCGTGGGGCACTGAGACTTCATTGTAGTGCAGATTCCTTTAACATGCTTGCTTGGTTGGCCAAAAAGGCCGTATGCGTTTTTTCCTGAATATATTCAGGAAAAAACGCATACGCACTTTTTGGCCAAGTGCATCATTGTCGACGTTCTGCCTCTTTTCCTATGCTTTTAATGCAATTCCAGTCTACCCCCTGAAATCGTTTTCCTGCAATTCTGCCCCGCTTTCAAGTCCTCTTCGCAGCCTTCCTTCAATATATTTTTGGACGATAGCTGTCATTTATAACTCTGCAGGTTTGTGAATTACAGTGCCCCTGAGCTCCTTTCTTCAAATCGCTTTCTTTTGAGCTGGCCGCAAACCCTCAGGATTGATACAGGCCCTAATCTGGTTCCGGCACGGCATGCTGAGCGTTTGGTTAATTCCTATTCCTGGTTGGAAATGAGCGTTAAATTTGCCCGTTCAGACACCTACAGCTAGTCTCTCATTGGTTCTCCCTATTCCTGTTCATCTTGCGCAGAAATTGAAAACTGTGCCAAACAGCAGGTTAAAGGCACTGACTCTCCAAGTGGGGAGAGTGTTAGTAAAGGGTCTGGAATGGTGAACGCGAGTAAAAGGGGACAAAAACTGAGATGCATTTGAAAACGTTTCCCGGTCACACGGTGCACCATACTGTGGGTTTCCCATGCATGTTTTAGCTGAAGGAAGAATCGCTTAAACCTGGAGAGTTGGGACCCATGGAATGGGTACCATGCAGTATGACTTCAAATGGTCTGCATTTGCTCATCGAACCTCACCAATGCTATCAGCCCGAAGTGTCCAACTTTATGTCTCACTCAGCTCTGGGAGTAGATGAAGTAAATCCAGGTTGCATCACAAGCCCTGAATGAATTATTTAAGCATTGCTCTCTATTTCACTGTCATTGTGTTTTGTTTTTTAATTCATTTTGATAATGGGATTTATCGGAATTTCTCTGCTGCCTTCTTGCAGCTATACACACGCTTGATTCTCTTATGGAGACATATATATCCATGGGTTTGAAGATTCTTACTAGTCAGGTGTATTCCTAGGCGTTGAATATAGGGTGTTTAGCCCATTTCGTTGAGCAAGTGGTAAGTCTTGACTATTACATATTTAACTTATGGAATGGTATCTGTTGTAATTTCTATCTCTGGTTTTATGCAGCACCGAACTCACCTTTCCCCTTAAGCAAACATAAGTTGGTTTTCTAAATTTGAGACCCTGTTCTGTTTTGTAATTCAGTTAATGTGTAGCCAAGATTTCATTCCGTGTATTAGTGATATGATATTTCATTTTCTGTGTGACTTATTTCACTTAGCATCATCGTACCTGAATCCATTCATTATGCCACGACGGGCCAGATGACATAGAATTCATAGTGAGTGATATTCCATTGTACGTACGTACCACAATTTCTTTATCCATTTTCTGCTTTCTGGGATATTTAACTTGTACCGTAGACGAGGTTCTTGTAAACAGAGCCCTCTGAAACTTTGGGGTGGCTGTGTGTTTTTGATTTTAATTTCCCTAAGCTATAGGACCATAAGTGGAAGTGCCGTAGGCTCCGTTGCTTTGTTTTTTAGGTGTTTCAGGAAACAGCATACACTTCTTCAGAGTGGCTCTTGGCAATTTACATCCCACCCATCAGCATAACAAGGCTCCCTGTTCTCCATGGTCTGTGCTGCATTTCTGGATTTTACACTTTTTTCAGATGGCCCTTTTGACCGGGGGGCAGTGAGACTTCATTGTAGTGCAGATTTCTTTAACATGCTTGCTTGGTTTGCCAAAAGGGCGTATGCGTTTTTTCCTGAATATTTTCCGGAAAAAACGCATAAGCCCTTTTTGGTCAAGTGCATCATTGTCGACGTTCTGCCTCTTTTCCTATGCTTTAAATGCAATTCCAGTCTGCACCCTGAAATCGTTTTCCTGCAATTCTGCCCCGCTTTCAAGTCCTCTTCGCAGCCTTCCTTCAATATATTATTGGACGACAGCTGTCATTTATAACTGTGCAGGTTTGTGAATTACAGTGCCCCTGAGCTCCTTTCTTCAAATCGCTTTCTTGTGAGCTGGCCGCAAACCCGCAGGATTGCTTCAGGCCCTAATCTGGTTCCGGCACGGCATGCTGAGCCTTTGGTTAATTCCTCTTCCTGGTGGAAATGAGCATTAAATTTACCCGTGCAGACACCTACAGCTAGTTTCTCATTGGTTCTCCCTATTCCTGTTCATCTTGCTCAGAAATTGCAAACTGTCCCAAACAGGAGGTTAAAGGCACTGACTCTCCAAGTGGGGAGAGTGTTAGTAAAGGGTCTGGAATGGTGAACCCGAGTAAAAGGGGCGAAAACTGAGATGCATTTGAAAACGTTTCCCGGTCACACGGTGCACCATACTGTCGGTTTCCCATGCATGTTTTAGCTGAAGGAAGAATCGCTTAAACCTGGAGAGTTGGGACCCATGGAATGGGTACCATGCAGTATGACTTCAAATGGTCTGCATTTGCTCATCGAACCTCACCAATGCTATCAGCCCGAAGTGTGCAACCTTATGTCTCACTCAGCTCTGGGTTTAGATGAGGTAAATCCAGGTTGCATCACAAGCCCTGAATGAATTATTTAAGAATTGCTCTCTATTTCACTGTCATTGTGTTTTGTTTTTGTAATTCATTTTGATAATAGGATTTATCGGATTTTCTCTGCTGCCTTCATGCAGCTGTACACACGCTTGATTCTCTTATGGAGACATATAAATCCATGGGTTTGAAGATTCTTACTAGTCAGGTGTATTCCTAGGCGTTGAATATAGGGTGTTTAGCCCATTTCGTTGAGCAAGGGGTAGGTCTTGACTATTACGTATTTGACTTATGGAATGGTATCTGTGCTAATTTCTAACTCTGGTTTTATGCAGCACCCCGACTCACCTTTCCCCTTAAGCAAACATAAGTTGGTTTTCTAAATTTGAGACCCTGTTCTGTTTTGTAATTCAGTTCATGTGTAGCCAAGATTACATTCGGTGTATTAGTGATATCTTATGATGTTTCATTTTCTGTGTGACTTATTTCACTTAGAATCATCGTACCTGAATCCACTCATTATGCCAGGACGGGCCAGATGACATAGATTTCATTGGTGAGTGATATTCCATTGTACGTACGTACCACAACTTCTTTATCCATTTTTCGCATTCTGGGATATTTTACTTGTACCGTAGACCAGGTTCTTGTAAACAGAGCCGTCTGAAATTTTGGGGTGGCTGTGTGTTTTTGATTTTAATTTCCCTAATCTATCGGACCATAAGTGGAAGTGCCGTAGGCTCCGTTGCTTTGTTTTTTAGGTGTTTCAGGAAACACCATACACTTCTCCAGAGTGGCTGTTGGCAATTTACATCCCACCCATCAGCATAACAAGGCTCCCTGTTCTCCATTGCCTGTGCTGCATTTCTGGATTTTACACTTTTTTCAGATGGCCCTTTGACCGTGGGGCAGTGAGACTTCATTGTAGTGCAGATTCCTTTAACATGCTTGCTTGGTTGGCCAAAAAGGCCGTATGCGTTTTTTCCTAAATATATTCCGGAAAAAACGCATACGCACTTTTTGGCCAAGTGCATTATTGTCGACGTTCTGCCTCTTTTCCTATGCTTTTAATGCAATTCCAGTCTACCCCCTGAAATCGTTTTCCTGCAATTCTGCCCCGCTTTCAAGTCCTCTTCGCAGCCTTCCTTCAATATAGTTTTGGACGATAGCTGTCATTTATAACTCTGCAGGTTTGTGAATTACAGTGCCCCTGAGCTCCTTTCTTCAAATCGCTTTCTTGTGAGCTGGCCGCAAACCCGCAGGATTGCTTCAGGCCCTAATCTTGTTCCGGCACGGCATGCTGAGCCTTTGGTTAATTCCTCTTCCTGGTGGGAAATGAGCGTTAAATTTGCCCGTGCAGACACCTACAGCTAGTCTCTCATTTGTTCTCCCTATTCCTGTTCATCTTGCGCAGAAATTGAAAACTGTGCCAAAGAGGAAGTTAAAGGCACTGACTCTCCAAGTGGGGAGAGTGTTAGTAAAGGGTCTGGAATTGTGTACCCCAGTAAAATGGGACAAAACTGAGATGAATTTGAAAACGTTTCCCGGTCACACGGTGCACCATACTGTGGGTTTCCCATGCATGCTTTAGCTGAAGGAAGAATCACTTAAACCTGGACAGTTGGGACCCATGGAATGGGTACCATGCAGTATGACTTCAAGTGGTGTGCATTTGCTCATCGAACCTCACCAATGCTATCAGCCCGAAGTGTCCAACCTTATGTCTCACTCAGCTCTGGGTTTAGATGAGGTAAATCCAGGTTGCATCACAAGCCCTGAATGAATTATTTAAGAATTGCTCTCTATTTCACTGCCATTGTGTTTTGTTTTTGTAATTCATTTTGATAATAGGATTTATCGGATTTTCTCTGCTGCCTTCATGCAGCTGTACACACGCTTGATTCTCTTATGGAGACATATAAATCCATGGGTTTGAAGATTCTTACTAGTCAGGTGTATTCCTAGGCGTTGAATATAGGGTGTTTAGCCCATTTCGTTGAGCAAGGGGTAGGTCTTGACTATTACGTATTTGACGTATGGAATGGTATCTGTGCTAATTTCTAACTCTGGTTTTATGCAGCACCCTGATTCACCTTTCCCCTTAAGCAAACATAAGTTGGTTTTCTACATTTGAGACCCTGTACTGTTTTGTAATTCAGTTCATGTGTAGCCAAGATTACATTCCGTGTATTAGTGATATCTTATGGTGTTTCATTTTCTGTGTGACTTATTTCACTTAGAATCATCGTACCTGAATCCACTCATTATGCCGCGACGGGCCTGATGACATAGATTACATTGCTGAGTGATATTCCATTGTACGTACGTACCACAATTTCTTTATCCATTTTTCACAATCTGGGATATTTAACTTGTACCGTAGACGAGGTTCTTGTAAACAGAGCCGTCCGAAATTTTGGGGTGGCTGTGTGTTTTTGATTTTAATTTCCGTAAGCTATAGGACCATAAGTGGAAGTGCCGTAGGCTCCGTTGCTTTGTTTTTTAGGTGTTCCAGGAAACACCATACACTTCTCCAGAGTGGCTGTGGCAATTTACATCCCGCCAATCAGCATAACAAGGCTCCCTTTTCTCCAAGGCCTGTCCTGCCTTTCTGGATTTTACACTTTTTTCACATGGCGCTGTTGACTGGGCGGCAGTGAGACTTCCCTTGTAGTGCAGATTTCCTTTACACGCTTGCTTAGTTGGCCAAAAAGGGTATATGTGTTTTTTCCTGAATATATTCAGGAAAAAACGCATATGCACTTTTTGGCCAAGTGCATCATTGTCGACATTCTGCCTCTTTTCCTGTGCTTTAAGTGTAATTCCAGTCTACCCCCTGAAACCGTTTTCCTGAAATTCTGCCCCTCTTTCAAGTCCGCTTCGGGGACTTACTTCAATATATTTTTGGACGATAGCTGTCATTCATAACTCTGCAGTTTTGTGAATTACAGTGCCCCTGAGCTCCTTTCTTCAACTCGCTTTCTTGTGAGCTGGCAGAAAAACCGCAGGATTGTTTTTGGCCCTAATCTCTTTCTGGCAGGGCACGCTGAGCCTTTGTTTAATTCCTCTTCCTGGTGGGAAATGAGCTTTACATTTGCCCGTGCATACACCTACAGCTAGTCTCTCATTGGTTCTCCCTATTCCTGTTCACCTTGCGCAAAAATTGCAAACTGTGCCAAACAGGAGGTTAAAGGCACTGACTCTCCAAGTGGGGAGAGTGTTAGTAAAGCGTGTGTAATGTTGAACCCGAGTACCAGTGAACGAAAATTGAGATGCATTTGAAAACGGTTCCCAATCACTCGGTGGACCATACTCTGGGTTTCCCATGCATGTTTTAGCTGAAGGAAGAATCCCTTAAACCTGGAGAGTTGGGACCCATGGAATGGGTACCATGCAGTATGCCTTCAAAGGGTCTGCATTTGCTTATCGAACCTCACTAATGCTATCAGCCCAAAGTGTCCAGCCTTATGTCTCCCCCAGCTCTGGCTGTAGATGTGGTAAATCCAGGTTGCATCACAAGCCCTGAATGAATTATTTAAGAATTGCTCTCTATTTCAATGTCATTGTATTTTGTATTTGAAGATTATTTTGATAATGGGATTTATCGGACTTTCACTGATGCGTTTATGCCGCTGTACACACGATTGATTCTCTTATGGAGACATATAAATCCATGGGTTTTAAGATTCTTACTAGTCAGGTATAATCCTAGGCTTTGAATATGGGGTGTTGAGTCCATTTCGTTGAGCAAGGAGTAGGACTTGTCTATTACATATTTGGCTTATGCAACGGTATCTGTGCTAATTACAATCTCTGGTTTTATGGAGCACCCCAACTCACTTTCCCCATAAGCAAGCATAAGTTGGTTTTCTAAATTTAAGACCCTGTTCTGTTTTGTAATTCAGTTCATGTGTAGCCAAGTTTACATTCCATGTATTAGTGATATCTTATGATGTTTCTTTTTCTGTGTGACTTATTTCACGTAGAATCATCGTACCTCAATCCACTCATTATGCCGCTACATGCCTGATGACATAGATATAATTGCTGAGTGATATTCCATTGTACGTATGTACCAGAACTTCTTTATCCATTTTTCACTTTCTGGGATATTTAACTTGTACCGTAGATGAGGTTCTTGTAAACAGAGCCGTCCCAAACTTTGGGGTGGCTGTGTGTTTTTGATTTTAATTTCCCAAAGCTATAAGACCATAAGTGGAAGTGCCATAGGCTGTGTTGCTTTGTTTCCTACGTGTTTCAGGAAACACCGTACACTTCTCCAGATTGCCTGTTGGCAATTTACATCCCGTAAATCAATACTATAAGGCTCCCTGTTCTCCATGGCCTGTCCTGTCTTTCTGGATTTTACACTTTTTTCAGATGGCCCTTTTGACTGGGGCGCAGTGAGACTTCATTGTAGTGCAGATTTCCTGTACACGCTTGCTTGGTTGGCCAAAAAGTGCGTATGCGTTTTTTCCTGAATATATTAAGGAAAAAACGCTTACACCCATATTGGCCAAGTGCATCATTGTCAACATTCTGTCTCTTTTCCTGTGCTTTAAGTGCAATTCCAGTCTACCCCCTGTAATCGTTTTCCTGGAATTCTGCCCCGCTTTCTAGTCCTCTTCGCAGACTTACTTCAATATATTTTTGGACGATAGCTGTCATTCATAACTCTGCAGGTTTGTGAATTACAGTGCCCCTGAGCTCCTTTCTTCAACTCGCATTCTTCTGAGCTGGCTGCAAAACCACAGGATTGCTTCAGTCCCTAATCTGTTTCTGACAGGGCACGCTGAGCCTTTGATTAATTCCTCTTCCTGGTGGGCAGTGAGCGATACATTTGCCCGTACAGACTCCCACAGCTAGTCTCTCATTGGTTCTCCCTATTCCTGTTCATCTTGCGCAGAAATTGCAAACTGTGCCAAACAGGAGGTTAAAGGCACTGACTCTCCGAGTGTCGAGTGTGTTAGTGAAGGGTCTGGAATGGTGAACCCGAGTACCAGGGGACAAAAAGTGAGATGCATTTGAAAACATTTCCCAATCACACAGTGTACCATAGTCTGGGTTTCCCATGCGTGTTTTAGCTGAAGGAAGAATTTCTTAAACCTAGAGAGTTGGGACCCTTGGAATGGGTACCAAGCAGTATGACTTCAAAGGGTCTGCATTTGCTAACCGAACCTCACCAATGCTATCAGCCAGAAGTGTCGAAACTTATGTCTCACCGAGCTCTGGGTGTAGATGTGGTAAATCCAGGTTGCATCACAAGCTCTGAATGAATTATGTAAGAATTGCTCTCTATTTCACTGTCATTGTGTTTTGTTTTTGAAATTTTTTTTATAAAGGGATTTATCGGATTTTCATTGCTGCGTTTAGGCCGCTGTACACACGCTTGATTCTCTTACAGACACATATAAATCCATGGGTTTTAACATTCTTACTAATCACGTATATTCCTAAGGGTAGAATATGTGGTGTTGAGCCCATTTCGTTGAGCAAGAAGTAGGTCTTGTCTCTTACATATTTGGCTTATGGAACGGTATCTGTGCTAATTAAAATCTCTGGTTTTATGCAGCCCCGCAACTCACCTTTCCACATAAGCAAGCATAAGTTGGTTTTCTAAATTTGAGACCCTGTTCTGTTTTGTAGTTCAGTTCATCTGTAGCCAAGTTTACATTCCGTGTATTAGTGATATCTTATGATGTTTCTTTTTCTGTGAGACTTATTTCACGTAGAATCATCGTACCTGAATCCACTCATTATGCCGCTACGGGCCTGATGACATAGATTTCATTGCTGAGTGATATTTCATTGTACGTATGTACCACAACTTCTTAATCCATTTTTCGCTTTCTGGGATATTTAACTTGTACCGTAAATGAGGTTTTTGTAAACAGAGCCATCCCAAATTTTGGGGTGGATGTGTGTTTTTGATTTTAATGTCCCTAAGCTACAGGAATATAAGTGGAAGTGCCATAGGCTGTGTTCCTTTGTTTCCTACGTGTTTCAGGAAACACCATACACTTCTCCAGTGTGGCTGTTGGCAATTTATATCCCGCCCATCAGCATAACAAGGCTCCATGTTCTCCATGGCCTGTCCTGCCTTTCTGGATTTTACACTTTTTTCAGATGGCCCTGTTGACTGGTGGGCAGTGAGACTTCCCTTGTAGTGCAGATTTCCTTTACACGCTTGCTTAATTGGCCAAAAAGGGCGTATGCGTTTTTTCCTGAATATATTCAGGAAAAAATGCATATGCACTTTTTGGCCAAGTGCATCATTGTCGACATTCTGCCTCTTTTCCTATGCTTTAAGTGTAGTTCCAGTCTACCCCCTGAAACCGTTTTCCTGAAATTCTGCCCCTCTTTCAAGTCCGCTTCGCAGACTTACTTCAATATATTTTTGGACGAAAGCTGTCATTCATAACACTGCAGGTTTGTGAATTACAGTGCCCCTGAGCTCATTTCTTCAACTCGTTTTCTTGTGAGCTGGCAGCAAAACCGCAGGATTGCTTTAGGCCCTAACCTCTTTCTGGCAGGGCACGCTGAGCCATTGGTTAATTCCTCTTCCTGGTGGGAAATGAGCATGAAATTTGCCCGTGCAGACACCTACAGCTAGTCTCTCATTGGTTCTCCCTATTCCTGTTCACCTTGCGCAGAAATTGCAAACTGTGCCAAACAGGAGCTTAAAGGCACTGACTCTCCAAGTGAGGAGAGTGTTAGTAAAGCGTCTGGAATGGTGAACCAGAGTACCAGGGAACGAAAACTGAGATGCATTTGAAAACGTTTCCCAATCACACGGTGGACCATACTCTGGGTTTCCCATGCATGTTTTAGCTGAAGGAAGAATCCCTTAAACCTGGAGAGTTGGGACCCATGGAAAGGGTTCCATGCAGTATGACTTCAAAGGGTCTGCATTTGCTCACTGAACCTCACCAATGCTATCAGCCCAAAGTGTCCAGCCTTATGTCTCACCCAGCTCTGGGTGTAGATGTGGTAAATCCAGGTTGCATCACAAGCCCTGAATGAATTATTTAAGAATTGCTCTCTATTTTACTGTCATTGTGTTTTGTATTTGAAAATTGTTTTGATAATGGGATTTATCGGGTTTTCACTGCTACCTTTATGCCGCTGTACACACGCATGTTTCTCTTACGGAGACATATAAATCCGTGGGTTTTAAGATTCTTACTAGTCAGGTATATTCCTAGGCCTTGAACATGGGGTGTTGAGTCCATTTCGTTGAGCAAGGTGTAGGTCTGGTCTATTACTTATTTGGCTTATGGAACGGTATCTGTGCTAATTTCAATCTCTGGTTTTATGCAGCACCCCAACTCACCTTTCCCCATAAGCAAGCATAAGTTGGTTTTCTAAATTTGAGACCCTGTTCTGTTTTGTAATTCAGTTCATGTGTAGGCAAGTTTACATTCCGTGTATTAGTGATATCTTATGATGTTTCTTTTTCCGTGTGACTTATTTCACGTAGAATCATCGTACCTGAATACTCTCATTATGCCGCTATGTGCCTGATGACACAGATATAATTGCTGAGTGATATTCCATTGTACGTATGTACCAGAACTTCTTTATCCATTTTTCACTTTCTGAGATATTTAACTCGTACCGTAGATGAGGTTCTTGTAAACAGAGCCGTCCCAAACTTTGGGGTGGCTGTGTGTTTTTGATTTTAATTTCCCAAAGCTATAGGACCATAAGTGGAAGTGCCATAGGCTGTGTTGCTTTGTTTCCTACGTGTTTCAGGAAACACCATACACTTCTCCAGAGTGGCTGTTGGCAATTTACATCCCGTAAATCAATATTATAAGGCTCCCTGTTCTCCATGGCCTGTCCTGTCTTTCTGGATTTTACACTTTTTTCAGATGGCCCTTTTGATTGGGGCACAGTGAGACTTCATTGTAGTGCAGATTTCCTGTACACGCTTGCTTGGTTGGCCAAAAAGTGCGTATGCGTTTTTTCCTGAATATATTAAGGAAAAAACGCATACGCCCATTTTGGCCAAGTGCATCATTGTCAACATTCTGTCTCTTTTCCTGTGCTTTAAGTGCAATTCCAGTCTACCCCTGAAATCGTTTTCTGAGAATTCTGCCCCGCTTTCTAGTCCTCTTCGCAGACTTACTTCAATATATTTTTGGACGATAGCTGTCATTCATAACTCTGCAGGTTTGTGAATTACAGTGTCCCTTAGCTCCTTTCTTTAACTCGCATTCTTCTGAGCTGGCTGCAAAACCACAGGATTGTTTCAGTCCCTAATCTGTTTCCGGCAGGGCACACTGAGCCTTTGGTTAATTCCTGTTCCTGGTGGGCAGTGTGCGATACATTTGCCCGTACAGACACTTACAGCTAGTCTCTCATTGGTTCTCCCTATTCCTGTTCATCTTGCGCAGAAATTGCAAACTGTGCCAAACAGGAGGTTAAAGGCACTGACTCTCCGCGTGGGGAGAGTGTTAGTGAAGGGTCTGGAATGGTGAACCCGAGTACCAGGGGACAAAAACTGAGATGCATTTGAAAACATTTCCCAATCACACAGTGTACCATAGTCTGGGTTTCCCATGCGTGTTTTAGCTGAAGGAAGAATTTCTTAAACCTAGAGAGTTGGGACCCTTGGAATGGGTACCAAGCAGTATGACTTCAAAGGGTCTGCATTTGCTAACCGAACCTCACCAATGCTATCAGCCAATATGTCGAAACTTATGTCTCACCGAGCTCTGGGTGTAGATGTGGTAAATCCAGGTTGCATCACAAGCTCTGAATGAATTATTTAAGAATTGCTCTCTATTTCACTGTCATTGTGTTTTGTTTTTGAAATTTTTTTTATAACGGGGTGTATCGGATTTTCATTGCTGCGTTTAGGCCACTGTACACACGCTCGATTCTCTTACGGAGATATATAAATCCATGGGTTTTAACATTCTTACTAATCACGTATATTCCTAAGGGTAGAATATGTGGTGTTGAGCCCATTTCGTTGAGCAAGAAGTAGGTCTTGTCTCTTACATATTTGGCTTATGGAACGGTATCTGTGCTAATTAAAATCTCTGGTTTTATGCAGCCCCGCAACTCACCTTTCCACATAAGCAAGCATAAGTTGGTTTTCTAAATTTGAGACCCTGTTCTGTTTTGTAGTTCAGTTCATCTGTAGCCAAGTTTACATTCCATGTATTAGTGATATCTTATGATATTTCTTTTTCTGTGTGACTTATTTCACGTAGAATCATGGTACCTGTATCCATTCATTATGCCGCTCTGGGCCTGATGACATAGATTTCATTGCTGCGTGATATTCCGTTGTACATACGTACCACAACTTCTTTATCCATTTTTCGGTTTCTGGGATATTTAACTTGTACCATAGAGGAGTTTTTTGTAAACGGAGCCGTCCCAAACTTTATGGGGTTGCCTGATTTTGATTTTAATATCCCTAAGCTATAGGACCATAAGTGGAATTGCTATAGGCTGTGTTGCTTTGTTTCCTACGTGTTTCAGGAAGCACAATACACTTCTCCATAGTGGCTGTTGGCAATTTACATCCCGCCCAACAGCATAACAAGGCTTACTGTTCTCCATGGCCTGATCTGCCTTTCTGGATTTTACACTTTTTTCAGATGGCCCTTTTTGACCGGGGGGCGGTGAAACTTCATTGTAGTGGAGATTTCCTTTACACACTAGCTTGGTTGGCCAAAAAGGTCGTATGCGTTTTTTCCTGAATATATTCAGGATAAAACCCATATGACCTTTTTGGCCAAGTGCATCATTGTTGACATTCTGCCTCTTTTCCTATGGTTTAAGTGCAATTCCAGTCGATCCCCTGAAATCATTTTCCTGAAATTCTGCCCTGCTTTGCAGTCCTCTTCGCAGGCTTACTTCAATATAATTTTGGACGATAGCTGTCATTCATAACTCTGCAGGTTTGTGAGTTACAGTGCCCCTGAGCTCCCTTCTTCCACACGCTTCTTGTGAGCTGGCCGCAAACCCGCAGGATTGCTTCAGGCCCTAATCTGTTTCAGGCACGGCATGCTGAGCCTTTGGTTAATTCCTCTTCCTGGTGGGAAATGAGCATGAAATTTGCCCGTGCAGACACCTACAGCTAGTCTCTCATTGGTTCTCCCTATTCCTGTGCATCTTGCGCAGAAATTGCAAACTGTGCCAAACAGGAGGTTAAAGGCACTGACTTTCCGAGTGGGGAGAGTGTTAGTAAAGGGTCTGGAATTGTGAACCCGAGTAAAAGGGGACAAAACTGAGATTCATTTGAAAACGTTTCCCGGTCACACGGTGCACCATACTGTGGGTTTCCCATGCATGCTTTAGCTGAAGGAAGAATCACTTAAACCTGGAGAGTTGGGACCCATGGAATGGGTACCATGCAGTATGACTTCAAATGGTCTGCATTTGCTCATCGAACCTCACCAATGCTATCAGCCCGAAGTGTCCAACCTTATGACTCTCTCAGCTCTGGGTTTAGATGAGGTAAATCCAGGTTGCATCACAAGCCCTGAATGAATTATTTAAGAATTGCTCTCTATTTCACTGTCATTGTGTTTTGTTTTTGTAATTCATTTTGATAATAGGATTTATCGGATTTTCCCTGCTGCCTTCATGCAGCTGTACACACGCTTGATTCTCTTATGGAGACATATAAATCCATGGGTTTGAAGATTCTTACTAGTCAGGTGTATTCCTAGGCGTTGAATATAGGGTGTTTAGCCCATTTCGTTGAGCAAGTGGTAGGTCTTGACTATTACATATTTGACTTATGGAATGGTATCTGTGCTAATTTCTATCTCTGGTTTTATGCAGCACCCAACTCAACTTTCCCCTTAAGCAAACATAAGTTGGTTTTCTAAATTTGAGACCCTGTTCTGTTTTGTAATTCAGTTCATGTGTAGCCAAGATTACATTCCGTGTATTAGTGATATCTTATGATATTTCATTTTATGTGTGACTTATTTCACTTACAATCATTGTACCAGAATTCAATCATTATGCCACGACGGGCCTGATGTTATAGATTGCATTGGTGAGTGATATTCCATTGTATGTACGTACCACAACTTCTTTATCCATTTTTCGCTTTCTGGGATATTTAACTTGTACCGTAGAAGATGTTCTTGTAAACAGAGCCGTCTGAAACTTTGGGGCAGCTGTGTGTTTTTGATTTTAATTTCCCTAAGCTATAGGACCATAAGTGGAAGTGCCGTAGGCTCCGTTGCTTTGTTTTTTATGTGTTTCAGGAAACACCATACACTTCTCCAGAGTGGCTGTTGGCAATTTACATCTTACCCATCAGCATAACATGGCTCCCTGTTCTCCATGGCCTGTGCTGCATTTCTGGATTTTACACTTTTTTCAGATGACCCTTTTGACCGGGGGGCAATGAGACTTCATTGTAGTGCAGATTTCTCTAACATGCTTGCTTGGTTGGCCAAAAAGGGCATATGCGTTTTTTCCTGAATATATTCAGGAAAAAACGCATATGCCCTTTTTGGCCACGTGCATCATTGTCGACGTTCTGCCTCTTTTCCTATGCTTTAAATGCAATTCCACTCTACTCCCTGAAACCGCTTTCCTGCAATTCTGCCCCGATTTCAAGTCCTCTTCGCAGCCCTCCTTCAATATATTTTTGGACAATAGCTGTCATTTATAACTTTGCAGGTTTGAGAATTACAGTGCCCCTGAGCTCCTTTCTTCAAATCGTTTTCTTGTGAGCTGGCCGCAAACCCGCAGGATTGCTTCAGGCCCTAATCTGGTTCAGGCAAGGCATGCTGAGCCTTTGGTTAATTCCTCTTCCTGGTTGGAAATGAGCATTAAATTTGCCCGTGCAGACACCTACAGCTAGTCTCTCATTGGTTCTCCCTATTCCTGTTCATCTTGCGCAGAAATTGCAAACTGTGCCAAACAGGAGGTTAAAGGCACTGACTCTCCAAGCGGGGAGAGTGTTAGTAAAGGGTCTGGAATTGTGAACCCGAGTAAATGGGGACGAAAACTGAGATGCATTTGAAAACGTTTCCCGGTGACACGGTGCACCATACTGTGGGTTTCCCATGCATGTTTTAGCTGAAGGAAGCATCGCTTAAACCTGGAGAGTTGGGACCCATGGAATGGGTACCATGCAGTATGACTTCAAATGGTCTGCATTTGCTCATTGAACCTCACCAATGCTATCAGCCCGAAGTGTCCAACCTTATATCGCACTCAGCTCTGGGTGTAGATGAGGTAAATCCAGGTTGCATCACAAGCCCTGAATGAATTATTTACGAATTGCTCTCTATTTCAGTGTCATTGTGTTTGTTTTTGTAATTCATTTTGATAGTTGGATTTATATAAGTTGCTTTTCTAAATTTGAGACCCTGTTCTGTTTTGTAATTCAGTTCATGTGTAGCCAAGATTACATTCTGTGTATTAGTGATATCATATGATGTTTCATTTTCTGTATGACTTATTTCACTTAGAATCATTGTACCTGAATCCACTCATTGTGCCACGTTGGGCCAGATGACATAGATTTCATTGGTGAGTGATATTCCATTGTACGTACGTACCACAACTTCTTTATCCATTTTTTGCTTTCTGGGATATTTAACTTGTACCGTAGACGAGGTTCTTGTAAACAGATCCGTCTGAAATTTAGGTTGGCTGTGTGTTTTTGATTTTAATTTCCCTAAGCTATAGGACCATAAGTGGAAGAGCCGTAGGCTCCGTTGCTTTGTTTTTTAGGTGTTTCAGGAAACACCATACACTTCTCCAGAGTGGCTGTTGGCAATTTACATCCCACCCATCAGCATAACAAGGCTCCCTGTTCTCCATGGCCTGTGCTGCATTTCTGGATTTTAAACTTTTTTCAGATGGCCCTTTTGACCGGGGGGCAGTGAGACTTCATTGTAGTGCAGATTTCTTTAACATGCTTGCTTGGTTGGCCAAAAAGGGTGTATGCGTTTTTTCCTGAATATATTTAGGAAAAAACTCATACGCCCTTTTTAGCCGAGTGCATCATTGTTGACGTTCTGCCTCTTTTCCTATGCTTTAAATGCAATTCCAGTCTACCCCCTGAAATCGTTTTCCTGCAATTCTGCCCCGCTTTCAAGTCCTCTTCGCAGACTTCCTTCAATATGTTTTTGGACGATAGCTGTCATTTATAACTCTGCAGTTTTGTGAATTACAGTGCCCCTGACCTCCTTTCTTCAAATCGCTTTCTTGTGAGCTGGCCGCAAACCCGCAGGATTGCTTCAGGCCCTAATCTGGTTCCAGCACGGCATGCTGAGCCTTTGGTTAATTCCTCTTCCTGGTGGGAAATGAGCATGAAATTTGCCCGTGCAGACACCTACAGCTAGTCTCTCATTGGTTCTCCCTATTCCTGTTCATCTTGCGTAGAAATTGCAAACTGTGCCAAACAGCAGGTTAAAGGCACTGACTCTCCAAGTGGGGAGAGTGTTAGTACGGGGTCTGGAATTGTGAACCCGAGTAAAAGGGGACGAAAACTGAGATGCATTTGAAAACGTTTCCCAGTCACACGGTGCACCATACTGTGGGTTTCCCATGCATGCTTTAGCTGAAGGAAGAATCGCTTAAACCTGGAGAGTTGGGACCCATGGAATGGGTACCATGCAGTATGACTTCAAATGGTCTGCATTTGCTCATCGAACCTCACCAATGTTATCAGCCCGAAGTGTACAACCTTATGTCTCACTCAGCTCTGGGTGTAGATGAGGTAAATCCAGGTTGCATCACAAGCCCTGAATGAATTATATAAGAATTGCTCTCTATTTCACTGTCATTGTGTTTTGTTTTTGTAATTCATTTTCATATTAGGATTTATCGGATTTTCTCTGCTGCCTTCATGCAGCTGTACAAACGCTTGATTCTCTTATGGAGACATATAAATCCATGGGTTTGAAGATTCTTACTAGTCAGGTGTATTCCTAGGCATTGAATATAGGGTGTTTAGCCCATTTCGTTGAGCAAGGGTTAGGTCTTGACTTACATATTTGACGTATGGACTGGTATCTGTGCTCATTTCTATCTCTGGTTTTATGCAGCACCCCAACTCACCTTTCCCCTTAAGCAAACATAAGTTGCTTTTCTAAATTTGAGACCCTGTTCTGTTTTGTAATTCAGTTCATGTGTAGCCAAGATTACATTCGGTGTATTAGTGATATCTTATGATGTTTCATTTTCTGTGTGACTTATTTCACTTAGAATCATCGTACCTGAATCCACTCATTATGCCACGACGGGCCAGATGACATAGATTTCATTGGTGAGTGATATTCCATTGTATGTACGTACCACAATTTCTTAATCCATTTTTCGCTTTCTGGGATATTTAACTTGTACCGTAGATGAGGTTTTTGTAAACAGAGCCATCCCAAATTTTGGGGTGGATGTGTGTTTTTGATTTTAATGTGCCTAAGCTACTGGACCATAAGTGGAAGTGCCATAGGCTGTGTTGATTTGTTTCCTACGTGTTTCAGGAAACACCATACACTTCTCCAGTGTGGCTGTTGGCAATTTACATCCTGCCCATCAGCATAACAAGGCTCCATGTTCTCCATGGCCTGTCCTGCCTTTCTGGATTTTACACTTTTTCCAGATGGCCCTGTTGACTGGGGGGCAGTGAGACTTCCCTTGTAGTGCAGATTTCCTTTACATGCTTGCTTAGTTGGCCAAAAAGGGCGTATGCCTTTTTTCCTGAATATATTCAGGAAAAAACGCATATGCACTTTTTGGCCAAGTGCATCATTGTCGACGTTCTGCCTCTTTTCCTATGCTTTAAATGCAATTCCCGTGTACCCCCTGAAGTCGTTTTCCTGCAATTCTGCCACGCTTACAAGTTCTCTTTGCATCCTTCCTTCAATATATTTTTGGACGATAGCTGTCATTTATAACTGTGCAGGTTTGTGAGTTACAGTGCCCCTGAGCTCCTTTCTTCAACTCGCTATCTTGTGAGCTGGCCGCAAACCCGCAAGATTGCTTCAGGCCCTAATCTGGTTCGGGCAGGGCATGCTGAGCCTTTGGTTAATTCCTCTTCCTGGTGGGAAATGAGCGTTAAATTTGCCTGTGCAGACACCTACAGCTAGTCTCTCATTGGTTCTCCCTATTCCTCTTCATCTTGCGCAGAAATTGCAAACTGTGCCAAACAGGAGGTTAAAGGCACTGACTCTCCAAGTGGGGAGAGTGTTAGTAAAGGGTCTGGAATGGTGCACGCGAGTAAAAGGGGACGAAAACTGAGATGAATTTGAAAACGTTTGCCGGTCACATGGTGCACCATACTGTGGGTTCCCCATGCATGTTTTAGCTGAAGGAAGAATCCTTTAAACCTGGAGAGTTGAGACCCAAGGAATGGGTACAATGCAGTATGACTTCAAAGGGTCTGCATTTGCTCATCGAACCTCACCAATGCTATCAGCCCGAAGTGCCCAACCTTATGTCTCACTCAGCTCTGGGTGTACATGTGGTAAATCCAGGTTGCATCACAAGCCCTGAATGAATTATTTAAGAATTGCTCTCTATTTCACTGTCCTTGTGTTTTGTTTTTGTAATTCATTTGATAATGGGATTTATCGGATTTTCTCTGCTGCATTCATGCCGCTGTATACACACTTGATTTCCTTATTGAGACATATAAATCCATGGGTTTGAAGATTCTTACTAGTCAGGTATATTCCCAGGCGTTGAATATGGGGTGTTGAGTCCATTTCGTTTAGCAAGGAGTAGGTCTTGTCTATTACATATTTGGCTTATGGAATGGTATCTGTGTTAATTTCAATCTCTGGTACTATGCAGTACGCCAACTCATCTTTCCCCATAAGCAAGCATAAGTTGTTTTTCTAAATTTAAGGCCCTGTTCTGTTTTGTAATTCAGTTCATGTGTAGCCAAGTTTACATTCCGTGTATTAGTGATATCTTATGATGTTTCTTTTTCTGTGTGACTTATTTCACTTAGAATCATCGTACCTGAATCCACTCATTATGCCGCTACGGGCCTGATGACATAGATTTGATTGCTGAGTGATATTACATTGTACGTACATACCACAACTTCTTTATCCATTTTTCGCTTTCTGGGATATTTAACTTGTACCGTAGACGAGGTTCTTGTAAACAGAGCCGTCCCAAACATTGGGGTGGATGTGTGTTTTTGATTTTAATGTCCCTAAGCTACAGGAATATAAATGGAAGTGCCATAGGCTGTGTTGCTTTGTTTCCTACAAGTTTCAGTAAACACCATACACTTCTCCAGAGTGGCTGTTGGCAATTTACATCCCGCCCGTCAGCATAACAAGGCTCCCTGTTCTCCATGGCCTGTCCTGTATTTCTGGATTTTACACTTTTTTCAGATGGCCCTTTTGACCGGGGGGCAGTGAGACTTCATTGTAGTGCAGATTTCTTTAACATGCTTGCTTGGTTGGCCAAAAAGTGCGTATGCGTTTTTTCCTGAATACATTCAGGAAAAAACGCATACGCACTTTTTGGCCAAGTGCATCATTGTCGACGTTCTGCCTCTTTTCCTATGCTTTCAATGCAATTGCAGTGTACCCCCTGAAATCGTTTTCCTGCAATTCTGCCCTGCGTTCAAGTCCTCTTCGCAGCCTTCCTTCAATATATTTTTGGACGATAGCTGTCATTTATAACTGTGCAGGTTTGTGAATTACAGTGCCCCTGAGCTCCTTTCTTCAAATCGCTTTCTTGTGAGCTGGCCGCAAACCCGCAGGATTGCTTCAGGCCCTAATCTGGTTCCGGCACGGCATGCTGAGCCTTTGGTTAATTCCTCTTCCTGGTGGAAATGAGCATTAAATTTGCCCGTGCAGACACCTACAGCTAGTTTCTCATTGGTTCTCCCTATTCGTATTCATCTTGCGCAGAAATTGCAAACTGTCGCAAACAGGAGGTTAAAGGCACTGACTCTCCAAGTGGGGAGAGTGTTACTAAAGGGTCCGGAATTGTGAACCCGAGTAAAAGGGGCAAAAACTGAGATGCATTTGAAAACGTTTCCCGGTCACACGGTGCACCATACTGTGGGTTTCCCATCATGTTTTAGCTGAAGGAAGAATCGCTTAAACTGGAGAGTTGGGACCCATGGAATGGGTACCATGCAGTATGACTTCAAATGGTCTGCATTTGCTCATCGAACCTCACCAATGCTATCAGCCCGAAGTGTCCATCCTTATGTCTCACTCAGCTCTGGGTTTAGATGAAGTAAATCCAGGTTGCATCACAAGCCCTGAATGAATTATTTAAGAATTGCTCTCTATTTCACTGCCATTGTGTTTTGTTTTGGTAATTCATTTTGATAATAGGATTTATCGGATTTTCTCTGCTGCCTTCATGCAGCTGTACACACGCTTGATTCTCTTATGGAGACATATAAATCCATGGGTTTGAAGATTCTTACTAGTCAGGTGTATTCCTAGGCGTTGAATATAGGGTGTTTAGCCCATTTCGTTGAGCAAGGTGTAGGTCTTGACTATTACGTATTTGACTTATGGAATGGTATCTGTGCTAATTTCTCACTCTGGTTTTATGCAGTACCGTGATTCACCTTTCCCCTTAAGCAAACATAAGTTGGTTTTCTAAATTTGAGACCCTGTTCTGTTTTGTAATTCAGTTCATGTGTAGCCAAGATTACATTCCGTGTATTAGTGATATCTTATGATGTTTCATTTTCTGTGTGACTTATTTCACTTAGAATCATCGTACCTGAATCCACTCATTATGCCACGACGGGCCAGATGACATAGATTTCATTGGTGAGTGATATTCCATTGTACGTACGTACCACAATTTCTTTATCCATTTTTCGCTTTCTGGGATATTTAACTTGTACCGTAGACGAGTTTCTTGCAAACAGAGCCGTCTGAAACTTTGGGGTGGCTGTGTGTTTTTGATTTTAATTTCCCTAAGCTATAGGACCATAAGTGGAAGTGCCGTAGGCTCCGTTGCTTTGTTTTTTAGGTGTTTCAGGAAACACCATACACTTCTTCAGAGTGGCTCTTGGCAATTTACATCCCACCCATCAGCATAACAAGGCTCCCTGTTCTCCATGGTCTGTGCTGCATTTCTGGATTTTACACTTTTTTCAGATGGCCCTTTTGACCGGGGGGCAGTGAGACTTCATTGTAGTGCAGATTTCTCTAACATGCTTGCTTGGTTTGCCAAAAGGGCGTATGCGTTTTTTCCTGAATATATTCCGGAAAAAACGCATACGCCCTTTTTGTCCAAGTGCATCATTGTTGACGTTCTGTTCTTTCCTATGCTTTAAACGCAATTCCAGTCTACCCCCTGAAATCGTTTTCCTGCAATTCTGCCCCGCTTTAAAGTCCTCTTCGCAGCCTTGCTTCAATATAGTTTTGGACGATATCTGTCATTTATAACTCTGCAAGTTTGTGAATTACAGTGCCCCTGAGCTCCTTTCTTCAAATCGCTTTCTTGTGAGCTGGCCGCAAACCCGCAGGATTGCTTCAGGCCATAATCTGGTTCTGGCATGGCATGCTGAGCCTTTGGTTAATTCCTCTTCCCGGTGGGAAATGAGCGTTAAATTTGCCCGTGCAGACACCTAGAGCTAGTCTGTCATTGGTTCTCCCTATTCCTGTTCATCTTGCGCAGAATTTGCAAACTGTGCCAAACAGCAGGTTAAAGGCACTGGCTCTCCAAGTGGGGAGAGTGTTAGTAAAGGGTCTGGAATTGTGAACCCGAGTAAAAGGGGACGAAAACTGAGATGCATTTGAAAACGTTTCCCGGTCACACGGTGTACCATACTGTGGGTTTCCCATGCATGTTTTAGCTGAAGGAAGAATCGCTTAAACCTGGAGATTTGGGACCCTTGGAATTGGTACCATGCAGTATGACTTCAAATGGTCTGCATTTGCTCATCGAACCTCACCAATGTTATCAGCCCGAAGTGTACAACCTTATGTCTCACACAGCTCTAGGTGTAGATGAGGTAAATGCAGGTTGCATCACAAGCCCTGAATGAATTATTTAAGAATTGCTCTCTATTTCACTGTCATTGTGTTTTGTTTTGGTAATTCATTTTGATAATAGGATTTATCGGATTTTCTCTGCTGCCTTCATGCAGCTGTACACACGTTTGATTCTCTTATGGAGATATATAAATCCATGGGTTTGAAGATTCTTACTAGTCTGGTGTATTCCTAGGCATTGAATAGAGGGTGTTTAGCCCATTTCGTTCAGCAAGGGGTAGGTCTTGACTATTACGTATGTGACGTATGGAATGGTATCTGTGCTAATTTCTATCTCTGGTTTTATGCAGCACCCCAACTCACCTTTCCCCTTAAGCAAACATAAGTTGGTTTTCTAAATTTGAGACCCTGTTCTGTTTTGTAATTCAGTTCATGTGTAGCCAAGATTACATTCTGTGTATTAGTGATATGATATTTCATTTTCTGTGTGACTTATTTCACTTAGAATCATCGTACCTGAATCCACTCATTATGCCACGACGGGCCAGATGACATAGATTTCATTGGTGAGTGATATTCCATTGTACGTACGTACCACAACTTCTTTCTCCATTTTTCGCTTTCTGGGATATTTAACTTGTACCGTAGACGAGGTTCTTGTAAACAGAGCCGTCTGAAACTTTGGGGTGGCTGTGTGTTTTTGATTTTAATTTCCTAAGCTATAGGACCATAAGTGGAAGTGCCGTAGGCTCCGTTGCTTTGTTTTTAAGGTGTTTCAGGAAACACCATACACTTCTCCAGAGTGGCTGTTGGCAATTTACATCCCACCAATCAGCATAACAAGGCTCCCTGTTCTCCATGGCCTGTGCTGCATTTCTAGATTTTACACTTTTTTCAGATGGCCCTTTTGACCGGGGGGCAGTGAGACTTCATTTTAGTGCAGATTTCTTTAACATGCTTGCTTGGTTGGCCAAAATGGGCGTATGCGTTTTATCCTGAATATATTCAGGAAAAAACGCATACGCCCTTTTTGGCCAAGTCCATCATTGTTGACGTTCTGCCTCTTTTCCTATGCTTTAAATGCAATTCCAGTCTACCCCCTGAAATCGTTGTCCTGCAATTCTGCCCCGCTTTCAAGTCCTCTTCGCAGCCTTCCTTCAATATATTTTTGGACGATAGCTGTCATTTATAACTCTGCAGGTTTGTGAATTACAGTGCCCCTGAGCTCCTTTCTTCAAATCGCTTTTTTGTGAGCTGGCCTCAAACCCGCAGGATTGCTTCAGGCCCTAATCTGTTTCCGGCACGGCATGCTGAGCCTTTGGTTAATTCCTCTTCCTGGTGGGAAATGAGTATTAAATTTGCCCGTGCAGACACCTACATCTAGTCTCTCATTGGTTCTCCTTATTTCTGTTCATCTTAAGCAGAAATTGCAAACTGTGCCAAACAGCAGGTTAAAGGCACTGTCTCTCCAAGTGGGGAGAGTGTTAGTAAAGGGTCTGGAATTGTGAACCCGAGTAAAAGGGTACGAAAACTGAGATGCATTTGAAAACGTTTCCCGGTCACACGGTGTACCATACTCTGGGTTTCCCATGCATGTTTTAGCTGAAGGAAGAATCGCTTAAACCTGGAGATTTGGGACCCTTGGAATTGGTACCATGCAGTATGACTTCAAATGGTCTGCATTTGCTCATCGAACCTCACCAATGTTATCAGCCCGAAGTGTACAGCCATATGTCTCACACAGCTCTGGGTGTAGATGAGGTAAATGCAGGTTGCATCACAAGCCCTGAATGAATTATTTAAGAATTGCTCTCTATTTCACTGTCATTGTGTTTTGTTTTTGTAATTCATTTTGATAATAGGATTTATCGGATTTTTTCTGCTGCCTTCATGCAGCTGTACACACGCTTGATTCTCTTATGGAGACATATAAATCCATGGGTTTGAAGATTCTTACTAGTCTGGTGTATTCCTAGGCATTGAATAGAGGGTGTTTAGCCCATTTCATTCAGCAAGGGGTAGGTCTTGACTATTACGTATGTGACGTATGGAATGGTATCTGTGCTAATTTCTATCTCTGGTTTTATGCAGCACCCCAACTCACCTTTCCCCTTAAGCAAACATAAGTTGGTTTTCAAAATTTGAGACCCTGTTCTGTTTTGTAATTCAGTTCATGTGTAGCCAAGATTACATTCCGTGTATTAGTGATATCTTATGATGTTTCATTTTCTGTGTGACTTATTTCACTTAGAATCATCGTACCTGAATCCACTCATTATGCCACGACGGGCCAAATGACATAGATTTCATTGGTGAGTGATATTCCATTGTACGTACGTACCACAACTTCTTTATCCATATTTCGCTTTCTGGGATATTTAACTTGTACCGTAGACGAGTTTCTTGCAAACAGAGCCGTCTGAAACTTTGGGGTGGCTGTGTGTTTTTGATTTTAATTTCCCTAAGCTATAGGACCATAAGTGGAAGTGCCGTAGGCTCCGTTGCTTTGTTTTTTAGGTGTTTCAGGAAACACCATACTCTTCTTCAGAGTGGCTCTTGGCAATTTACATCCCGCCCTTCAGCATAACAAGGCTCCCTGTTCTCCATGGTCTGTGCTGCATTTCTGGATTTTACACTTTTTTCACATGGCCCTTTTGACCGGGGGGCAGTGAGACTTCATTGTAGTGCAGATTTCTTTAACATGCTTGCTTGGTTTGCCGAAAGGGCGTATGCGTTTTTTCCTGAATATATTCCGGAAAAAACGCATACGCCCTTTTTGTCCAAGTGCATCATTGTTGACGTTCTGCCTCTTTTCCTATGCTTTAAGTGCAATTCCAGTCTACCCCCTGAAATCGTTTTCCTGCAATTCTGCCCCGCTTTCAAGTCCTCTTCGCAGCCTTGCTTCAATATAGTTTTGGATGATAGCTGTCATTTATAACTCTGCAGGTTTGTGAATTACAGTGCCCCTGAGCTCCTTTCTTCAAATCGCTTTCTTGTGAGCTGGCCGCAAACCCGCAGGATTGCTTCAGGCCCTAATCTGGTTCCGGCACGGCATGCTGAGCCTTTGGTTAATTCCTCTTCCTGGTTGGAAATGAGCGTTAAATTTGCCCGTGCAGACACCTACAGCTAGTCTCTCATTGGTTCTCCCTATTCCTGTTCATCTTGCGCAGAATTTGCAAACTGTGCCAAACAGCAGGTTAAAGGCACTGACTCTCCAAGTGGGGAGAGTGTTAGTAAAGGGTCTGGAATTGTGAACACGAGTAAAAGGGGACGAAAACTGAGATGCATTTGAAAACGTTTCCCGGTCACACGGTGTACCATACTCTGGGTTTCCCATGCATGTTTTAGCTGAAGGAAGAATCGCTTAAACCTGGAGATTTGGGACCCTTGGAATTGGTACCATGCAGTATGACTTCAAATGGTCTGCATTTGCTCATCGAACCTCACCAATGTTATCAGCCCGAAGTGTACAACCTTATGTCTCACACAGCTCTGGGTGTAGATGAGGTAAATGCAGGTTGCATCACAAGCCCTGAATGAATTATTTAAGAATTGCTCTCTATTTCACTGTCATTGTGTTTTGTTTTTGTAATTCATTTTGATAATAGGATTTATCGGATTTTCTCTGCTGCCTTCATGCAGCTGTACACACGTTTGATTCTCTTATGGAGCTATATAAATCCATGGGTTTGAAGATTCTTACTAGTCTGGTGTATTCCTAGGCATTGAATAGAGGGTGTTTAGCCCATTTCGTTCAGCAAGGGGTAGGTCTTGACTATTACGTATGTGACGTATGGAATGGTATCTGTGCTAATTTCTATCTCTGGTTTTATGCAGCACCCCAACTCAACTTTCCCCTTAAGCAAACATAAGTTGGTTTTCTAAATTTGAGACCCTGTTCTGTTTTGTAATTCAGTTCATGTGTAGCCAAGATTACATTCTGTGTATTAGTGATATGATGTTTCATTTTCTGTGTGACTTATTTCACTTAGAATCATCGTACCTGAATCCACTCATTATGCCACGACGGGCCAGATGACATAGATTTCATTGGTGAGTGATATTCCATTGTACGTACGTACCACAACTTCTTTCTCCATTTTTCGCTTTCTGGGATATTTAACTTGTACCATAGACGAGGTTCTTGTAAACAGAGCCGTCTGAAATTTTGGGGTGGCTGTGTGTTTTTGATTTTAATTTCCTAAGCTATAGGACCATAAGTGGAAGTGCCGTAGGCTCCGTTGCTTTGTTTTTTAGGTGTTTCAGGAAACACCATACACTTCTCCAGAGTGGCTCTTGGCAATTTACATCCCACCCATCAGCATAACAAGGCTCCCTGTTCTCCATGGCCTGTGCTGCATTTCTGGATTTTACACTTTTTTCAGATGGCCCTTTTGACCGGGGGGCAGTGAGACTTCATTTTAGTGCAGATTTCTTTAACATGCTTGCTTGGTTGGCCAAAATGGGCGTATGCGTTTTATCCTGAATATATTCAGGAAAAAACGCATACGCCCTTTTTGGCCAAGTGCATCATTGTTGACGTTCTGCCTCTTTTCCTATGCTTTAAATGCAATTCCAGTCTACCCCCTGAAATCGTTGTCCTGCAATTCTGCCCCGCTTTCAAGTCCTCTTCGCAGCCTTCCTTCAATATATTTTTGGACGATAGCTGTCATTTATAACTCTGCAGGTTTGTGAATTACAGTGCCCCTGAGCTCCTTTCTTCAAATCGCTTTCTTGTGAGCTGGCCGCAAACCCGCAGGATTGCTTCAGGCCCTAATCTGTTTCCGGCACAGCATGCTGAGCCTTTGGTTAATTCCTCTTCCTGGTGGGAAATGAGTATTAAATTTGCCCGTGCAGACACCTACATCTAGTCTCTCATTGGTTCTCCTTATTACTGTTCATCTTAAGCAGAAATTGCAAACTGTGCCAAACAGCAGGTTAAAGGCACTGTCTCTCCAAGTGGGGAGAGTGTTAGTAAAGGGTCTGGAATTGTGAACCCGAGTAAAAGGGGACGAAAACTGAGATGCATTTGAAAACGTTTCCCGGTCACACGGTGTACCATACTCTGGGTTTCCCATGCATGTTTTAGCTGAAGGAAGAATCGCTTAAACCTGGAGATTTGGGACCCTTGGAATTGGTACCATGCAGTATGACTTCAAATGGTCTGCATTTGCTCATCGAACCTCACCAATGTTATCAGCCCGAAGTGTACAACCTTATGTCTCACACAGCTCTGGGTGTAGATGAGGTAAATGCAGGTTGCATCACAAGCCCTGAATGAATTATTTAAGAATTGCTCTCTATTTCACTGTCATTGTGTTTTGTTTTTGTAATTCATTTTGATAATAGGATTTATCGGATTTTCTCTGCTGCCTTCATGCAGCTGTAACACGCTTGATTCTCTTATGGAGACATATAAATCCATGGGTTTGAAGATTCTTACTAGTCTGGTGTATTCCTAGGCATTGAATAGAGGGTGTTTAGCCCATTTCGTTCAGCAAGGGGTAGGTCTTGACTATTACGTATGTGACGTATGGAATGGTATCTGTGCTAATTTCTATCTCTGGTTTTATGCAGCACCCCAACTCACCTTTCCCCTTAAGCAAACATAAGTTGGTTTTCAAAATTTGAGACCCTGTTCTGTTTTGTAATTCAGTTCATGTGTAGCCAAGTTTACATTCCGTGTATTAGTGATATCTTATGATGTTTCATTTTCTGTGTGACTTATTTCACTTAGAATCATCGTACCTGAATCCACTCATTATGCCACGACGGGCCAAATGACATAGATTTCATTGGTGAGTGATATTCCATTGTACGTACGTACCACAACTTCTTTATCCATTTTTCGCTTTCTGGGATATTTAACTTGTACCGTAGACGAGTTTCTTGCAAACAGAGCCGTCTGAAACTTTGGGGTGGCTGTGTGTTTTTGATTTTAATTTCCCTAAGCTATAGGACCATAAGTGGAAGTGCCGTAGGGTCCGTTGCTTTGTTTTTTAGGTGTTTCAGGAAACACCATACACTTCTTCAGAGTGGCTCTTGGCAATTTACATCCCACCCATCAGCATAACAAGGCTCCCTGTTCTCCATGGTCTGTGCTGCATTTCTGGATTTTACACTTTTTTCACATGGCCCTTTTGACCGGGGGGCAGTGAGACTTCATTGTAGTGCAGATTTCTTTAACATGCTTGCTTGGTTTGCCAAAAGGGCGTATGCGTTTTTTCCTGAATATATTCCGGAAAAAACGCATACGCCCTTTTTGTCCAAGTGCATCATTGTTGACGTTCTGCCTCTTTTCCTATGCTTTAAGTGCAATTCCAGTCTACCCCCTGAAATCGTTTTCCTGCAATTCTGCCCCGCTTTCAAGTCCTCTTCGCAGCCTTGCTTCAATATAGTTTTGGACGATAGCTGTCATTTATAACTCTGCAGGTTTGTGAATTACAGTGCCCCTGAGCTCCTTTCTTCAAATCGCTTTCTTGTGAGCTGGCCGCAAACCCGCAGGATTGCTTCAGGCCATAATCTGGTTCCGGCACGGCATGCTGAGCCTTTGGTTAATTCCTCTTCCTGGTTGGAAATGAGCGTTAAATTTGCCCGTGCAGACACCTACAGCTAGTCTCTCATTGGTTCTCCCTATTCCTGTTCATCTTGCGCAGAATTTGCAAACTGTGCCAAACAGCAGGTTAAAGGCACTGACTCTCCAAGTGGGGAGAGTGTTAGTAAAGGGTCTGGAATTGTGAACCCGAGTAAAAGGGGACGAAAACTGAGATGCATTTGAAAACGTTTCCCGGTCACACGGTGTACCATACTGTGGGTTTCCCATGCATGTTTTAGCTGAAGGAAGAATCGCTTAAACCTGGAGATTTGGGACCCTTGGAATTGGTACCATGCAGTATGACTTCAAATGGTCTGCATTTGCTCATCGAACCTCACCAATGTTATCAGCCCGAAGTGTACAACCTTATGTCTCACACAGCTCTGGGTGTAGATGAGGTAAATGCAGGTTGCATCACAAGCCCTGAATGAATTATTTAAGAATTGCTCTCTATTTCACTGTCATTGTGTTTTGTTTTTGTAATTCATTTTGATAATAGGATTTATCGGATTTTCTCTGCTGCCTTCATGCAGCTGTACACAGGCTTGATTCTCTTATGGAGACATATAAATCCATGGGTTTGAAGATTCTTACTAGTCAGGTGTATTCCTAGGCGTTGAATATAGGGTGTTTAGCCCATTTCGTTGAGCAAGTGGTACGTCTTGACTATTACGTATTTGACATATGGAATGGTATCTGTGCTAATTTCTAACTCTGGTTTTATGCAGCACCCCAACTCACCTTTCCCCTTACGCAAACATAAGTTGGTTTTCTAAATTTGAGACCCTGTTCTGTTTTGTAATTCAGGTCATGTGTAGCCAAGATTACATTCCGTGTATTAGTGATATGATGTTTCATTTTCTGTGTGACTTATTTCACTTAGAATCATTGTACCTGAATCCACTCATTATGCCACGACGGGCCAGATGACATAGATTTCATTGCTGAGTGATATTCCATTGTACGTACGTACCACAATTTCTTTATCCATTTTTTGCTTTCTGGGATATTTAACTTGTACCGTAGACGAGGTTCTTGTGAAGAGAGCCGTCTGAAACTTTGGGGTGGCTGTGTGTTTTTGATTTTAATATCCCTAAGCTATAGGACCATAAGTGGAAGTGCCGTAGGCTCTCTTGCTTTGTTTTTTAGGTGTTTCAGGAAACACCATACACTTCTCCAGAGTGTCTCTTGGCAATTTACATCCCACCCATCAGCATAACAAGGCTCCCTGTTCTCCATGGCCTGTACTGCCTTTCTGGATTTTACACTTTTTTCAGATGGCCCTTTTGACCGGGGGGCAGTGAGACTTCATTGTAGTGCAGATTTCTTTAACATGCTTACTTGGTTGGCCAGAAAGTGCGTATGCGTTTTTTCCTGAATATATTCCGGAAAAAACGCATATGCCCTTTTTGGCCAAGTGCATCATTGTCGACGTTCTGCCTCTTTTCCTATGCTTTAAATGCAATTCCAGTCTACACCCTGAAATCGTTTTCCTGCAATTCTGCCCCGCTTTCAAGTCCTCTTCGCAGCCTTCCTTCAATATATTATTGGACGATAGCTGTCATTTATAACTCTGCAGGTGTGTGAATTACAGTGCCCCTGAGCTCCTTTCTTCAAATCGCTTTCTTGTAAGCTGGCCACAAACCCTCAGGATTGATCCAGGCCCTAATCTGGTTCCGGCACGGCATGCTGAGCGTTTGGTTAATTCCTATTCCTGGTTGGAAATGAGCGTTAAATTTGCCCGTGCAGACACCTACATCTAGGCTCTCATTGGTTCTCCCTATTCCTGTTCATCTTGCGCAGAAATTGAAAACTGTCGCAAACAGGAGGTTAAAGGCACTGTCTCTCCAAGTGGGGAGAGTGTTAGTAAAGGGTCTGGAATTGTGAACCCGAGTAAAAGGGGCAAAAACTGAGATGCATTTGAAAACGTTTTCCGGTCACACGGTGCACCATACTGTGGGTTTCCCATGCATGTTTTAGCTGAAGGAAGAATCGCTTAAACCTGGAGAGTTGGGACCCATGGAATGGGTACCATGCAGTATGACTTCAAATGGTCTGCATATGCTCATCGAACCTCACCAATGCTATCAGCCCGAAGTGTCCAACCTTATGTCTCACTCAGCTCTGGGTTTAGATGAGGTAAATCCAGGTTGCATCACAAGCCCTGAATGAATTATTTAAGAATTGCTCTCTATTTCACTGCCATTGTGTTTTGTTTTTGTAATTCATTTTGATAATAGGATTTATCGGATTTTCTCTGCTGCCTTCATGCAGCTGTACACACGCTTGATTCTCTTATGGAGACATATAAATCCATGGGTTTGAAGATTCTTACTAGTCAGGTGTATTCCTAGGCGTTGAATATAGGGTGTTTAGCCCATTTCGTTGAGCAAGGGGTAGGTCTTGACTATTACATATTTGACGTATGGAATGGTATCTGTGCTAATTTCTATCTCTGGTTTTATGCAGCACCCCAACTCACATTTCCCCTTAAGCAAACATAAGTTGGTTTTCTAAATATGAGGCCCTGTTCTGTTTAGTAATTCAGTTCATGTGTAGCCAAGATTACATTTGGTGTATTAGTGATATCTTATGATGTTTCATTTTCTGTGTGACTTATTTCACTTAGAATCATCATACCTGAATCCACTCATTATGCCAGGACGGGCCAGATGACATAGACTTCATTGGTGAGTGATATTCCATTGTACGTATGTACCACAACTTCTTTATCCATTTTTCGCATTCTGGGATATTTAACTTGTACCGTAGACGAGGTTCTTGTAAACAGAGCCGTCTGAAACTCAGGGGTGGCTGTGTGTTTTTGATTTTAATTTCCCTAAGCTATAGGACCATATGTGGAAGTGCTGTAGGCTCCTTTGGCTTGTGTTTTAGGTGTTTCAGGAAACACCATACACTTCTCCAGAGTGGCTGTTGGCAATTTACATCCCACCCATCAGCATAACCAGGCTCCCTGTTCTCCATGGCCTGTGCTGCATTTCTGGATTTTACACTTTTTTCAGATGGCCCTTTTGACCGGGGGGCAGTGAGACATCATTGTAGTGCAGATTTCTTTAACATGCTTGCTTGGTTGGCCAAAAAGTGCCTATGCGTTTTTTCCTGAATTCATATTCAGGAAAAAACGCATACGCACTTTTTGGCCAAGTGCATCATTGTCGACGTTCTGCCTCTTTTCCTATGCTTTCAATGCCATTCCAGTGTACCCCCTGAAATCGTTTTCCTGCAATTCTGCCCTGCGTTCAAATCCTCTTCACAGCCTTCCTTCAATATATTTTTGGACGATAGCTGTCATTTATAACTCTGCAGGTTTGTGAATTACAGTGCCCCTGAGCTCCTTTCTTCAAATCGCTTTCTTGTGAGCTGGCCGCAAACCTGCAGGATTGCTTCAGGCCCTAATCTGGTTCCGGCACGGCATGCTGAGCCTTTGGTTAATTCCTCTTCCTGGTCGAAATGAGCATTAAATTTGCCCGTGCAGACACCTACAGCTACTTTCTCATTGGTTCTCCCTATTCCTATTCATCTTGCGCAGAAATTGCAAACTGTCGCAAACAGGAGGTTAAAGGCACTGACTCTCCAAGTGGGGAGAGTGTTAGTAAAGGGTCTGGAATTGTGAACCCGAGTAAAAGGGGCAAAAACTGAGATGCATTTGAAAACGTTTTCCGGTCACACGGTGCACCATACTGTGGGTTTCCCATGCATGTTTTAGCTGAAGGAAGAATCGCTTAAACCTGGAGAGTTGGGACCCATGGAATGGGTACCATGCAGTATGACTTCAAATGGTCTGCATTTGCTCATCGAACCTCACCAATGCTATCAGCCCGAAGTGTCCAACCTTATGTCTCACTCAGCTCTGGGTTTAGATGAGGTAAATCCAGGTTGCATCACAAGCCCTGAATGAATTATTTAAGAATTGCTCTCTATTTCACTGCCATTGTGTTTTGTTTTTGTAATTCATTTTGATAATAGGATTTATCGGATTTTCTCTGCTGCCTTCATGCAGCTGTACACACGCTTGATTCTCTTATGGAGACATATAAATCCATGGGTTTGAAGATTCTTACTAGTCAGGTGTATTCCTAGGCGTTGAATATAGGGTGTTTAGCCCATTTCGTTGAGCAAGGGGTAGGTCTTGACTATTACATATTTGACGTATGGAATGGTATCTGTGCTAATTTCTATCTCTGGTTCTATGCAGCACCCTGATTCACATTTCCCCTTAAGCAAACATAAGTTGGTTTTCTAAATTTGAGACCCTGTTCTGTTTTGTAATTCAGTTCATGTGTAGCCAAGATTACATTCCGTGTATTAGTGATATCTTATGATGTTTCATTTTCTGTGTGACTTATTTCACTTAGAATCATCGTACCTGAATCCACTCATTATTCCACGACGGGCCAAATGACATAGATTTCATTGGTGAGTGATATTCAATTGTACGTACGTACCACAACTTCTTTATCCATTTTTCGCTTTCTGGGATATTTAACTTGTACCGTAGACGAGTTTCTTGCAAACAGAGCCGTCTGAAACTTTGGGGTGGCTGTGTGTTTTTGATTTTAATTTCCCTAAGCTATAGGACCATAAGTGGAAGTGCCGTAGGCTCCGTTGCTTTGTTTTTTAGGTGTTTCAGGAAACACCATACTCTTCTTCAGAGTGGCTCTTGGCAATTTACATCCCGCCCATCAGCATAACAAGGCTCCCTGTTCTCCATGGTCTGTGCTGCATTTCTGGATTTTAAACTTTTTTCAGATGGCCCTTTTGACCGGGGGGCAGTGAGACCTCATTGTAGTGCAGATTTGTTTAACATGCTTGCTTGGTTTTCAAAAAGGGCGTATGCGTTTTTTCCTGAATATATTCCTGAAAAAACGCATACGCCCTTTTTGTCCAAGTGCATCATTGTTGACGTTCTGCCTCTTTTCCTATGCTTTAAGTGCAATTTCAGTCTACCCCCTGAAATCGTTTCCCTGCAATTCTGCCCCGCTTTCAAGTCCTCTTCGCAGCCTTGCTTCAATATAGTTTTGGACGATAGCTGTCATTTATAACTCTGCAGGTTTGTGAATTACAGTGCCCCTGAGCTCCTTTCTTCAAATCGCTTTCTTGTGAGCTGGCCGCAAACCCGCAGGATTGCTTCAGGCCATAATCTGGTTCTGGCATGGCATGCTGAGCCTTTGGTTAATTCCTCTTCCCGGTGGGAAATGAGCATTAAATTTGCCCGTGCAGGCACCTACAGCTAGTCTTTCATTGGTTCTCCCTATTCCTGTTCATCTTGCGCAGAATTTGCAAACTGTGCCAAACAGCAGGTTAAAGGCACTGACTCTCCAAGTGGGGAGAGTGTTAGTAAAGGGTCTGGAATTGTGAACCCGAGTAAAAGGGGACGAAAACTGAGATGCATTTGAAAACGTTTCCCGGTCACACGGTGTACCATACTGTGGGTTTCCCATGCATGTTTTAGCTGAAGGAAGAATCGCTTAAACCTGGAGATTTGGGACCCTTGGAATTGGTACCATGCAGTATGACTTCAAATGGTCTGCATTTGCTCATCGAACCTCACCAATGTTATCAGCCCGAAGTGTACAACCTTATGTCTCACACAGCTCTGGGTGTAGATGAGGTAAATGCAGGTTGCATCACAAGCCCTGAATGAATTATTTAAGAATTGCTCTCTATTTCACTGTCATTGTGTTTTGTTTTTGTAATTCATTTTGATAATAGGATTTATCGGATTTTCTCTGCTGCCTTCATGCAGCTGTACACACGTTTGATTCTCTTATGGAGATATATAAATCCATGGGTTTGAAGATTCTTACTAGTCTGGTGTATTCCTAGGCATTGAATAGAGGGTGTTTAGCCCATTTCGTTGAGCAAGGGGTAGGTCTTGACTATTACGTATGTGACGTATGGAATGGTATCTGTGCTAATATCTATCTCTGGTTTTATGCAGCACCCCAACTCACCTTTCCCTTTAAGCAAACATAAGTTGGTTTTCTAAATTTGAGACCCTGTTCTGTTTTGTAATTCAGTTCATGTGTAGCCAAGATTACATTCTGTGTATTAGTGATATGATGTTTCATTTTCTGTGTGACTTATTTCACTTAGAATCATCGTACCTGAATCCACTCATTATGCCACGATGGGCCAGATGACATAGATTTCATTGGGAGTGATATTCCATTGTACGTACGTACCACAACTTCTTTCTCCATTTTTCGCTTTCTGGGATATTTAACTTGTACCGTAGACGAGGTTCTTGTAAACAGAGCCGTCTGAAACTTTGGGGTGGCTGTGTGTTTTTGATTTTAATTTCCTAAGCTATAGGACCATAAGTGGAAGTGCCGTAGGCTCCGTTGCTTTGTTTTTTAGGTGTTTCAGGAAACACCATACACTTCTCCAGAGTGGCTGTTGGCAATTTACATCCCACCCATCAGCATAACAAGGCTCCCTGTTCTCCATGGCCTGTGCTGCATTTCTGGATTTTACACTTTTTTCAGATGGCCCTTTTGACCGGGGGGCAGTGAGACTTCATTTTAGTGCAGATTTCTTTAACATGCTTGCTTGGTTGGCCAAAATGGGCGTATGCGTTTTATCCTGAATATATTCAGGAAAAAACGCATACGCCCTTTTTGGCCAAGTGCATCATTGTTGACGTTCTGCCTCTTTTCCTATGCTTTAAATGCAATTCCAGTCTACCCCCTGAAATCATTGTCCTGCAATTCTGCCCCGCTTTCAAGTCCTCTTCGCAGCCTTCCTTCAATATATTTTTGGACGATAGCTGTCATTTATAACTCTGCAGGTTTGTGAATTACAGTGACCCTGAGCTCCTTTCTTCAAATCGCTTTCTTGTGAGCTGGCCGCAAACCCGCAGGATTGCTTCAGGCCCTAATCTGTTTCCGGCACGGCATGCTGAGCCTTTGGTTAATTCCTCTTCCTGGTGGGAAATGAGAATTAAATTTGCCCGTGCAGACACCTACAGCTAGTTTCTCATTGGTTCTCCATATTCGTATTCATCTTGCGCAAAAATTGCAAACTGTCGCAAACAGGAGGTTAAAGGCACTGACTCTCCAAGTGGGGAGAGTGTTAGTAAAGGGTCCGGAATTGTGAACCCGAGTAAAAGGGGCAAAAACTGAGATGCATTTGAAAACGTTTCCCGGTCACACGGTGCACCATACTGTGGGTTTCCCATCATGTTTTAGCTGAAGGAAGAATCGCTTAAACTGGAGAGTTGGGACCCATGGAATGGGTACCATGCAGTATGACTTCAAATGGTCTGCATTTGCTCATCGTACCTCACCAATGCTATCAGCCCGAAGTGTCCAACCTTATGTCTCACTCAGCTCTGGGTTTAGATGAAGTAAATCCAGGTTGCATCACAAGCCCTGAATGAATTATTTAAGAATTGCTCTCTATTTCACTGCCATTGTGTTTTGTTTTTGTAATTCATTTTGATAATAGGATTTATCGGATTTTCTCTGCTGCCTTCATGCAGCTGTACACACGCTTGATTCTCTTACGGAGACATATAAATCCATGGGTTTGAAGATTCTTACTAGTCAGGTGTATTCCTAGGCGTTGAATATAGGGTGTTTAGCCCATTTCGTTGAGCAAGGGGTAGGTCTTGACTATTACGTATTTGACGTATGGAATTGTATCTGTGCTAATTTCTCACTCTGGTTTTATGCAGTACCGTGATTCACCTTTCCCCTTAAGCAAACATAAGTTGGTTTTCTAAATTTGAGACCCTGTTCTGTTTTGTAATTCAGTTCATGTGTAGCCAAGATTACATTCCGTGTATTAGTGATATCTTATGATGTTTCATTTTCTGTGTGACTTATTTCACTTAGAATCATCGTACCTGAATCCACTCATTATGCCACGATGGGCCAGATGACATAGATTTCATTGGTGAGTGATATTCCATTGTACGTACGTACCACAATTTCTTTATCCATTTTTCGCTTTCTGGGATATTTAACTTGTACCGTAGACGAGTTTCTTGCAAACAGAGCCGTCTGAAACTTTGGGGTGGCTGTGTGTTTTTGATTTTAATTTCCCTAATCTATAGGACCATAAGTGGAAGTGCCGTAGGCTCCGTTGCTTTGTTTTTTAGGTGTTTCAGGAAACACCATACACTTCTTCAGAGTGGCTCTTGGCAATTTACATCCCACCCATCAGCATAACAAGGCTCCCTGTTCTCCATGGTCTGTGCTGCATTTCTGGATTTTACACTTTTTTCAGATGGCCCTTTTGACCGGGGGGCAGTGAGACTTCATTGTAGTGCAGATTTCTCTAACATGCTTGCTTGGTTTGCCAAAAGGGCGTATGCGTTTTTTCCTGAATATATTCCGGAAAAAACGCATACGCCCTTTTTGTCCAAGTGCATCATTGTTGACGTTCTGCTTCTTTTCCTATGCTTTAAGTGCAATTCCAGTCTACCCCCTGAAATCGTTTTCCTGCAATTCTGCCCCGCTTTAAAGTCCTCTTCGCAGCATTGCTTCAATATAGTTTTGGACGATAGCTGTCATTTATAACTCTGCAGGTTTGTGAATTACAGTGCCCCTGAGCTCCTTTCTTCAAATCGCTTTCTTGTGAGCTGGCCGCAAACCCGCAGGATTGCTTCAGGCCATAATCTGGTTCCGGCAGGGCATGCTGAGCCTTTGGTTAATTCCTCTTCCTGGTGGGGAATGAGCGTTAAATTTGCCCGTGCAGACACCTACAGCTAGTCTCTCATTGGTTCTCCCTATTCCTGTTCATCTTGCGCAGAATTTGCAAACTGTGCCAAACAGCAGGTTAAAGGCACTGACTCTCCAAGTGGGGATAGTGTTAGTAAAGGGTCTGGAATTGTGAACCCGAGTAAAAGGGGACGAAAACTGAGATGCATTTGAAAACGTTTCCCGGTCACACGGTGTACCATACTGTGGGTTTCCCATGCATGTTTTAGCTGAAGGAAGAATCGCTTAAACCTGGAGATTTGGGACCCTTGGAATGGGTACCATGCAGTATGACTTCAAATGGTCTGCATTTGCTCATCGAACCTCACCAATGCTATCAGCCCGAAGTGTCCAACCTTATGTCTCACTCAGCTCTGGGTTTAGATGAGGTAAATCCAGGTTGCATCACAAGCCCTGAATGAATTATTTAAGAATTGCTCTCTATTTCACTGCCATTGTGTTTTGTTTTTGTAATTCATTTTGATAATAGGATTTATCGGATTTTCTCTGCTGCCTTCATGCAGCTGTACACACGCTTGATTCTCTTATGGAGACATATAAATCCATGGGTTTGAAGATTCTTACTAGTCAGGTGTATTCCTAGGCGTTGAATATAGGGTGTTTAGCCCATTTCGTTGAGCAAGGGGTAGGTCTTGACTATTACATATTTGACGTATGGAATGGTATCTGTGCTAATTTCTATCTCTGGTTTTATGCAGCACCCTGATTCACATTTCCCCTTAAGCAAACATAAGTTGGTTTTCTAAATTTGAGACCCTGTTCTGTTTTGTAATTCAGTTCATGTGTAGCCAAGATTACATTCCGTGTATTAGTGATATGATGTTTCATTTTCTCTGTGACTTATTTCACTTAGAATCATTGTACCTGAATCCACTCATTATGCCACGACGGGCCTGATGATATAGATTTCATTGGTGAGTGATATTCCATTGTACGTACGTACCACAATTTCTTTATCCATTTTTCGCTTTCTGGGATATTTAACTTGTACCGTAAACGAGGTTCTTGTGAAGAGAGCCGTCTGAAACATTGGGGTGGCTGTGTGTTTTTGATTTTAATTTCCCTAAGTTATAGGACCATAAGTGGAAGTGCCGTAGGCTCCGTTGCTTTGTTTTTCAGGTGTTTCAGGAAACACCATACACTTCTCCAGAGTGGCTCTTGGCAATTTACATCCCACCCATCAGCATAACAAGGCTCCCTGTTCTCCATGGCCTGTGCTGCCTTTCTGGATTTTACACTTTTTTCAGATGGCCCTTTTGACCGGGGGGCAGTGAGACTTCATTGTAGTGCAGATTTCTTTAACATGCTTGCTTGGTTGGCCAGAAAGTGCGTATGCGTTTTTTCCTGAATATATTCCGGAAAAAACGCATACGCCCTTTTTGGCCAAGTACATCATTGTCGACGTTCTGCCTCTTTTCCTATGCTATAAATGCAATTCCAGTCTGCACCCTGAAATCGTTTTCCTGCAATTCTGCCCCGCATTCAAGTCCTCTTCGCAGCCTTCCTTCAATATATTTTTGGACGATAGCTGTCATTTATAACTCTGCAGGTTTGTGAATTACAGTGCCCCTGAGCTCCTTTCTTCAAATCGCTTTCTTGTGAGCTGGCCGCAAACCCACAGGATTGCTTCAGGCCCTAATCTGGTTCCGGCACGGCATGCTGAGCCTTTGGTTAATTACTCTTCCTGGTGGGAAATGAGCATTAAATTTGCCCGTGCAGACACCTACAGCTAGTCTCTCATTGGTTCTCCCTATTTCTGTTCATCTTGCGCAGAAATTGCAAACTGTGCCAAACAGCAGGTTAAATGCCCTGGCTCTCCAAGTGGGGAGAGTGTTAGTAAAGGGTCTGGAATTGTGAACCCGAGGAAATGGGGACGAAAACTGAGATGCATTTGAAAACGTTTCCCCATAACACGGTGCACCATACTGTGGGTTTCCCATGCATGTTTTAGCTGAAGGAAGAATCGCTTAAACCTGGAGAGTTGGGACCCACAGAATGGGTACCATGCAGTATGACTTCAAATGGTCTGCTTTTGCTCATCGAACCTCACCAATGCTATCAGCCCGAAGTGTCCAACCTTATGTCTCACTCAGCTCTGGGTTTTGATGAGGTAAATCCAGGTTGCATCACAAGCCCTGAATGAATTATTTAAGAATTGCTCTCTATTTCACTGTCATTGTGTTTTGTTTTTGTAATTCATTTTGATAATAGGATTTATCGGATTTTCTCTGCTGCCTTCATGCAGCTGTACACACGCTTGATTCTCTTATGGAGACATATAAATCCATGGGTTTGAAGATTCAAACTAGTCAGTTGTATTCCTAGGCGTTGAATATATGGTGTTTAGCCCATTTCGTTGAGCAAGGGGTAGGTCTTGACTATTACATATTTGACGTGTGGAATGGTATCTGTGCTAATTTCTATCTCTGGTTTTATGCAGCACCCCAACTCACCTTTCCCCTTAAGCAAACATAAGGTGGTTTTCAAAATTTGAGACCCTGTTCTCATTTATAATTCAGTTCATGTGTAGCCAAGATTATATTCCGTGTATTAGTGACATCCTATGATGTTTCATTTTCTGTGTGACTTATTTCACTTAGAATCATCGTACCTGAATCCACTCATTATGCCACGACGGGCCAGATGACATAGATTTCATTGGTGAGTGATATTCCATTGTACGTACGTACCACAACTTCTTTCTCCATTTTTCGCTTTCTGGGATATTTAACTTGTACCGTAGACGAGGTTCTTGTAAACAGAGCCGTCTGAAACTTTGGGGTGGCTGTGTGTTTTTGATTTTAATTTCCCTAAGTTATAGGACCATAAGTGGAAGTGCCGTAGGCTCCGTTGCTTTGTTTTTTAGGTGTTTCAGGAAACACCATACACTTCTCCAGAGAGGCTGTTGGCAATTTACATCCCACCCATCAGCATAACAAGGCTCCCTGTTCTCCATGGCCTGTGCTGCATTTCTGGATTTTACACTTTTTTCAGATGGCCCTTTTGACCGGGGGGCAGTGAGACTTCATTGTAGTGCAGATTCCTTTAACATGCTTGCTTGGTTGGCCAAAAAGAGTGTATGCGTTTTTTCCTGAATATATTCAGGATAAAACGCATACGCCCTTTTTGGCCAAGTGCATCATTGTCGACGTTCTGCCTCTTTTCCTATGCTTTCAATGCAATTCCAGTGTACCCCCTGAAATCGTTTTCCTGCAATTCTGCCCTGCGTTCAAGTCCTCTTCGCAGCCTTCCTTCAATATATATTTTGGACGATAGCTGTCATTTATAACTCTGCAGGTTTGTGAATTACAGTGCCCCTGAGCTCCTTTCTTCAAATCGCTTTCTTGTGAGCTGGCCGCAAACCCGCAGGATTGCTTCAGGCCCAAATCTGGTTCCGGCACGGCATGCTGAGACTTTGGTTAATTCCTCTTCCTGGTGGAAATGAGCATTAAATTTGCCCGTGCAGACACCTACAGCTAGTTTCTCATTGGTTCTCCCTATTCCTATTCATCTTGCGCAGAAATTGCAAACTGTCGCAAACAGGAGGTTAAAGGCACTGACTCTCCAAGTGGGGAGAGTGTTAGTAAAGGTTCTGGAATTGTGAACCCGAGTAAAAGGGGCAAAAACTGAGATGCATTTGAAAACGTTTCCCGGTCACACGGTGCACCATAATGTGGGTTTCCCATGCATGTTTTAGCTGAAGGAAGAATCGCTTAACCTGGAGAGTTGGGACCCATGGAATGGGTACCATGCAGTATGACTTCAAATGGTCTGCATTTGCTCATCGAACCTCACCAATGCTATCAGCCCGAAGTGTCCAACCTTTTGTCTCACTCAGCTCTGGGTTTAGATGAAGTAAATCCAGGTTGCATCACAAGCCCTGAATGAATTATTTAAGAATTGCTCTCTATTTCACTGCCATTGTGTTTTGTTTTGGTAATTCATTTTGATAATAGGATTTATCGGATTTTCTCTGCTGCCTTCATGCAGCTGTACACACGCTTGATTCTCTTATGGAGACATATAAATCCATGGGTTTGAAGATTCTTACTAGTCAGGTGTATTCCTAGGCATTGAATATAGGGTGTTTAGCCCATTTTGTTGAGCAAGGGGTAGGTCTTGACTATTACGTATTTGACGTATGGAATGGTATGTGTGCTAATTTCTATCTCTGGTTTTATGCAGCACCCCAACTCACCTTTCCCCTTAAGCAAACATAAGTTGGTTTTCTAAATTTGAGACCCAGTTCTCATTTGTAATTCAGTTCATGTGTAGCCAAGATTACATTCCGTGTATTAGTGATATCTTATGATGTTTCATTTTCTGTGTGACTTATTTCACTTAAAATCATCGTACCTGAATCCACTCATTATGCCACGATGGGCCAGATGACATAGATTTCATTGGTGAGTGATATTCCATTGTACGTACGTACCACAACTTCTTTATCCATTTTTCGCTTTCTGGGATATTTAACTTGTACCGTAGACGAGTTTCTTGCAAACAGAGACGTCTGAAACTTTGGGGTGGCTGTGTGTTTTTGATTTTAATTTCCCTAAGCTATAGGATCATAAGTGGAAGTGCCGTAGGCTCCGTTGCTTTGTTTTTTAGGTGTTTCAGGAAACACCATACACTTCTTCAGAGTGGCTCTTGGCAATTTACATCCCACCCATCAGCATAACAAGGCTCCCTGTTCTCCATGGTCTGTGCTGCATTTCTGGATTTTACACTTTTTTCAGATGGCCCTTTTGACCGGGGGGCAGTGAGACTTCATTGTAGTGCAGATTTCTTTAACATGCTTGCTTGGTTTGCCAAAAGGGCGTATGCGTTTTTTCCTGAATATATTCCGGAAAAAACGCATATGCCCTTTTTGTCCAAGTGCATCATTGTTGACGTTCTGCTTCTTTTCCTATGCTTTAAGTGCAATTCCAGTCTACCCCCTGAAATCGTTTTCCTGCAATTCTGCCCCGCTTTAAAGTCCTCTTCGCAGCCTTGCTTCAATATAGTTTTGGACGATAGCTGTCATTTATAACTCTGCAGGTTTGTGAATTACAGTGCCCCTGAGCTCCTTTCTTCAAATCGCTTTCTTGTGAGCTGGCCGCAAACCCGCAGGATTGCTTCAGGCCATAATCTGGTTCCGGCAGGGCATGCTGAGCCTTTGGTTAATTCCTCTTCCTGGTGGGGAATGAGCGTTAAATTTGCCCGTGCAGACACCTACAGCTAGTCTCTCATTGGTTCTCCCTATTCCTGTTCATCTTGCGCAGAATTTGCAAACTGTGCCAAACAGCAGGTTAAAGGCACTGACTCTCCAAGTGGGGATAGTGTTAGTAAAGGGTCTGGAATTGTGAACCCGAGTAAAAGGGGACGAAAACTGAGATGCATTTGAAAACGTTTCCCGGTCACACGGTGTACCATAGTGTGGGTTTCCCATGCATGTTTTAGCTGAAGGAAGAATCGCTTAAACCTGGAGATTTGGGACCCTTGGAATTGGTACCATGCAGTATGACTTCAAATCGTCTGCATTTGCTCATCGAACCTCACCAATGTTATCAGCCCGAAGTGTACAACCTTATGTCTCACACAGCTCTGGGTGTAGATGAGGTAAATGCAGGTTGCATCACAAGCCCTGAATGAATTATTTAAGAATTGCTCTCTATTTCACTGTCATTGTGTTTTGTTTTTGTAATTCATTTTGATAATAGGATTTATCGGATTTTCTCTGCTGCCTTCATGCAGCTGTACACACGCTTGATTCTCTTATGGAGACATATAAATCCATGGGTTTGAAGATTCTTACTAGTCTGGTGTATTCCTAGGCATTGAATAGAGGGTGTTTAGCCCATTTCGTTCAGCAAGGGGTAGGTCTTGACTATTACGTATGTGACGTATGGAATGGTATCTGTGCTAATTTCTATCTCTGGTTTTATGCAGCACCCCAACTCACCTTTCCCCTTAAGCAAACATAAGTTGGTTTTCTAAATTTGAGACCCTGTTCTGTTTTGTAATTCAGTTCATGTGTAGCCAAGATTACATTCGGTGTATTAGTGATATCTTATGATGTTTCATTTTCTGTGTGACTTATTTCACTTAGAATCATCATACCTGAATCCACTCATTATGCCACCACGGGCCAGATGACATAGATTTCATTGGTGAGTGATATTCCATTGTACGTACTTACCACAACTTCTTTATCCATTTTTCGCTTTCTGGGATATGTAACTTGTACCGTAGACGAGGTTCTTGTAAACAGAGCCGTCTGAAACTTTGGGGTGGCTGTGTGTTTTTGATTTTAATTTCCCTAAGCTATAGGACCATAAGTGGAAGTGCCGTAGGCTCCGTTGCTTTGTTTTTTAGGTGTTTCAGGAAACACCATACAATTCTTCAGAGTGGCTCTTGACAATTTACATCCCACCCATCAGCATAACAAGGCTCCCTGTTCTCCATGGCCTGTGCTGCACTTCTGGATTTTACACTTTTTTCAGATGACCCTTTTGACCGGGGGGCAGTGAGACTTCATTGTAGTGCAGATTTCTTTCACATGCTTGCTTGGTTGGCCAAAAAGTGCGTATGCGTTTTTTCCTGAATATATTCAGGGAAAAACGCATATGCCCTTTTTGTCCAAGTGCATCATTGTCGACGTTCTACCTCTATTCCTATGCTTTAAATGCAACTCCAGTCTACCCCCTGAAATCGTTTTCCTGCAATTCTGTCCCGCTTTCAAGTCCTCTTCGCAGCCTTCCTTCAATATATTTTTGGATGATAGCTGTCATTTATAACTCTGCAGGTTTGTGAATTACAGTGCCCCTGAGCTCTTTTCTTCAAATCGCTTTCTTGTGAGCTGGCCGCAAACCCACAGGATTGCTTCAGGCCCTAATCTGGTTCCGGCACGGCATGCTGAGCCTTTGGTTAATTCCTCTTCCTGGTGGGACATGAGCATTAAATTTGCCCGTGCAGACACCTACAGCTAGTCTCTCATTGGTTCTCCGTATTCCTGTTCATCTTGCGCAGAAAGTGCAAACTGTGCCAAACAGCAGGTTACAGGCACTGGCTCTCCAAGTGGGGAGAGTGTTAGTAAAGCGTCTGGAATTGTGAACCCGACTAAATGGGGACGAAAACTGAGATGCATTTGAAAACGTTTCCCGGTGACACGGTGCACCATACTGTGGGTTTCCCATGCATGTTTTAGCTGAAGGAAGAATGGCTTAAACCTGGAGAGTTGGGACCCACGGAATGGGTACCATGCAGTATGACTTCAAATGGTCTGCATTTGCTCATCGAACCTCACCAATGCTATCAGCCCGAAGTGTCCAACCTTATGTCTCACTCAGCTCTGGGTGTAGATGAGGTAAATCCAGGTTGCATCACAAGCCCTGAATGAATTATTTAAGAATTGCTCTCTATTTCACTGTCATTGTGTTTTGTTTTTGTAATTCATTTTGATAGTGGGATTTATCGGATTTTCTCTGCTGCCTTCATGCAGCTGTACACACGCTTGATTCTCTTATGCAGACATATAAATCCATGGGTTTGAAGATTCTTTCTAGTCAGGTGTATTCCTAGGCGTTGAATATAGGGTGTTTAGCCCATTTGGTTGAGCAAGGGGTAGGTCTTGACTATTACATATTTGACGTATGGAATGGTATCTGTGCTAATTTCTATCTCTGGTTTTATGCAGCACCCCAACTCACCTTTCCCCTTAAGCAAACATAAGTTGGTTTTCTAAATTTGAGACCCTGTTCTGTTTTGTAATTCAGTTCATGTGTAGCCAAGATTACATTCCGTGTATTAGTGACATCTTATGATGTTTCATTTTCTGTGTGATTTATTTCACTTAGAATCATCGTACCTGAAACCACTCATTATGCCACCACGGGCCAGATGACATAGATTTCATTGGTGAGTGATATTCCATTGTACGTACGTACCACAACTTCTTTATCCATTTTTCGCTTTCTGGGATATTTAACTTGTACCGTAGACGAGGTTCTTGTAAACAGAGCCGTCTGAAACTTTGGGGTGGCTGTGTGTTTTTGATTTTAATTTCCCTAAGCTATAGGACCATAAGTGGAAGTGCCGTAGGCTCCGTTGCTTTGTTTTTTAGGTGTTTCAGGAAACACCATACACTTCTCCAGAGAGGCTGTTGACAATTTACATCCCACCCATCAGCATAACAAGGCTCCCTGTTCTCCATGGCCTGTGCTGCATTTCTGGATTTTACACTTTTTTCAGATGGCCCTTTTGACCGGGGGGCAGTGAGACTTCATTGTAGTGCAGATTTCTTTAACATGCTTGCTTGGTTGGCCAAAAAGGGCGTATGCGTTTTTTCCTGAATATATTCAGGAAAAAACGCATACGCACTTTTTGGCCAAGTGCATCATTGTCGACGTTCTGCCTCTTTTCCTATGCTTTCAATGCAATTCCAGTGTACCCCCTGAAATCGTTTTCCTGCAATTCTGCCCCGCTTTCAAGTCCTCTTCGCAGCCTTCCTTCAATATATTTTTGGACGATAGCTGTCATTTATAACTCTGCAGGTTTGTGACTTACAGTGCCCCTGAGCTCCTTTCTTCAAATCGCTTTCTTGTGAGCTGGCCGCAAACCCGCAGGGTTGCTTCATGCCCTAATATGGTTCCGGCACGGCATGCTGAGCGTTTAGTTAATTCCTATTCCTGGTTGGAAATGAGCGTTAAATTTGCCCGAGCAGACACCTACAGCTAGGCTCTCATTGGTTCTCCCTATTCCTGTTCATCTTGCGCAGAAATTGAAAACTGTGCCAAACAGCAGGTTAAAGGCACTGACTCTCCAAGTGGGGAGAGTGTTAGTAAAGGGTCTGGAATGGTGAACCCGTGTAAAAGGGGCCGAAAACTGAGATGCATTTGAAAACGTTTCCCGGTCACACGGTGCACCATACTGTGGGTTTCCCATGCATGTTTTAGCTGAAGGAAGAATCGCTTAAACCTGGAGAGTTGGGACCCACGGAATGGGTACCATGCAGTATGACTTCAAATGATCTGCATTTTCTCATCGAACCTCACCAATGCTATCAGCCCGAAGTGTCCAACTTTATGTCTCACACAGCTCTGGGACTAGATGAGGTAAATGCAGGTTGCATCACAAGCCCTGAATGAATTATTTAAGAATTGCTCTCTATTTCACTGTCATTGTGTTTTGTTTTTTAATTCATTTTGATAATAGGATTTATCGGATTTTCTCTGCTGCATTCATGCAGCTGTATACACGCTTGATTCTCTTATGGAGACATATAAATCCATGGGTTTGAAGATTCTCTCTAGTCAGGTGTATTCCTAGGCGTTGAATATAGGGTGTTTAGCCCATTTCGTTGAGCAAGGGGTAGGTCTTGACTATTACATATTTGACGTATGGAATGGTATCTGTGCTAATTTCTATCTCTGGTTTTATGCAGCACCCCAACTCACCTTTCCCCTTAAGCAAACATAAGTTGGTTTTCTAAATTTGAGGCCCTGTTCTGTTTAGTAATTCAGTTCATGTGTAGCCAAGATTACATTTGGTGTATTAGTGATATCTTATGATGTTTCATTTTCTGTGTGACTTATTTCACTTAGAATCATCATACCTGAATCCACTCATTATGCCAGGACGGGCCAGATGACATAGATTTCATTGGTGAGTGATATTCCATTGTACGTACGTACCACAACTTCTTTCTCCATTTTTCGCTTTCTGGGATATTTAACTTGTACCGTAGACGAGGTTCTTGTAATCAGAGCCGTCTGAAACTCTGGGGTGGCTGTGTGTTTTTGATTTTAATTTCCCTAAGCTATAGGACCATATGTGGAAGGGCTGTAGGCTCCTTTGGCTTGTGTTTTAGGTGTTTCAGGAAACACCATACACTTCTCCAGAGTGGCTGTGGCAATTTACATCCCACCCATCAGCATAACCAGGCTCCCTCTTCTCCGTGGCCTGTGCTGCATTTCTGGATTTTACACTCTTTTCAGATGGCCCTTTTGACCGGGGGGCAGTGAGACTTCATTTTAGTGCAGATTTCTTTAACATGCTTGCTTGGTTGGCCAAAAAGTGCGTATGCGTTTTTTCCTGAATACATTCAGGAAAAAACGCATACGCACTTTTTGGCCAAGTGCATCATTGTCGACGTTCTGCCTCTTTTCCTATGCTTTCAATGCAATTGCAGTGTACCCCCTGAAATCGTTTTCCTGCAATTCTGCCCTGCGTTCAAGTCCTCTTCGCAGCCTTCCTTCAATATATTTTTGGACGATAGCTGTCATTTATAACTCTGCAGGTTTGTGAATTACAGTGCCCCTGAGCTCCTTTCTTCAAATCGCTTTCTTGTGAGCTGGCCGCAAACCCGCAGGATTGCTTCAGGCCCTAATCTGGTTCCGGCACGGCATGCTGAGCCTTTGGTTAATTCCTCTTCCTGGTGGAAATGAGCATTAAATTTGCCCGTGCAGACACCTACAGCTAGTTTCTCATTGGTTCTCCCTATTCGTATTCATCTTGCGCAAAAATTGCAAACTGTCGCAAACAGGAGGTTAAAGGCACTGACTCTCCAAGTGGGGAGAGCGTTAGTAAAGGGTCCGGAATTGTGAACCCGAGTAAAAGGGGCAAAAACTGAGATGCATTTGAAAACGTTTCCCGGTCACACGGTGCACCATACTGTGGGTTTCCCATCATGTTTTAGCTGAAGGAAGAATCGCTTAAACTGGAGAGTTGGGACCCATGGAATGGGTACCATGCAGTATGACTTCAAATGGTCTGCATTTGCTCATCGAACCTCAACAATGCTATCAGCCCGAAGTGTCCAACCTTATGTCTCACTCAGCTCTGGGTTTAGATGAAGTAAATCCAGGTTGCATCACAAGCCCTGAATGAATTATTTAAGAATTGCTCTCTATTTCACTGCCATTGTGTTTTGTTTTTGTAATTCATTTTGATAATAGGATTTATCGGATTTTCTCTGCTGCCTTCATGCAGCTGTACACACGCTTGATTCTCTTATGGAGACATATAAATCCATGGGTTTGAAGATTCTTACTAGTCAGGTGTATTCCTAGGCGTTGAATATAGGGTGTTTAGCCCATTTCGTTGAGCAAGGGGTAGGTCTTGACTATTACGTATTTGACGTATGGAATTGTATCTGTGCTAATTTCTCACTCTGGTTTTATGCAGTACCGTGATTCACCTTTCCCCTTAAGCAAACATAAGTTGGTTTTCTAAATTTGAGACCCTGTTCTGTTTTGTAATTCAGTTCATGTGTAGCCAAGATTTCATTCCGTGTATTAGTGATATCTTATGATGTTTCATTTTCTGTGTGACTTATTTCACTTAGAATCATCGTACCTGAATCCACTCATTATGCCACGACGGGCCAGATGACATAGATTTCATTGGTGAGTGATATTCCATTGTACGTACGTACCACAATTTCTTTATCCATTTTTCGCTTTCTGGGATATTTAACTTGTACCGTAGACGAGTTTCTTGCAAACAGAGCCGTCTGAAACTTTGGGGTGGCTGTGTGTTTTTGATTTTAATTTCCCTAAGCTATAGGACCATAAGTGGAAGTGCCGTAGGCTCCGTTGCTTTGTTTTTTAGGTGTTTCAGGAAACACCATACACTTCTTCAGAGTGGCTCTTGGCAATTTACATCCCACCCATCAGCATAACAAGGCTCCCTGTTCTCCATGGTGTGTGCTGCATTTCTGGATTTTACACTTTTTTCAGATGGCCCTTTTGACCGGGGGGCAGTGAGACTTCATTGTAGTGCAGATTTCTCTAACATGCTTGCTTGGTTTGCCAAAAGGGCGTATGAGTTTTTTCCTGAATATATTCCGGAAAAAACGCATACGCCCTTTTTGTCCAAGTGCATCATTGTTGACGTTCTGTTCTTTCCTATGCTTTAAACGCAATTCCAGTCTACCCCCTGAAATCGTTTTCCTGCAATTCTGCCCCGCTTTCAAGTCCTCTTCGCAGCCTTGCTTCAATGTAATTTTGGACGATAGCTGTCATTTATAACTCTGCAAGTTTGTGAATTACAGTGCCCCTGAGCTCCTTTCTTCAAATCGCTTTCTTGTGAGCTGGCCGCAAACCCGCAGGATTGCTTCAGGCCATAATCTGGTTCTGGCATGGCATGCTGAGCCTTTGGTTAATTCCTCTTCCCGGTGGGAAATGAGCATTAAATTTGCCCGTGCAGACACCTAGAGCTAGTCTTTCATTGGTTCTCCCTATTCCTGTTCATCTTGCGCAGAATTTGCAAACTGTGCCAAACAGCAGGTTAAAGGCACTGACTCTCCAAGTGGGGAGAGTGTTAGTAAAGGGTCTGGAATTGTGAACCCGAGTAAAAGGGGACGAAAACTGAGATGCATTTGAAAACGTTTCCTGGTCACACGGTGTACCATACTGTGGGTTTCCCATGCATGTTTTAGCTGAAGGAAGAATCGCTTAAACCTGGAGATTTGGGACCCTTGGAATTGGTACCATGCAGTATGACTTCAAATGGTCTGCATTTGCTCATCGAACCTCACCAATGTTATCAGCCCGAAGTGTACAACCTTATGTCTCACACAGCTCTGGGTGTAGATGAGGTAAATGCAGGTTGCATCACAAGCCCTGAATGAATTATTTAAGAATTGCTCTCTATTTCACTGTCATTGTGTTTTGTTTTTGTAATTCATTTTGATAATAGGATTTATCGGATTTTCTCTGCTGCCTTCATGCAGCTGTACACACGTTTGATTCTCTTATGGAGATATATAAATCCATGGGTTTGAAGATTCTTACTAGTCTGGTGTATTCCTAGGCATTGAATAGAGGGTGTTTAGCCCATTTCGTTCAGCAAGGGGTAGGTCTTGACTATTACGTATGTGACGTATGGAATGGTATCTGTGCTAATATCTATCTCTGGTTTTATGCAGCACCCCAACTCACCTTTCCCCTTAAGCAAACATAAGTTGGTTTTCTAAATTTGAGACCCTGTTCTGTTTTGTAATTCAGTTCATGTGTAGCCAAGATTACATTCTGTGTATTAGTGATATGATATTTCATTTTCTGTGTGACTTATTTCACTTAGAATCATCGTACCTGAATCCACTCATTATGCCACGACGGGCCAGATGACATAGATTTCATTGGTGAGTGATATTCCATTGTACGTACGTACCACAACTTCTTTCTCCATTTTTCGCTTTCTGGGATATTTAACTTGTACCGTAGACGAGGTTCTTGTAAACAGAGCCTTCTGAAACTTTGGGGTGGCTGTGTGTTTTTGATTTTAATTTCCTAAGCTATAGGACCATAAGTGGAAGTGCCGTAGGCTCCGTTGCTTTGTTTTTTAGGTGTTTCAGGAAACACCATACACTTCTCCAGAGTGGCTCTTGGCAATTTACATCCCACCCATCAGCATAACAAGGCTCCCTGTTCTCCATGGCCTGTGCTGCATTTCTGGATTTTACACTTTTTTCAGATGGCCCTTTTGACCGGGGTCAGTGAGACTTCATTTTAGTGCAGATTTCTTTAACATGCTTGCTTGGTTGGCCAAAATGGGCGTATGCGTTTTATCCTGAATATATTCAGGAAAAAACGCATACGCCCTTTTTGGCCAAGTGCATCATTGTTGACGTTCTGCCTCTTTTCCTATGCTTTAAATGCAATTCCAGTCTACCCCCTGAAATCATTGTCCTGCAATTCTGCCCCGCTTTCAAGTCCTCTTCGCAGCCTTCCTTCAATATATTTTTGGACGATAGCTGTCATTTATAACTCTGCAGGTTTGTGAATTACAGTGCCCCTGAGCTCCTTTCTTCAAATCGCTTTCTTGTGAGCTGGCCGCAAACCCGCAGGATTGCTTCAGGCCCTAATCTGTTTCCGGCACGGCATGCTGAGCCTTTGGTTAATTCCTCTTCGTGGTGGGAAATGAGCATTAAATTTGCCCGTGCAGACACCTACAGCTAGTTTCTCATTGGTTCTCCATATTCGTATTCATCTTGCGCAAAAATTGCAAACTGTCGCAAACAGGAGGTTAAAGGCACTGACTCTCCAAGTGGGGAGAGTGTTAGTAAAGGGTCCGGAATTGTGAACCCGAGTAAAAGGGGCAAAAACTGAGATGCATTTGAAAACGTTTCCCGGTCACACGGTGCACCATACTGTGGGTTTCCCATGCATGTTTTAGCTGAAGGAAGAATCGCTTAAACCTGGAGATTTGGGACCCTTGGAATGGGTACCATGCAGTATGACTTCAAATGGTCTGCATTTGCTCATCGAACCTCACCAATGCTATCAGCCCGAAGTGTCCAACCTTATGTCTCACTCAGCTCTGGGTTTAGATGAGGTAAATCCAGGTTGCATCACAAGCCCTGAATGAATTATTTAAGAATTGCTCTCTATTTCACTGCCATTGTGTTTTGTTTTTGTAATTCATTTTGATAATAGGATTTATCGGATTTTCTCTGCTGCCTTCATGCAGCTGTACACACGCTTGATTCTCTTATGGAGACATATAAATCCATGGGTTTGAAGATTCTTACTAGTCAGGTGTATTCCTAGGCGTTGAATATAGGGTGTTTAGCCCATTTCGTTGAGCAAGGGGTAGGTCTTGACTATTACATATTTGAGGTATGGAATGGTATCTGTGTTAATTTCTATCTCTGGTTTTATGCAGCACCCTGATTCACATTTCCCCTTAAGCAAACATAAGTTGGTTTTCTAAATTTGAGACCCTGTTCTGTTTTGTAATTCAGTTCATGTGTAGCCAAGATTACATTCCGTGTATTAGTGATATCTTATGATGTTTCATTTTCTGTGTGACTTATTTCACTTAGAATCATCGTACCTGAATCCACTCATTATGCCACGACGGGCCAAATGACATAGATTTCATTGGTGAGTGATATTCAATTGTACGTACGTACCACAACTTCTTTATCCATTTTTCGCTTTCTGGGATATTTAACTTGTACCGTAGACGAGTTTCTTGCAAACAGAGCCGTCTGAAACTTTGGGGTGGCTGTGTGTTTTTGATTTTAATTTCCCTAAGCTATAGGACCATAAGTGGAAGTGCCGTAGGCTCCGTTGCTTTGTTTTTTAGGTGTTTCAGGAAACACCATACACTTCTTCAGAGTGGCTCTTGGCAATTTACATCCCACCCATCAGCATAACAAGGCTCCCTGTTCTCCATGGTCTGTGCTGCATTTCTGGATTTTAAACTTTTTTCAGATGGCCCTTTTGACCGGGGGGCAGTGAGACCTCATTGTAGTGCAGATTTGTTTAACATGCTTGCTTGGTTTTCCAAAAGGGCGTATGCGTTTTTTCCTGAATATATTCCGGAAAAAACGCATACGCCCTTTTTGTCCAAGTGCATCATTGTTGACGTTCTGCCTCTTTTCCTATGCTTTAAGTGCAATTCCAGTCTACCCCCTGAAATCGTTTTCCTGCAATTCTGCCCCGCTTTAAAGTCCTCTTCGCAGCCTTGCTTCAATATAGTTTTGGACGATAGCTGTCAATTATAACTCTGCAGGTTTGTGAATTACAGTGCCCGTGAGCTCCTTTCTTCAAATCGCTTTCTTGTGAGCTGGCCGCAAACCCGCAGGATTGCTTCAGGCCCTAATCTGGTTCCGGCATGGCATGCTGAGCCTTTGGTTAATTCCTCTTCCCGGTGGGAAATGAGCGTTAAATTTGCCCGTGCAGGCACCTACAGCTAGTCTCTCATTGGTTCTCCCTATTCCTGTTCATCTTGCGCAGAATTTGCAAACTGTGCCAAACAGCAGGTTAAAGGCACTGACTCTCCAAGTGGGGAGAGTGTTAGTAAAGGGTCTGGAATTGTGAACCCGAGTAAAAGGGGATGAAAACTGAGATGCATTTGAAAACGTTTCCCGGTCACACGGTGTACCATACTGTGGGTTTCCCATGCATGTTTAGCTGAAGGAAGAATCGCTTAAACCTGGAGATTTGGGACCCTTGGAATTGGTACCATGCAGTATGACTTCAAATGGTCTGCATTTGCTCATCGAACCTCACCAATGTTATCAGCCCGAAGTGTACAACCTTATGTCTCACACAGCTCTGGGTGTAGATGAGGTAAATGCAGGTTGCATCACAAGCCCTGAATGAATTATTTAAGAATTGCTCTCTATTTCACTGTCATTGTGTTTTGTTTTTGTAATTCATTTTGATAATAGGATTTATCGGATTTTCTCTGCTGCCTTCATGCAGCTGTACACACCCTTGATTCTCTTATGGAGACATATAAATCCATGGGTTTGAAGATTCTTACTAGTCTGGTGTATTCCTAGGTGTTGAATAGAGGGTGTTTAGCCCATTTTGTTCAGCAAGCGGTAGGTCTTGACTATTACGTATGTGACGTATGGAATGGTATCTGTGCTAATTTCTATCTCTGGTTTTATGCAGCAGCCCAACTCACCTTTCCCCTTAAGCAAATATAAGTTGGTTTTCAAAATTTGAGACCCTGTTCTGTTTTGTAATTCAGTTCATGTGTAGCCAAGATTACATTCCGTGTATTAGTGATATGATGTTTCATTTTCTCTGTGACTTATTTCACTTAGAATCATTGTACCTGAATCCACTCATTATGCCACGACGGGCCTGATGATATAGATTTCATTGGTGAGTGATATTCCATTGTACGTACGTACCACAATTTCTTTATCCATTTTTCGCTTTCTGGGATATTTAACTTGTACCGTAAACGAGGTTCTTGTGAAGAGAGCCGTCTGAAACATTGGGGTGGCTGTGTGTTTTTGATTTTAATTTCCCTAAGTTATAGGACCATAAGTGGAAGTGCCGTAGGCTCCGTTGCTTTGTTTTTCAGGTGTTTCAGGAAACACCATACACTTCACCAGAGTGGCTCTTGGCAATTTACATCCCACCCATCAGCATAACAAGGCTCCCTGTTCTCCATGGCCTGTGCTGCCTTTCTGGATTTTACACTTTTTTCAGATGGCCCTTTTGACCGGGGGGCAGTGAGACTTCATTGTAGTGCAGATTTCTTTAACATGCTTGCTTGGTTGGCCAGAAAGTGCGTATGCGTTTTTTCCTGAATATATTCCGGAAAAAACGCATACGCCCTTTTTGGCCAAGTACATCATTGTCGACGTTCTGCCTCTTTTCCTATGCTATAAATGCAATTCCAGTCTGCACCCTGAAATCGTTTTCCTGCAATTCTGCCCCGCATTCAAGTCCTCTTCGCAGCCTTCCTTCAATATATTTTTGGACGATAGCTGTCATTTATAACTCTGCAGGTTTGTGAATTACAGTGCCCCTGAGCTCCTTTCTTCAAATCGCTTTCTTGTGAGCTGGCCGCAAACCCACAGGATTGCTTCAGGCCCTAATCTGGTTCCGGCACGGCATGCTGAGCCTTTGGTTAATTACTCTTCCTGGTGGGAAATGAGCATTAAATTTGCCCGTGCAGACACCTACAGCTAGTCTCTCATTGGTTCTCCCTATTTCTGTTCATCTTGCGCAGAAATTGCAAACTGTGCCAAACAGCAGGTTAAAGGCACTGGCTCTCCAAGTGGGGAGAGTGTTAGTAAAGGGTCTGGAATTGTGAACCCGAGGAAATGGGGACGAAAACTGAGATGCATTTGAAAACGTTTCCCCGTAACACGGTGCACCATACTGTGGGTTTCCCATGCATGTTTTAGCTGAAAGAAGAATCGCTTAAACCTGGAGAGTTGGGACCCACGGAATGGGTACCATGCAGTATGACTTCAAATGGTCTGCTTTTGCTCATCGAACCTCACCAATGCTATCAGCCCGAAGTGTCCAACCTTATGTCTCACTCAGCTCTGGGTGTAGATGAGGTAAATCCAGGTTGCATCAAAAGCCCTGAATGAATTATTTAAGAATTGCTCTCTATTTCACTGTCATTGTGTTTTGTTTTTGTAATTCATTTTGATAATTGGATTTATCGGATTTTCTCTGCTGCCTACATGCAGCTGTACACACGCTTGATTCTCTTATGGAGACATATAAATCCATGGGTTTGAAGATTCTTTCTAGTCAGGTGTATTCCTAGGCGTTGAATATAGGGTGTTTAGCCCATTTGGTTGAGCAAGGGGTAGGTCTTGACTATTACATATTTTACGTATGGAATGGTATCTGTGCTAATTTCTATCTCTGGTTTTATGCAGCACCCCAACTCACCTTTCCTCTTAAGCAAACATAAGTTGGTTTTCTAAATTTGAGACCCTGTTCTGTTTAGTAATTCAGTTCATGTGTAGCCAAGATTACATTCGGTGTATTAGTGATATCTTATGATGTTTCATTTTCTGTGTGACTTATTTCACTTAGAATCATCGTACCTGAATCCACTCATTATGCCACCACGGGCCAGATGACATAGATTTCATTGGTGAGTGATATTCCATTGTACGTACTTACCACAACTTCTTTATCCATTTTTTGCTTTCTGGGATATGTAACTTGTACCGTAGACGAGGTTCTTGTAAACAGAGCCCTCTGAAACTTTGGGGTGGCTGTGTGTTTTTGATTTTAATTTCCCTAAGATATAGGACCATAAGTGGAAGTGCCGTAGGCTCCGTTGCTTTGTTTTTTAGGTGTTTCAGGAAACACCATACAATTCTTCAGAGTGGCTCTTGACAATTTACATCCCACCCATCAGCATAACAAGGCTCCCTGTTCTCCATGGCCTGTGCTGCATTTCTGGATTTAACACTTTTTTCAGATGGCCCTTTTGACCGGGGGGCAGTGAGACTTCATTGTAGTGCAGATTTCTTTCACATGCTTGCTTGGTTGGCCAAAAAGTGCGTATGCGTTTTTTCCTGAATATATTCAGGAAAAAACGCATATGCCCTTTTTGTCCAAGTGCATCATTGTCGACGTTCTACCTCCATTCCTATGCTTTAAATGCAACTCCAGTCTACCCCCTGAAATCGTTTTCCTGCAATTCTGCCCCGCTTTCAAGTCCTCTTCGCAGCCTTCCTTCAATATATTTTTGGACGATAGCTGTCATTTATAACTCTGCAGGTTTGTGAATTACAGTGCCCCTGAGCTCTTTTCTTCAAATCGCTTTCTTGTGAGCTGGCCGCAAAACCACATGATTGCTTCAGGCCCTAATCTGGTTCCGGCACGGCATGCTGAGCCTTTGGTTAATTCCTCTTCCCGGTGGGACATGAGCATTAAATTTGCCCGTGCAGACACCTACAGCTAGTCTCTCATTGGTTCTCCCTATTCCTGTTCATCTTGCGCAGAAAGTGCAAACTGTGCCAAACAGGAGGTTAAAGGCACTGACTCTCCAAGTGGGGAGAGTGTTAGTAAAGGGTCTGGAATTGTGAACCCGAGTAAAAGGGGACAAAAACTGAGATGCATTTGAAAACGTTTCCCGGTCACACGGTGCACCATACTGTGGGTTTCCCATGCATGCTTTAGCTGAAGGAACAATCGCTTAAACCTGGAGAGTTGGGACCCATGGAATGGGTACCATGCAGTATGACTTCAAATGGTCTGCATTTGCTCATCGAACCTCACCAATGCTATCAGCCCAAAGTGTCCAACCTTATGTCTCACTCAGCTCTGGGTTTTGATGAGGTAAATCCAGGTTGCATCACAAGCCCTGAATGAATTATTTTAGAATTGCTCTCTATTTCACTGTCATTGTGTTTTGTTTTTGTAATTCATTTTGATAATAGGATTTATCGGATTTTCTCTGCTGCCTTCATGCAGCTGTACACACGCTTGATTCTCTTATGGAGACATATAAATCCATGGGTTTGAAGATTCTTACTAGTCTGGTGTATTCCTAGGTGTTGAATAGAGGGTGTTTAGCCCATTTTGTTCAGCAAGCGGTAGGTCTTGACTATTACGTATGTGACGTATGGAATGGTATCTGTGCTAATTTCTATCTCTGGTTTTATGCAGCAGCCCAACTCACCTTTCCCCTTAAGCAAATATAAGTTGGTTTTCAAAATTTGAGACCCTGTTCTGTTTTGTAATTCAGTTCATGTGTAGCCAAGATTACATTCCGTGTATTAGTGATATGATGTTTCATTTTCTCTGTGACTTATTTCACTTAGAATCATTGTACCTGAATCCACTCATTATGCCACGACGGGCCTGATGATATAGATTTCATTGGTGAGTAATATTCCATTGTACGTACGTACCACAATTTCTTTATCCATTTTTCGCTTTCTGGGATATTTAACTTGTACCGTAAACGAGGTTCTTGTGAAGAGAGCCGTCTGAAACATTGGGGTGGCTGTGTGTTTTTGATTTTAATTTCCCTAAGTTATAGGACCATAAGTGGAAGTGCCGTAGGCTCCGTTGCTTTGTTTTTCAGGTGTTTCAGGAAACACCATACACTTCACCAGAGTGGCTCTTGGCAATTTACATCCCACCCATCAGCATAACAAGGCTCCCTGTTCTCCATGGCCTGTGCTGCCTTTCTGGATTTTACACTTTTTTCAGATGGCCCTTCTGACCGGGGGGCAGTGAGACTTCATTGTAGTGCAGATTTCTTTAACATGCTTGCTTGGTTGGCCAGAAAGTGCGTATGCGTTTTTTCCTGAATATATTCCGGAAAAAACGCATACGCCCTTTTTGGCCAAGTACATCATTGTCGACGTTCTGCCTCTTTTCCTATGCTATAAATGCAATTCCAGTCTGCACCCTGAAATCGTTTTCCTGCAATTCTGCCCCGCATTCAAGTCCTCTTCGCAGCCTTCCTTCAATATATTTTTGGACGATAGCTGTCATTTATAACTCTGCAGGTTTGTGAATTACAGTGCCCCTGAGCTCCTTTCTTCAAATCGCTTTCTTGTGAGCTGGCCGCAAACCCACAGGATTGCTTCAGGCCCTAATCTGGTTCCGGCACGGCATGCTGAGCCTTTGGTTAATTACTCTTCCTGGTGGGAAATGAGCATTAAATTTGCCCGTGCAGACACCTACAGCTAGTCTCTCATTGGTTCTCCCTATTTCTGTTCATCTTGCGCAGAAATTGCAAACTGTGCCAAACAGCAGGTTAAAGGCACTGGCTCTCCAAGTGGGGAGAGTGTTAGTAAAGGGTCTGGAATTGTGAACCCGAGGAAATGGGGACGAAAACTGAGATGCATTTGAAAACGTTTCCCCGTAACACGGTGCACCATACTGTGGGTTTCCCATGCATGTTTTAGCTGAAAGAAGAATCGCTTAAACCTGGAGAGTTGGGACCCACGGAATGGGTACCATGCAGTATGACTTCAAATGGTCTGCTTTTGCTCATCGAACCTCACCAATGCTATCAGCCCGAAGTGTCCAACCTTATGTCTCACTCAGCTCTGGGTGTAGATGAGGTAAATCCAGGTTGCATCAAAAGCCCTGAATGAATTATTTAAGAATTGCTCTCTATTTCACTGTCATTGTGTTTTGTTTTTGTAATTCATTTTGATAATTGGATTTATCGGATTTTCTCTGCTGCCTACATGCAGCTGTACACACGCTTGATTCTCTTATGGAGACATATAAATCCATGGGTTTGAAGATTCTTTCTAGTCAGGTGTATTCCTAGGCGTTGAATATAGGGTGTTTAGCCCATTTGGTTGAGCAAGGGGTAGGTCTTGACTATTACATATTTTACGTATGGAATGGTATCTGTGCTAATTTCTATCTCTGGTTTTATGCAGCACCCCAACTCACCTTTCCTCTTAAGCAAACATAAGTTGGTTTTCTAAATTTGAGACCCTGTTCTGTTTAGTAATTCAGTTCATGTGTAGCCAAGATTACATTCGGTGTATTAGTGATATCTTATGATGTTTCATTTTCTGTGTGACTTATTTCACTTAGAATCATCGTACCTGAATCCACTCATTATGCCACCACGGGCCAGATGACATAGATTTCATTGGTGAGTGATATTCCATTGTACGTACTTACCACAACTTCTTTATCCATTTTTTGCTTTCTGGGATATGTAACTTGTACCGTAGACGAGGTTCTTGTAAACAGAGCCCTCTGAAACTTTGGGGTGGCTGTGTGTTTTTGATTTTAATTTCCCTAAGATATAGGACCATAAGTGGAAGTGCCGTAGGCTCCGTTGCTTTGTTTTTTAGGTGTTTCAGGAAACACCATACAATTCTTCAGAGTGGCTCTTGACAATTTACATCCCACCCATCAGCATAACAAGGCTCCCTGTTCTCCATGGCCTGTGCTGCATTTCTGGATTTAACACTTTTTTCAGATGGCCCTTTTGACCGGGGGGCAGTGAGACTTCATTGTAGTGCAGATTTCTTTCACATGCTTGCTTGGTTGGCCAAAAAGTGCGTATGCGTTTTTTCCTGAATATATTCAGGAAAAAACGCATATGCCCTTTTTGTCCAAGTGCATCATTGTCGACGTTCTACCTCCATTCCTATGCTTTAAATGCAACTCCAGTCTACCCCCTGAAATCGTTTTCCTGCAATTCTGCCCCGCTTTCAAGTCCTCTTCGCAGCCTTCCTTCAATATATTTTTGGACGATAGCTGTCATTTATAACTCTGCAGGTTTGTGAATTACAGTGCCCCTGAGCTCTTTTCTTCAAATCGCTTTCTTGTGAGCTGGCCGCAAAACCACATGATTGCTTCAGGCCCTAATCTGGTTCCGGCACGGCATGCTGAGCCTTTGGTTAATTCCTCTTCCCGGTGGGACATGAGCATTAAATTTGCCCGTGCAGACACCTACAGCTAGTCTCTCATTGGTTCTCCCTATTCCTGTTCATCTTGCGCAGAAAGTGCAAACTGTGCCAAACAGGAGGTTAAAGGCACTGACTCTCCAAGTGGGGAGAGTGTTAGTAAAGGGTCTGGAATTGTGAACCCGAGTAAAAGGGGACAAAAACTGAGATGCATTTGAAAACGTTTCCCGGTCACACGGTGCACCATACTGTGGGTTTCCCATGCATGCTTTAGCTGAAGGAACAATCGCTTAAACCTGGAGAGTTGGGACCCATGGAATGGGTACCATGCAGTATGACTTCAAATGGTCTGCATTTGCTCATCGAACCTCACCAATGCTATCAGCCCAAAGTGTCCAACCTTATGTCTCACTCAGCTCTGGGTTTTGATGAGGTAAATCCAGGTTGCATCACAAGCCCTGAATGAATTATTTTAGAATTGCTCTCTATTTCACTGTCATTGTGTTTTGTTTTTGTAATTCATTTTGATAATAGGATTTATCGGATTTTCTCTGCTGCCTTCATGCAGCTGTACACACGCTTGATTCTCTTATGGAGACATATAAATCCATGGGTTTGAAGATTCTTACTATTCAGGTGTATTCCAAGGCGTTGAATATAGGGTGTTTAGCCCATTTCGTTGAGCAAGTGGTACGTCTTGACTATTACGTATTTGACATATGGAATGGTATCTGTGCTAATTTCTAACTCTGGTTTTATGCAGCACCCCAACTCACCTTTCCCCTTACGCAAACATAAGTTGGTTTTCTAAATTTGAGACCCTGTTCTGTTTTGTAATTCAGGTCATGTGTAGCCGAGATTACATTCCGTGTATTAGTGATATGATGTTTCATTTTCTGTGTGAATTATTTCACTTAGAATCATTGTACCTGAATCCACTCATTATGGCACGATGGGCCTGATGATATAGATTTCATTGGTGAGTGATATTCCATTGTACGTACGTACCACAATTTCTTTATCCATTTTTTGCTTTCTGGGATATTTAACTTGTACCGTAGACGAGGTTCTTGTGAAGAGAGCCGTCTGAAACTTTGGGGTGGCTGTGTGTTTTTGATTTTAATTTCCCTAAGCTATAGGACCATAAGTGGAAGTGCCGTAGGCTCTCTTGCTTTGTTTTTTAGGTGTTTCAGGAAACACCATACACTTCTCCAGAGTGTCTCTTGGCAATTTACATCCCACCCATCAGCATAACAAGGCTCCCTGTTCTCCATGGCCTGTACTGCCTTTCTGGATTTTACACTTTTTTCAGATGGCCCTTTTGACCGGGGGGCAGTGAGACTTCATTGTAGTGCAGATTTCTTTAACATGCTTGCTTGGTTGGCCAAAAAGGGCGTATGCGTTTTTTCCTGAATATATTCAGGAAAAAACGCATACGCCCTTTTTGGCCAAGTGCATCATTGTCGACGTTCTGCCTCTTTTCCTATGCTTTAAATGCAATTCCAGTCTACCCCCTGAAATCGTTTTCCTGCAATTCTGCCCCGCTTTCAAGTCCTCTTCGCAGCCTTCCTTCAATATATTATTGGACGATAGCTGTCATTTATAACTCTGCAGGTGTGTGAATTACAGTGCCCTTGAGCTCCTTTCCTCAAATCGCTTTCTTGTAAGCTGGCCACAAACCCTCAGGATTGATCCATGCCCTAATCTGGTTCCGGCACGGCATGCTGAGCGTTTGGTTAATTCCTATTCCTGGTTGGAAATGAGCGTTAAATTTGCCCGTGCAGACACCTACAGCTAGTTTCTCATTGGTTCTCCCTATTCCTGTTCATCTTGCGCAGAAATTGAAAACTGTGCCAAACAGCAGGTTAAAGGCACTGACTCTCCAAGTGGGGAGAGTGTTAGTAAAGGGTCTGGAATGTTGAACCCGTGTAAAAGGGGCCGACAACTGAGATGCATTTGAAAACGTTTCCCGGTCACACGGTGCACCATACTGTGGGTTTCCCATGCATGTTTTAGCTGAAGGAAGAATCGCTTAAACCTGGAGAGTTGGGACCCATGGAATGGGTACCATGCAGTATGACTTCAAATGGTCTGCATTTGCTCATCGAACCTCACCAATGCTATCAGCCCGAAGTGTCCAACTTTATGTCTCACACAGCTCTGGGAGTAGATGAGGTAAATCCAGGTTGCATCAGAAGCCCTGAATGAATTATTTAAGCAGTGCTCTCTATTTCACTGTCATTGTGTTTTGTTTTTTAATTCATTTTGATAATAGGATTTATCGGATTTTCTCTGCTGGCTTCATGCAGCTGTATACACGCTTGATTCTCTTATGGAGACATATAAATCCATGGGTTTGAAGATTCTTACTTGTCAGGTGTATTCCTAGGCGTTGAATATAGGGTGTTTAGCCCATTTCGTTGAGCAAGGGGTAGGTCTTGACTATTACATATTTGACGTATGGAATGGTATCTGTGCTAATTTCTATCTCTGGTTTTATGCAGCACCCCAACTCACCTTTCCCCTTAAGCAAACATAAGTTGGTTTTCTAAATTTGAGGCCCTGTTCTGTTTAGTAATTCAGTTCATGTGTAGCCAAGATTACATTTGGTGTATTAGTGATATCTTATGATGTTTCATTTTCTGTGTGACTTATTTCACTTAGAATCATCATACCTGAATCCACTCATTATGCCAGGACGGGCCAGATGACATAGATTTCATTGGTGAGTGATATTCCATTGTACGTACGTACCACAACTTCTTTCTCCATTTTTCGCTTTCTGGGATATTTAACTTGTACCGTAGACGAGGTTCTTGTAATCAGAGCCGTCTGAAACTCTGGGGTTGCTGTGTGTTTTTGATTTTAATTTCCCTAAGCTATAGGACCATATGTGGAAGTGCTGTAGGCTCCTTTGGCTTGTGTTTTAGGTGTTTCAGGAAACACCATACACTTCTCCAGAGTGGCTGTGGCAATTTACATCCCACCCATCAGCATAACCAGGCTCCCTGTTCTCCGTGGCCTGTGCTGCATTTCTGGATTTTACACTTTTTTCAGATGGCCCTTTTGACCGGGGGGCAGTGAGACTTCATTGTAGTGCAGATTTCTTTAACATGCTTGCTTGGTTGGCCAAAAAGTGCGTATGCGTTTTTTCCTGAATACATTCAGGAAAAAACGCATACGCACTTTTTGACCAAGTGCATCATTGTCGACGTTCTGCCTCTTTTCCTATGCTTTCAATGCAATTGCAGTGTACCCCCTGAAATCGTTTTCCTGCAATTCTGCCCTGCGTTCAAGTCCTCTTCGCAGCCTTCCTTCAATATATTTTTGGACGATAGCTGTCATTTATAACTCTGCAGGTTTGTGAATTACAGTGCCCCTGAGCTCCTTTCTTCAAATCGCTTTCTTGTGAGCTGGCCGCAAACCCGCAGGATTGCTTCAGGCCCTAATCTGGTTCCGGCACGGCATGCTGAGCCTTTGGTTAATTCCTCTTCCTGGTGGAAATGAGCATTAAATTTGCCCGTGCAGACACCTACAGCTAGTTTCTCATTGGTTCTCCCTATTCGTACTCATCTTGCGCAGAAATTGCAAACTGTCGCAAACAGGAGGTTAAAGGCACTGACTCTCCAAGTGGGGAGAGTGTTAGTAAAGGGTCCGGAATTGTGAACCCGAGTAAAAGGGGCAAAAACTGAGATGCATTTGAAAACGTTTCCCGGTCACACGGTGCACCATACTGTGGGTTTCCCATCATGTTTTAGCTGAAGGAAGAATCGCTTAAACTGGAGAGTTGGGACCCATGGAATGGGTACCATGCAGTATGACTTCAAATGGTCTGCATTTGCTCATCGAACCTCAACAATGCTATCAGCCCGAAGTGTCCAACCTTATGTCTCACTCAGCTCTGGGTTTAGATGAAGTAAATCCAGGTTGCATCACAAGCCCTGAATGAATTATTTAAGAATTGCTCTCTATTTCACTGCCATTGTGTTTTGTTTTTGTAATTCATTTTGATAATAGGATTTATCGGATTTTCTCTGCTGCCTTCATGCAGCTGTACACACGCTTGATTCTCTTATGGAGACATATAAATCCATGGGTTTGAAGATTCTTACTAGTCAGGTGTATTCCTAGGCGTTGAATATAGGGTGTTTAGCCCATTTCGTTGAGCAAGGGGTAGGTCTTGACTATTACGTATTTGACGTATGGAATTGTATCTGTGCTAATTTCTCACTCTGGTTTTATGCAGTACCGTGATTCACCTTTCCCCTTAAGCAAACATAAGTTGGTTTTCTAAATTTGAGACCCTGTTCTGTTTTGTAATTCAGTTCATGTGTAGCCAAGATTACATTCCGTGTATTAGTGATATCTTATGATGTTTCATTTTCTGTGTGACATATTTCACTTAGAATCATCGTACCTGAATCCACTCATTATGCCACGACGGGCCAGATGACATAGATTTCATTGGTGAGTGATATTCCATTGTACGTACGTACCACAATTTCTTTATCCATTTTTCGCTTTCTGCGATATTTAACTTGTACCGTAGACGAGTTTCTTGCAAACAGAGCCGTCTGAAAATTTGGGGTGGCTGTGTGTTTTTGATTTTAATTTCCCTAAGCTATAGGACCATAAGTGGAAGTGCCGTAGGCTCCGTTGCTTTGTTTTTTAGGTGTTTCAGGAAACACCATACACTTCTCCAGAGTGGCTCTTGGCAATTTACATCCCACCCATCAGCATAACAAGGCTCCCTGTTCTCCATGGCCTGTGCTGCATTTCTGGATTTTACACTTTTTTCAGATGGCCCTTTTGACCGGGGGGCAGTGAGACTTCATTTTAGTGCAGATTTCTTTAACATGCTTGCTTGGTTGGCCAAAATGGGCGTATGCGTTTTATCCTGAATATATTCAGGAAAAAACGCATACGCCCTTTTTGGCCAAGTGCATCATTGTTGACGTTCTGCCTCTTTTCCTATGCTTTAAATGCAATTCCAGTCTACCCCCTGAAATCATTGTCCTGCAATTCTGCCCCGCTTTCAAGTCCTCTTCGCAGGCCTTCCTTCAATATATTTTTGGACGATAGCTGTCATTTATAACTCTGCAGGTTTGTGAATTACAGTGCCCCTGAGCTCCTTTCTTCAAATCGCTTTCTTGTGAGCTGGCCGCAAACCCGCAGGATTGCTTCAGGCCCTAATCTGTTTCCGGCACGGCATGCTGAGCCTTTGGTTAATTCCTCTTCCTGGTGGGAAATGAGTATTAAATTTGCCCGTGCAGACACCTACATCTAGTCTCTCATTGGTTCTCCTTATTACTGTTCATCTTAAGCAGAAATTGCAAACTGTGCCAAACAGCAGGTTAAAGGCACTGTCTCTCCAAGTGGGGAGAGTGTTAGTATAGGGTCTGGAATTGTGAACCCGAGTAAAAGGGGACGAAAACTGAGATGCATTTGAAAACGTTTCCCGGTCACACGGTGCACCATACTGTGGGTTTCCCATGCATGTTTTAGCTGAAGTAAGAATCGCTTAAACCTGGAGAGTTGGGACCCACGGAATGGGTATCATGCAGTATGACTTCAAATGGTCTGCATTTGCTCATCGAACCTCACCAATGCTATCAGCCCGAAGTGTCCAACCTTATGTCTCACTCAGCTCTGGGTTTTGATGAGGTAAATCCAGGTTGCATCACAAGCCCTGAATGAATTATTTAAGAATTGCTCTCTATTTCACTGTCATTGTGTTTTGTTTTTGTAATTCATTTTGATAATAGGATTTATCGGATTTTCTCTGCTGCCTTCATGCAGCTGTACACACGCTTGATTCTCTTATGGAGACATATAAATCCATGGGTTTGAAGATTCAAACTAGTCAGTTGTATTCCTAGGCGTTGAATATATGGTGTTTAGCCCATTTCGTTGAGCAAGGGGTAGGTCTTGACTATTACATATTTGACGTGTGGAATGGTATCTGTGCTAATTTCTATCTCTGGTTTTATGCAGCACCCCAACTCACCTTTCCCCTTAAGCAAACATAAGTTGGTTTTCAAAATTTGAGACCCTGTTCTCATTTGTAATTCAGTTCATGTGTAGCCAAGATTATATTCCGTGTATTAGTGACATCTTATGATGTTTCATTTTCTGTGTGACTTATTTCACTTAGAATCATCGTACCTGAATCCACTCATTATGCCACGACGGGCCAGATGACATAGATTTCATTGGTGAGTGATATTCCATTGTACGTACGTACCACAACTTCTTTCTCCATTTTTCGCTTTCTGGGATATTTAACTTGTACCGTAGACGAGGTTCTTGTAAACAGAGCCGTCTGAAACTTTGGGGTGGCTGTGTGTTTTTGATTTTAATTTCCCTAAGCTATAGGACCATAAGTGGAAGTGCCGTAGGCTCCGTTGCTTTGTTTTTTAGGTGTTTCAGGAAACACCATACACTTCTCCAGAGAGGCTGTTGGCAATTTACATCCCACCCATCAGCATAACAAGGCTCCCTGTTCTCCATGGCCTGTGCTGCATTTCTGGATTTTACACTTTTTTCAGATGGCCCTTTTGACAGGGGGGCAGTGAGACTTCATTGTAGTGCAGATTCCTTTAACATGCTTGCTTGGTTGGCCAAAAAGAGTGTATGCGTTTTTTCCTGAATATATTCAGGATAAAACGCATACGCCCTTTTTGTCCAAGTGCATCATTGTCGACGTTCTGCCTCTTTTCCTATGCTTTCAATGCAATTCCAGTGTACCCCCTGAAATCGTTTTCCTGCAATTCTTCCCTGCGTTCAAGTCCTCTTCGCAGCCTTCCTTCAATATATATTTTGGACGATAGCTGTCATTTATAACTCTGCAGGTTTGTGAATTACAGTGCCCCTGAGCTCCTTTCTTCAAATCGCTTTCTTGTGAGCTGGCCGCAAACCCGCAGGATTGCTTCAGGCCCAAATCTGGTTCCGGCACGGCATGCTGAGTCTTTGGTTAATTCCTCTTCCTGGTGGAAATGAGCATTAAATTTGCCCGTGCAGACACCTACAGCTAGTTTCTCATTGGTTCTCCCTATTCCTATTCATCTTGCGCAGAAATTGCAAACTGTCGCAAACAGGAGGTTAAAGGCACTGACTCTCCAAGTGGGGAGAGTGTTAGTAAAGGTTCTGGAATTGTGAACCCGAGTAAAAGGGGCAAAAACTGAGATGCATTTGAAAACGTTTCCCGGTCACACGGTGCACCATAATGTGGGTTTCCCATGCATGTTTTAGCTGAAGGAAGAATCGCTTAACCTGGAGAGTTGGGACCCATGGAATGGGTACCATGCAGTATGACTTCAAATGGTCTGCATTTGCTCATCGAACCTCACCAATGCTATCAGCCCGAAGTGTCCAACCTTATGTCTCACTCAGCTCTGGGTTTAGATGAAGTAAATCCAGGTTGCATCACAAGCCCTGAATGAATTATTTAAGAATTGCTCTCTATTTCACTGCCATTGTGTTTTGTTTTGGTAATTCATTTTGATAATAGGATTTATCGGATTTTCTCTGCTGCCTTCATGCAGCTGTACACACGCTTGATTCTCTTATGGAGACATATAAATCCATGGGTTTGAAGATTCTTACTAGTCAGGTGTATTCCTAGGCATTGAATATAGGGTGTTTAGCCCATTTCGTTGAGCAAGGGGTAGGTCTTGACTATTACGTATTTGACGTATGGAATGGTATGTGTGCTAATTTCTATCTCTGGTTTTATGCAGCACCCCAACTCACCTTTCCCCTTAAGCAAACATAAGTTGGTTTTCTAAATTTGAGACCCTGTTCTCATTTGTAATTCAGTTCATGTGTAGCCAAGATTACATTCCGTGTATTAGTGATATCTTATGATGTTTCATTTTCTGTGTGACTTATTTCACTTAGAATCATCGTACCTGAATCCACTCATTATGCCACGACGGGCCAGATGACATAGATTTCATTGGTGAGTGATATTCCATTGTACGTACGTACCACAACTTCTTTATCCATTTTTCGCTTTCTGGGATATTTAACTTGTACCGTAGACGAGTTTCTTGCAAACAGAGCCGTCTGAAACTTTGGGGTGGCTGTGTGTTTTTGATTTTAATTTCCCTAAGCTATAGGACCATAAGTGGAAGTGCCGTAGGCTCCGTTGCTTTGTTTTTTAGGTGTTTCAGGAAACACCATACACTTCTTCAGAGTGGCTCTTGGCAATTTACATCCCACCCATCAGCATAACAAGGCTCCCTGTTCTCCATGGTCTGTGCTGCATTTCTGGATTTTACACT